>NC_051412.1:17691049-17692389 GCF_015228065.2 Penaeus monodon
GAAAATGAATTAGGTATGCTGTACTGACGTGTGAGTGTTAAGCAGCGGACGTAAACACAGCGGTTATTGTCTATTTCTTAAGCAGAAGGGTCTCTCGCGGTCTGCTTAACGACCACAAAGGCCACGGATAGATAGTCGACAGCCAGGCCGCTGTTCCTTTGAAAACCAAAATAACCAGGCAGTGACCCCTCTTGACCTCGCTTCCCTCCACCGTACGTAATCTGCTGAGTGATGCCATTCCAAGTCCTGGTTTGACGTCATTGTTTTGCTGGCTGTCGTTCAGGAGATCCAGTTGTATTATTCACACTTTTCTCATAGGGCTAAGTGGGTGTTTGGGTTGAGGAGCATTTATTCTGACGAGGATAAAGTCAGGAAAGTGTGAACGGCAATGAAAGTGGGCGCCGCTACCGACCCAGACTGTGAGACGAACAGTGCAAGATGGAAATACATAAATAAAGATACCTGTTCGTCCATGAAGAAAGAATGGCAATGATTGCGAGCCATACAAAATGATAAGGTTCATAAGATGTTTTCACTGAAGCAAAGTGGTTTCCAACCTCAAGAGAGGACGGCGTCACTGGAGACCTTTCGGCACTCGGAGAAGTGGTCGAGTGTAAGATTTTGAGGAAGACTGTTTCTTTTAACGATGTAAATAGACAAAATTCTGAGAGTATCATTGCGGATACTGATATAAATGTGGGTTGATAATGACGTTAATGAGCAAATCAAAAGATTACCCAATGAAATGCACAGATGTGCTGATAAGAGCAAGAAATGCGAGTGGAATGGGAAAAAACGAAAAAATAGCATGCATAATATTAGACTTACACGATAAGGTTAGGATATAGTTGGTGAGCTCTAGATGAGAAAACTTTCATGTGTCTAGATATGAAAATAATATCACTCAATAATGAAGATTTCAAAGTACTTTGTATATTATAATTGTTACTTCAAACCTAATTTTACCTAATCTCAGAGACTTTACAACTGGCGTGTAAGGCTTAGATACAGTGTGTGGTGATGTAACAAAAATGGCATGATGAGAAATGTCTGACATATATCTTAACCAGTTAAGATACAAATTAACTGAACTTTAACCAATCAGCATTTGCATTCTGAGGACAAATCATTTTCAGGACGTCTTCCATGATGAATTGCGACGTGTTGGGCATACAGTTTACAGTATTAGTCGGTGCTTCGAATAAGTTGACGGAGATCACGGCAGTTTCTACCCAGTCAGACAGGTGGTTTGTATTACTGGAACTCTCCTGAATGTTCTGAATGATACCTTTAATAAAACAATAATCCACAGAGTCATCACCAAAACAATGCGTGAAGCT
>NC_051412.1:17692661-17692989 GCF_015228065.2 Penaeus monodon
TACTAGGTAAAGGATGACTCGTAATTAGTAAGTAGAAAACAAAAAAAACATTACAAATACATCATCCGCAAAATTTCGGTCAAAAAGCATTCCTCCATCTCATTCCGGTTTTAATTCCATAGATTTTCTCATTCGTTGCATTTGGGTGGTAGATGTGGCCTCCCTGGCCCTTGCCTCATATAATCACGGGAGGGAAGGATTGGCAATAACACTTTTCTGTTAATGGAACTTCTTCTCTTTGCGGGAGGTTTTGGCTCGGGGCACTGTAGTCATCTCGGAACGGATGACGCGTTTAACTCGGCGTGGTCCTCCTGGATAATGTGCTCGT
>NC_051412.1:17693500-17694903 GCF_015228065.2 Penaeus monodon
GCACTGGGGTTGGAAGCGGGTTGTCAAAATGAGTGGGAAGAACAGCCATTATCCCCGTGCATTTGAAACATGAGAATTTAGAGAGGTCTGCTAACAACTGGTTAAGGTATTTTTTATCATATATAAATTTGTTGCCTAATTATTGGCGAATACCATATACGTATCATTCCAGCCAAAGCTTTAATAAATACCATATTCATCTACAAAAACATACCAAATCATTAAAAATACCCAAAATTTTTACGAGTTCTCGACATGGTTCCATATCCACAGAGTCCCAATGTGAAATATCAGAATATCACTGCAGTGTCCCTGAGAAACAGCTGATTCGACTTATACAAAGGTGCTGCTCCCAAAACACCAAGAGTAGGGTGAAATCAGAGGGAATTACGTGGACACATTCAAAAGGGAGAGTGGCCTAAAGCAAAATTTTCCACGTTGCTGTCTTTTTTCACGAGACGAGGTGGAGTTCCAGTTGTCTGGTTTATGAGGGCGATGTGTAACTATTGAGTGAAGGATGTGTAGATTGGGACAAACAAATGAGTAACTACATATATGCTGCAAAGAGAATTGGATTGAGAGTCCGTGAGGATAATGCCAAGGTGATTAACTTTTGAAGAGTTAGAAGGGGGTTTATGTTAAAGATTTTGGGGATCGAAAGTCCCATTGAATTATGAAATTAAAGACGAACCGGAGTTAAGAGAAGCCGCGTTGTCTTTATAGCTAAGCTGTGAATGTAGATATTGACTCTGCTTTTATCTAGAGGCACTACTTCCCAAGCACATATCTATATCATTAGACCCGTCTCAATCTATAAATGTGAACTTGGCCTCTTACAATAGAATTTAAATATGTTAATAGCCTTTGATGTCGAGATCCATGATGATATGATTCCCTAAGTAAGACGTTACCCTGTATCCAGTCATGGCAAGACCTGAAGGGCCGAGGTTCCAGACGATCCATCAGGAAAGTACCTTGTCAGGATCCCTTACTCAAGTTACATAAGGTCTGCGATAATGTATTGTGCCAAGACAGCATAAGCAAATGAACCACGACATCCTAGATAGTATTAGCAGGACAGGTGATTGGATGGTAAGGGAGGTGGCAAACTCTTCGCCTGAAGTGGGTACATACGTGAATAGAGTGTTAATAGTGTAAAGCTAAGTCCAGTGTTGCCTGCACGAGTTACGTAGGATTTTATATACGTTTGCTTCTGTATAAGAAAGAAAAAGAGCGAACCTGAGTCTACAAGGACCTCTTTTCACCCCTTGAATTACCTTACTTGGAATGCACGCACACAAACTCTCTCTTATTTATGTGTAAATACAGTATATGGCCCAGGTTGCGTGTCCTACTAATGAGTGCGGGTTAGATTACATGCACTCACCAGGGACTTTTTCCAG
>NC_051412.1:17695876-17696172 GCF_015228065.2 Penaeus monodon
AAATATTTGGTGAGAGAAATCGTTTCGAATTCCTAGTAAAGTAAAATCAGGACCCGAATAGAAGTTCAGCACACCGAGGAATGGGTTGTTGACAAAACTGTTAGAACTTCGAGCCTCTTGATGGGGAAAGTCAGTCAAGAGGTGAGAGAGAGAGTCCGGTGAAGACTACAATTTATCCTGCGAGGGTTTGCTGAAAGGAAATGCTTATATCTATACTTTATTTGGCGAAATGTTACGGAAGAAGGGAAATGGATTAAGGATAAGTAAAGCAAGCTTCTGTCAGTCTTCTGGCAAAG
>NC_051412.1:17697578-17698496 GCF_015228065.2 Penaeus monodon
AGCATGTATGTATGCACACACCCATGCCAACTGCGAAACTCTCTCCCGAAATGGTCCACGCGTGTGAGCTTCCTCAACTCCAAATTATGCATTTGTTCTCCCTGCTCACTGCCGTGACGTTCTTTCATATTACGACCAACATGGCGGACAGTAACAACACGGTGATGCTTCGACTATACAATGAGCCAAAGAGATTGGAAACACGTGCCGAATCATGTAACAGAAAGGAAAAAAAAATGAGGTTTAGCGAAAGCAAATTGACGAAGTGAATCAGCACAATCACATCATATCTCACCAAATACAGCCGCTAACTCTGGCATTTCACGTGCTCGGACCAGGAAGGTTTCGCCGCTTCATTTTACTTGTCGGAAAGTAACAGCCGCTGGAAAATTGGGAAGCACAACCATTTCCCTTTGAAACATATAATAATAGAATAGATGCAACCAAAAGTAAATATATATTTTTTATTATATATTTAAAACAAACATTTCTATAAAATCAATGAAATAGGAGGAAGGCAAAGATGGTGGGTGCGTAAAAACACACGTTTCGTGTTGAGAGGCGCTCATGGTGTTCGCCATTCAACCTGGAACGCTGAAAACATTAAACTCCAAACATACCCGTGTACTGGGGCTCCGGAGAGACTCTAAAAGAAGATATTCAGAGAGTTCGGCCGCGCATTGAACCGGCCGTCCTCCAGCATAGCAATGGGAGCGCGTGAGCCGGTACCGGAGGACCTTGGCGTAACTCTTTGGCTTTACTGTCTGCCACTCTCTTCCAAACAGCCTGGATCTTGCCTTTTTATCGCCATTGTATTTAGCGGCGGCTGTACGGTCATTAGTAGCTTTGACTTAAAAGGACGCTCGTAACTTTGCTATATCTTTACATACGGCAGTTTTAACTTCTCTCACTTGTTAT
>NC_051412.1:17698599-17699333 GCF_015228065.2 Penaeus monodon
AGCGGCGTTTCAGGAACATTTCTCTTCGATTGATGAAGTCAAGGCAGCTGTGAGGAATTGCTTCCGTAAACAAGACAGTAAATTTTATCGTGACAGCATCTCGAAACTGTTTGAACGAAGACTGGAGTGCGAGGGCCGTAGAATTAATTATTTGGAGAAGTAATTATGTCAGGCTGAAGAATAATGCTTCTGTCCCTGCTTAACTTTAATGTCTCCTCTGGTTTCAAAATCCAGACTTTCAGAAAAGAATTCTCGACTTCAAGCACATATACACTAATAAAAGTATTTTTTATATGTTTTTTATATTTGCTTGTTTAATTATTTTATCTATTATTTTTGTGTGTATCTATTTGTACGTGTGCGTGTATTATGTGTGCTGTGCATGCGTCCTAAAACACATTAGTTTTATAAACAAAGAAATCTCTTTGGTAACACAAAGAACCAAACCCTGCAATTGAAAAAAGTTGTACCGAACGGCAATCCAGTGACACTTTCTATAGTTTTAACAGCAAAATTGTCCGTGAGTGATGGCACTTTCCTCTCACGGCAAATAACCAGTTCAAACGATTAATAAAGCAGGTCCCGAGGGAAAAAAGTAATCAAGGCAAATAACAGCCCAGCAGAACGTAAAAAAAAGTTTCTTAATTTATGTCAGAAAGATAAACATAGGCGTCAGGTATACACACATTCTAATATGGTTTAGGCCGGGGAGAAAGAGGGAGTACTGATTTTTT
>NC_051412.1:17699419-17699517 GCF_015228065.2 Penaeus monodon
TATTTTTGGGCTGAAACTTAATTCGACTTGTTGGTTTAAGGCGGCTAAGAGAGAGCCTAGATGTGAAAAAAGTTACGATAACATTGTCTTTCTGTTTC
>NC_051412.1:17699881-17700114 GCF_015228065.2 Penaeus monodon
CCTTTCCTTGCCCCCCCCACTCGTTTTCTTCCACTCTCCCTCACTTCCTCTATCCTTCTCTCTCTCCTTTCTTCCTCTTTCATTCTCTCCCTTACCTCTATCTCTCTCCCATCCTCCCCTTCCCCCTCTACCTTTTATTGCCTTCTGCCTCTCTCCCATTCTCCCCTTCCCTTCCCTTTTTCCTCTCCTTTTATCCTTCTCCCTCTTTTCTCTTCCTCTTTCATTTGCTTCCT
>NC_051412.1:17700157-17700357 GCF_015228065.2 Penaeus monodon
CCCATTCTCTCCCTCCCTCTAAGAATATTCGCCGAACATTTCAGTATCGTTCCCTCCATACCTGTGCGTCAAGGGGAAAAGGGGCAGATCTCAATGACCAGATCATATTCGGGAAATCTTCGACGCAGGAATATTTTTGAACATCGACCCCTTTCTGTCCTTCATGGGGGAACGATTTTCGGACAGAATTGCTTGCTGTC
>NC_051412.1:17700446-17700915 GCF_015228065.2 Penaeus monodon
AAGGAATTTAAGATCGAAAATACACGTAGATTCGTGGCAATGATTCTCCAACGCAAGCATACATTTTGTATACTTATACATATATCGTGTAAACAGTTTCTATCATAGCAAAGTCTGTTCCAACATGTCAAAATAGTGATCGTATATACATTTTCTTTATATATATTCTTTACATCTTTACTTAAAGTAGCAAAAGTCTGTTCCAATATGACACAATTGTTATTACGCCAAACGAGCGAGTCAAGTAACCCAAACTCTGTCTTACGGGGCAGCTAAAAATAACACCTCGGGAAGTGGTTCTCATCCCGTGCTGAGATCGGGTCTTTTGGAGACAAAGTTTAGGATAATAAGAGTTGCTGGAAGAGCGATTAAAATAAGTGTTCTCTCAGGTACGAAAAGTCTTTTTTCCAGCCAACAGTGTGCCAATTTTGATAGATCTGGCTCTGCTCGCGGATGAACTGCTTGTGCA
>NC_051412.1:17701101-17701291 GCF_015228065.2 Penaeus monodon
CTCTTATAAACATTCGTTTCTTTATAAGACAATGAAATGTAGATGAAATGATAAGCTTGATTTAAGATATCCTCTGATCTACCTACTCTGCAAATGGCAACATACATCTACCTCCTTTTTCATATGCCTCTAAAGTTCCAGATACAAATAAGGAAGGCCAAATGAACATCCCACACGAGTCCAGTATGTT
>NC_051412.1:17701330-17702167 GCF_015228065.2 Penaeus monodon
CTTTATCATTTTGGCAGCCGATAGCAAGGGGAGAGGTAAGGGGGGAGGGGTAGCCAGATCCTCTCGTCCCGCCACACAGACTACCTTTTATCTATATTTGGGAAGTTGCAAAGACCCAAATCGGAAGACCAAAGTGATTTATGACTTAACGGATAAAGGAATTCGGATTTCTTCGTGTAGTGTCGGTCAGCTGATTCACGGGTTCTGATCCTCTGTAGTTTAGAACTCCCCCCCCTCCCTCGCTTTTTTTATTTTAATATAGTTTCAAATTGCATTGTAGTTATTAACCTTCTATCTTTTTTCGATATCGGTAATACTTTCACATTTTTATTCTGTGTATCTACATATGTCATTTACATTTACATTACGATGGTATATAAGAAACGCATAAAAGCAATAAAAGGAATAAGCGACGAACACCTAGATGGAAGTATATACAGAGACCGTTTTCCTTAAAAGTAAACATTTTACGAGCACTCTGCATAAACAAGACTTATATAACATAACATTCTCTCCTCACAACGAAGCCCCCCTTTGAAAGTAAGATACTCCATAGACGAAAAGGAAGCTCAATATAGCATTTTCTCCTCACAACGAAGTCCACTCCACCCCCCCCCCCCCTTGGAAATAAGAATATACCATTTTCTCCTCACATCGAAGTCCCTCCCTCTTTTTTTTTAAACTAAGACGGTCCGAAGACGAACGGAAATTTTGCCAGGCTCGTCCATCACACTCCACTGACAAGGTCACTTTCGAAACCTTCATAGCATGACCGAGTGTTTCATCATATCCTCGGACTCCCTGTGTGTATGCATATTCGTTAAAAAAAATAAAGTG
>NC_051412.1:17702600-17703401 GCF_015228065.2 Penaeus monodon
AACGACTTTTCGACTCACTAGGTCACCCAAACCTCATTTCGTATATTAGGTTATTTTAAATGTTCGAGATGAAGAGCGTTTTAACAAATTAAAACCATAAACAACACTGCTCGCTGCCTGAGTCATTAAGAAAAGAAAAAAACGTTTTTTTTTTTTTTATTAATTTCGGTGTATTTCCAGAAGATTTATATATCAGATCCTTTAGATAAACAATAGTGCGTAACAATTTAGTAGAAATGTTGAGCTCACTTACCTTTGTTTAGTTGTAAAATGAAACGTTATTAAAGCAGCAACGTATTCACAGAGTATAACATTTTTCATTGTCCTTTTTTTACAATGCAGCTATGCCTGTAACCTGTCAAGCATGTTTATTTTATACAATTTACACACGCACTTGGGAAATAAAGCCAAAAGTATCCTGGCGGCGAGCACTCATATTTGGTAACATACGAGTTCTTTTATTGTCCATGAAATACAAACGGGATAAAGCAACGTTGGGCTAAATAAGGCCTCCACTTCAGGTCTTGGCTTCGTCGATTATATTAGAGTTACATAGAAACCCCTCGAGTCAAGTGTAATGCTTCGAGTGATTTTTTTCCGGCGTCCCTCCTCCCCCCACACACGCACTCTTTCCCTTCTCCTCTCCTCGTATATCCTTTTCTCTTTCCTTCTTTTCGTTGATTATATCTCTCTCCCTCTTTTCCTCCCTATAAACTCCCTCCTTCCTTTCTTCAAACTCCCTTACCCCTCCCCCCTGTACTTTCTTTTCTCTCCATTCCTCACCTACTCAATCTCTTATAT
>NC_051412.1:17703461-17703791 GCF_015228065.2 Penaeus monodon
CTTTTCTCCCGTCTTCTTATACCCTCTTCTAATACCCTCTCCTCTCCCTTCCCCTTTCTCCCTCCCCCATTACTCCCCTCTCTCTGCTTCCTTTATCCTCAACCTTCTCCCTCCTCCTTTTGAAACTGCTTGAGAACTGTAGACGCCAAGCATCGATATGCTAAGAAGCAGGAATTCAAACGAGGCTCTTTCATCACGAGCGCAAGGAGAACGGTGCTACAGACGAAGCCTTTCGGGGATGAGCACGCAACAAACTGTCCATTGAAGAATAAATAAATTAGAATTCTAAAAGATACAAAAGGCAATAAGTTCTGTTTTAACCAGTTATGT
>NC_051412.1:17704616-17704766 GCF_015228065.2 Penaeus monodon
TGTAAAAAGGCCTGACATGTGACTATTTTCCTCTCATTTGGCAGTCAAGATAATAAGACAGAAATAGCGAAAGCGTGGAAGATTAATTTTTTTATTAGTTATGGAATTAAAATTTCCTTGTTTTATTACCGAATTATTGTTAGCTTTCCA
>NC_051412.1:17705096-17706256 GCF_015228065.2 Penaeus monodon
ATTCCTGTTTTATGCAACTGTGCAGTTTGTATATGTTCTGATTATTATCGATACAAACACCGCATGTGTCAATATCTTTGTAGATCATTCGATTAGAAATAAGGTAAATCCAATATGATAATGATAAGCTTGCTGTATTATCATAATCAAAATACCAACATTTATATGTAACATTCATATTTGAATTTTTTCTGGGATAGGAATCCTGTAAATGATAACATTGCATTGCACTGAAAACCGCTCGAATGTAAAATGTGTTAGGTATATGTCATTAATTAAAATGTGAAATCTGCGTACTTCAGGTTTATATAAATTAATGATTTAAATGATATGCAAAACATGAAGTTATTGGAAACGCTGTGTACGTATCTGGAAGACTAATTTTTTACACGGTGGGCCTCGGAAAGGAAAATATTGTTGTTGTTTTTTGGTAATGAATATATGGAGTTTGTTTCTATAGATCAATGCTCTAAAATACTATTAAAACTTAATGCATTTGAGAACGAAAGGATGAAATACAAATTATTACACGGAGGGTCATGGGTTATGTGAAAACGTTAGGTTTTAACTTTGATAAAACATATAAAAATTCTATGTGGCAAGTTTGTGTGATAAAAGTTCATACTTTAAATAATATATGAAAAAGTTGCCTAGAAACGTTGCACATACAACTGGAAAAAGATGCAATGTGAATTATTACAAAGAGAGCCCCGGGTTTGAAAAAAATATTGGACTTCCGTCATTAAAAAAACATACAAAATGCGCGTACTTCAAGAACATATGAAAATTAATTTGGAGACCTTATGTAAATGCCTGGAAGAAGCAACACACATTTATCATCAACTAACTCGAATGCAAAACACAAACATTCTCTTGCCAATTCTCAAAACAATAATACTGATTCATTCTCTCTTACTTCCCTTCTTACTTCACTGCAAAACAAAACAGTTTATCAGGCATTTGCGAAAAGTATGATACATACACAAAGAGAAGAAACAAACAAGAAAAATGTATATGAAGTGAATATCTATGATTTCTTGTTTTGTTTGTGTTAAATCTGAGACAGCGTAATCTTCTTTGTAACAACAGTGTATAAATATTTGATGAACCTTACATTTACTTGCCAAACAGTGAGATAGATACAAAGAGAGCGGGAAAGT
>NC_051412.1:17706677-17707058 GCF_015228065.2 Penaeus monodon
TCTAGTTCCCAAGACGAGACATTACAAAAACCTACAAACCAAGAAGAATCTATGCCTTAACATGGTATTTATTTTAATACCCAAGAATTCACCATAATATCGACTACAAAAGCATGAAAATCAAACATTAATCGCGTCAGTTCATACAAACACCTTAAGTTAAAACGGGAGATCCCCCCCCCCCACAGCAAACGTTTTCCTCTGAGCAACAAATTCCCACAAACGTTTTCGTTGACGCATTACCTCCCCCACCCTCTTCCGTCGCTTGAAAGAGGGGATCGAGAGCCCGAGTTTTGTGACGCTAGAATGCGATTCGATTAACTTCTGAAAAGGATTTCAATCATCCCAGTTCGTATAGAAGACACCAGTTGAAGTATCGAA
>NC_051412.1:17707375-17707445 GCF_015228065.2 Penaeus monodon
TTCAAAGCTGTTTAGGGTAGCAGGTGAGGATTTGGTTTTCAAATATATACATAAATTGTAAAGGATACAG
>NC_051412.1:17707705-17708053 GCF_015228065.2 Penaeus monodon
GGGCAATGAAACAAACAAAAGACGGAGGAGATAAAATACGAACAGAGATGATTAAACAAAGTTGATAATCACGACAGCAGTAGCAGTAAATATCAATAAAAGTTGCAAACTATTCGGTATAGAAAACTTTTAATCTTTTACCTGCAAGAAACTATTTTCCGTCTTACGACTATATAAATTGCATAGCCTAACAATCCGTGTATTAAATATTACATGAGACCTGGGCGCACCAACGCAGCGCAGCTATCAACACAGACATGTAATACTCGTAAACCTGCCACTGACAATAACAATGAACATTTACATCCTCCCGCGTCTATATCAGTAACGATACTCAAACATCCATTC
>NC_051412.1:17708361-17709251 GCF_015228065.2 Penaeus monodon
CCCTCTCCGTCTCCATACAAGTAAATAACAAAACACAAAAAGACGCCATAAAGACACCATAGATGCACGGCCTCTAGAGAAATGAAGAGCGAGGCGCACACCAGTCCCCCTGTGCCCCTCGGCAGACCGGGCAGCCACCCCTAAGAGCCAGCACCCTGTAACAAAGGTTCTCTCTCCCACAGGCTCTCTGCCGATGGCCCATTTGGGGGGAAATATCTTAAGTAAACACTGTATGAGGAGGGGGTCGTGGTGAGGGTCTGCGGGCACGTTCATTATTAGTATGGGTTCAGGAGTGCGGTTGTTTGGGTTGTGGTTCTTTATTTGTTTGCTTATTGTTGTGTTTTTGATGATTCATTTGCAGAAATATTCTTCTTATCTATCGTTTTTTTTTTTCGTTTATTTAAATATTGCTGCCAGTATTGATTCATTTATCAATTTCATTATAAACCTCTTTCACATTAGGTTTATTAATGTGTTTGATATCAACAAACATTTCCTTGCTTTTGAAAGAACATGCATTCTCATTAGAGCATTACAATGCATATTGACAACTATAATCTCACTAGTCCTATACCATCTGTTTGCTTGGGAGATAATTCAAGCAGATTTTCTTTATCGCCCCGGCTTCTCTCCAGTAAGATTAAAAGCAAACTCTTACGACTGAAATATGAAGCAGACAAATGTGTTTGCAAAGTTACAAGAGCCTCTTCATTTGCACTGTCAACATCAACACGGTTTTACAAGCGAGCGAATTTTAAGTAGAGTTCGAGCTCCTCTCGGGATCTGAACATCAATCACTGTCGAAGTTCTTAATGATAAAACTCAGCTTCATAATATCGAGTCGTTCGTACAGGTCAGAGGCTCGAGCTTCGGCTTCCTTCGTAACAAAT
>NC_051412.1:17709915-17710122 GCF_015228065.2 Penaeus monodon
CCGCACAAAATAACGAAGAAAAGCAAAGTTTGCGAAGATGCTGGAAAACATAACTTGATATCGCGTGCGGTGTCTTGTCCCACGCGACGCCACACTTCCGAGACAAACAATGAAGGCGTCGGTTGTTAGGTCATGGCTTATCGGAGAGGAGGAAAATGACTGCGATTAGTTTTAGTTGGTATTTGAAGGCATTTCGGGTATAGCTTG
>NC_051412.1:17711524-17712065 GCF_015228065.2 Penaeus monodon
ACAAATGATAATAAGCAAAAGAACAATTTCCGCCTCTCAGAATGCCTTTCCCTCCCCTCTCTCCTCTTCTCCTCCCCTCGCCTTCCCTTCTCTTTCTTCCCTCCTCATTTTCAAACGCTTCCTCCGCTTTTCCATCTTTTCCTATTTTCTTATCCTTCCCCTTTTCCCCTCCCCTTCTCTCTATTTTTCCCTCCTTTCCCTCTGTCCTCTTCCCCTCCTTCTCTCTTTCTTCCTCCCTTCCCACCCTTTGTTCCTCCCTCCTCTCTTTCCTTCTTCCTCTCGTACCCCCCCCTCTCACTTTCCTCTTCATTTCCCTTCCTGTTTCCTTCACCCAATTATTTTTCTGCTCCCCTCCCTCCCTCCTCGTCCCTCCCCCTCTTTTTCCTTCATTTCCTCTTTCCTCCTCCTTTCCCCTTTTCCCCCTTCCTCTCGCCTTCCCTTTTCCTCTTCGTTGTTCTCCCTTATTCCCTCATTTTCCCCTCTTCTTTCCTCTCTATTTTCAGCCCTTCCCACTTTCCTTCCTCCATTCCATCCCTTGCCT
>NC_051412.1:17712597-17712832 GCF_015228065.2 Penaeus monodon
CCTGCCGCTACAACAAACGGCATAAGAAAAGCCGAGAACAACCCTTCCCGATATAGTGATAAACAGACTACGAGCGCCTTTTGCAGAAGACGAAATATTTCTGCTTCTTCACAAGGGAGCACTTATTAGCTGAAGTATTCCGGAGGCTTCTGGCGCATGAGATTTGGTTGTGAATGGCTTGGGAAATGCGAGGGAGAAGATAGACGTGAGGGAGGTATGCTTTTGTCAGGGGAGA
>NC_051412.1:17713400-17713496 GCF_015228065.2 Penaeus monodon
ACTTCAAGAGAATAAAATCGAGTTCTAGATCATATTTTGAAGATAATGATCGACAAATACGATTTTCGAAATAATAAAATTCCTATGATTGGTATG
>NC_051412.1:17713646-17714088 GCF_015228065.2 Penaeus monodon
CTGTAAATATATTTTGAAAGATCACGCACGTCAAAAAAATCATACACACACATCAATATGAAGTCATAAGCATGTCTTTTCCGTGCAGCTGAATACATTTATATCCATATGAATGCATTTATACATTTTATTCTTTTTCTCCAAGACGTCGACTCGAAAGCAACTGTACCATGACAACAGCCACTTGCGAAAAGCAATGGAAAATTCACCCTTACCAACCAGTCCTTCTACACGGCTTCACATCTCTTCGAAACATACAAAAAAAAAAAATTCTTTTAAAGTGTTCGAATACTTATAATTTCCCTCAAAACAAAAGGTGGTCTCGTTTCAGTGTGTGTATATACTTGTTCGCTCTTTCAATTCTCCTTAGAGTACGATTAGATCCTTTTCGGTGTTTGTCGAACCGACCTGAGGAGTCTCTTCTCTTACCGTTTCTTCGAAA
>NC_051412.1:17714131-17714248 GCF_015228065.2 Penaeus monodon
ATAAGTTCTGGAAAAAGACGGAAACCAAATATCTTCCAAGAGATTATTGAATAGTTGGAATTTATGAGTAGGTGAATAAATATTATCTATTATTCATTTTCACAATGCCTCTCTTTT
>NC_051412.1:17714531-17714804 GCF_015228065.2 Penaeus monodon
GACCTCACAAAGGAGAGTCAACCCCTAAGAAAGGCCGAACTGCAGTACCTCTCGCTCCTTATCCCTCCCTCTCTCGACTACAGTGTGAGCGACGCGAAGTTTTGGGGAATATTAGAATTTATGCAGAGGAGCGATCACTCGTCGTGTGCCTCGGCCCGGAAAACAATTGAGGATTTCTGGAGCGTTGCCCGACACTGAGCGAAGACGCTGTTACCTTCCTCGCTGTCACTTTGATAATGGTTTTGGCGTCTCTCCCCGAAGGCACTGCTTGGA
>NC_051412.1:17714942-17716086 GCF_015228065.2 Penaeus monodon
CAGTATGTGGATGTTTGTATCTCTTTCTTAATAAGGAAGATCTGACAGATAAACAGATATCCTGATTAGAATATAATGTAAACATTTATTTTTTAACGTCGCCAGTGGAGTAAGAAAACGTAACAAAATCAACTCAACTTACGATAATGAGAGAAAGAACCTAACTAAGCAAATCCATAATATTTTTCACCAATCAAAACAACCCAAGAAGCAACCCCACACTCCCCACCCCCCCTCCTTCTTGATTTCCCCCCTTCTTGTTTTTTCCCCTTCTTGTTTTCCCATCTTCTTGTTTTTCTCCTTTCTTTTTTTCCCTCGCGCTGACGGACGACAACCCATATTTTTCTTGTGTAATTAGAAACAAATGAACATCATATCCCGCACCATCGACGAGGTAATTTGTATCCACTCTCGGAACCATCATTTCTGCTCTTAACCGGATCAGACGGTAACGCAATTTCGGGGGAAGGGGAAAGGGTGTTGGGGGGAGGGGGAGGAGAGGGATGGGGGGACGGGGGGGAGGGAATGGGTAGGGGGAGAGGAGGGGGGGATGGGGGACGGGGGGGAGGGAAGGGGGAGGGGGAGAGGAGGGGGGGATGAGGGGATGGAAGAGAGTGATGTATGGTGAGTGATGGAGGAAGAGATGGAGGAAGGGTGGAGGGACAGAGGAGGAGGGATGGGATGGGGGAGGGATAGGGGAGGGATGAGGAAACGGGGGGATGGAGAGGGGAAGGGTCGGGGAGGGAGGGAAGTGTGGATGGAGATATCTATAGAGGGGGGTGGAGGGAAGGAGAGAGATAGGGGAGGGATAGAGGGGGCGATCAGTTGGAGAAGTTGAAGGAGGAGGGAGAGAAAGAGAGGGAAGGTGATTAGGAGAAGAGGGTTAAGGGTGAGTGTACTGTGAGTTGAAGAGGGAGGAGGCAGTTAAAGGGCGCTGGAAGGTGGGTAGAGGTGAGGGAAGGGGAAGGGAGCTGAGAAGAAGGGGAAAGTGGATTGAAAGGAGGGGTGAAGAAAATGGACGAAGAGAGACAGGGAGAGAAGCGTTAAAGGGGGAATTAAAAAGGGGATGGACTGAAAGAAGGAGAAAGAAAGGATAACCAAAGAAGGAAGATCGTGAGACAAACCCTAAAAAAGTGGAGAAGGT
>NC_051412.1:17716123-17716305 GCF_015228065.2 Penaeus monodon
GGTAGAGGGGGAGAAGTTAAAGAGGGGTAGGGGGAGGAGAGGGGGAGGGGTGAAGATGCAATCACGGTAATGGAAGACGCCGAAAAAGGTTATCCCGACAAGATGTCATTTTCTCAGTCGACATCTCTCACACGTCATATTCCATTGCTGACGTCCGCATCGACGCCTCTCTATCACCCGGA
>NC_051412.1:17718060-17718308 GCF_015228065.2 Penaeus monodon
AATCAATTTTACTCGTCAGCTTTATGAAAAAGAATATCTGTAAACACATAACTATATTAATTCACAACAGCTGTCAGTACTGTGTTGTCACATGTTTAACATTTTCAGCACAATATAGATACATGTTTGAATAGCCATGTGTAAACTGTGTGTTCACATGCAATGAATACACGACACATTAATTGTACTTTTTATAATACACGATGTACGATATACACTGTAGGTAATGTATATAGATTAATATTTTT
>NC_051412.1:17718712-17719148 GCF_015228065.2 Penaeus monodon
CAATAATCGAATAACCATTAAAACAGTGATTTTCGGTTATTACTTCTGAGTCCCTTGAAATGGCCGTTGGTTATGCATTTGTCTCACAGGTTACCCCAGTTCCCCCTCTAAAAGGACGATAAGAAAACGGAATATCGAATTAAAGATTTATTCGAAGAGAATTTGTGTTTAAACCTCCTGACGTATGAGATTCTCCCGCCATTGACGTAATGGTGTTCGTTGTTTAGGTAATGTGTACCTTTAAGCGATCGCGTGTAATTTCGGAAGGAAAATTGGCGGTATTCTTTCGGAAACACCGCGCTAGGAATGGAAAAATTGTGGGAAACAGTGTCGATAGATACACTTTATTATGAAAAGTCTGTTATTCTGGAAAATTGTTAAACGAAGATCGATACTGCAACATCAGTTAGGTTATAAAGCCCCTTGCTAAAGCATC
>NC_051412.1:17719249-17719344 GCF_015228065.2 Penaeus monodon
AGCTTTCCACTCTTCCGCGATGAATCAAAGTCTCCGCTGGTAACATCATCTACTTTATTTTAATATATACACCATTATCACCCCGCCCCTTTTTC
>NC_051412.1:17719441-17719704 GCF_015228065.2 Penaeus monodon
CCTCAACCTCAAAAAAAAGTTAAACACCCGCCCGAAATAACCGAAAGATAGGTTTCATAATCCTTCAGATTTTCCCCCAAACGATCTCGGATAACAGCTGGAATCTATCCGGAGTTTGTCTCGCAATCCGAAGACAGGCGATCCGGGACGCGCGAGAAAGTTCCAGCGAAGGGAAAGAAAAGGGATCAGCCAAGAAAGCGATAGTTAAGAAGGATCATTTACGAGCCTCACCTACTTCCCCGACTCGCGAAAATGAAGCGAAA
>NC_051412.1:17719776-17719947 GCF_015228065.2 Penaeus monodon
TTACCTCCCCTTGAGGGCCGCTTTTATGGGCCGTTCGCAGATTACCATTCTTTGGCTCGAACGTCGCGTCGCCTCGGATTTCGAGATATTCCCAGTACCTCCTTTAACGGACGCCTTCACTTCTTCGCTTTTTTCCCTTTGTAGACAAATGTTCTTTGCGTATTTTCACGT
>NC_051412.1:17720234-17720617 GCF_015228065.2 Penaeus monodon
CACCCCGCTCACCTCACTCTCTCCTTCCCATTCCCTCCTTACGCCCACCGCCCGAGCCTGCAACGCATCCCCGAGACGCCTTCATCTCACGCTCATCTTTCCGTTCGCAGGGACTTGTAATCAGTTTACAGCGTGCCTGTCTTGCAGCGCTGGTTTACGTAACCTCGTACGCTTTTTTCACTTTACGAGATCTTGGCTCCCTCTTGGCGTCTCGTAAGGGGGGGGGGGGTTCGTAAGACGCTGTGTTCGACCTGGTTTCGAGCTGACATTTTTTATTCAATTTTTGCTTGCACATTCTTTCTTTTTCTGTCATTCGTCTGCCCGGTTCATTATCCATTTATTTGTTTTCCTGCATTTTTTTAATTATTATTATTACATCTTCG
>NC_051412.1:17720655-17721099 GCF_015228065.2 Penaeus monodon
AATTATTACATGTATTTATCTGCTTGAAAAACTCTTTCACTCATTTTTCATTTATCTTTTTTCTAATTACCTATTTCCTTGTTTATTCCATGATTTTATTCTTTATTATCATTATCACTATCTTTATTTTTCTCTTTCTCTGTTTTCTTCTTTTCCCGGTCGTCTTCATTTTTTCTTTTCCGTCTTCTTCCTTTCTCATCTCCGTTTTCTTCATTTTCTCTTTCCCATCTTCTTCATTTTCGCTTCTTCGTTTTCTGCATTTTCTCTTTTCCATTTTCTTCATATTTTCTTCTCCGTTTCTTTCATTTTCTGTTTTTCATCCGCTTCATTTTCTCTTTTCCATGATCTTCATCTATTCCTGTCTCTTTCTTCTTCTTCTTGGTCCTGTCTTCGTTTTCCTTGTGTGCCTCTGCCGGTCTTCTTGAATTTTTGAAAGTTTGTTTT
>NC_051412.1:17721193-17721467 GCF_015228065.2 Penaeus monodon
ATACCAGAGCTCCCGACGTCACCTAACTTCAGAAACTCGCTGATGCCAGTTTAAAAAAATACGAAGAAGAAGAAAAGAGGGAAGAGAAAGAGAGGATGAAGAAAAGAAGAAGGGGAAGAGAAGGGAACAGGAAAAACGAAGAGAGGCGACCTGAACATTTTTTCACTCAAACACTGATTACTTTCAACATGGAACCTGACAAGACTCTTACATCTCTGTGCCTTGTTTTAGCTTTTATTGTTTTATCTCTAGAGTAATTTTCAGGGTTTCAGAG
>NC_051412.1:17721535-17721967 GCF_015228065.2 Penaeus monodon
GCTTCGTCGAAAGAAAAGTTAGTCACAGCCTGCAATGCGAAGATATCACTGGAGTATTTTTACTTTCTTTTTAGATTTCTCGTTTTAAGGTGTTTATCATTATAATGGATGATTTATTGAAATCTTCCTTATTTCTTTTTTTTTCTTGATTTTCTGATCTACGGAGCGGAGTATCTATTCATATCATTAATGGTTAATACATTCATCCATAGTTAAACATCCGTCTTTATTATTTTATCCTCTTTTTTCGTCTTATATTTGTTTTGTTCAATAGATTAATCATAGATGATATGATATTTCATTGACATTTTCATCAGCACTTAATCTAAGGGAATTTTCTTTAATACAGCTAATACAGATTCCTAGTTTGATGATAAATATGATGAAAAACAATACTTTCAGGGCAGCTCTGTTGACTTCTTTGTATCGCAT
>NC_051412.1:17722351-17722500 GCF_015228065.2 Penaeus monodon
ATGCATTGATAATGAAATATGTTTAAATTTTAAAAAATATACATACGTCAAACTACGATTTAAATGTGTGTATATCTAAATAAACTGTGTGTTCTATTTGTTATTCTTATTCATATGTTGACGTGTCGAGAAATGAAGTTAGGAAATTG
>NC_051412.1:17722887-17723142 GCF_015228065.2 Penaeus monodon
GCGCCAATTTCCTAACTTCATTTCTCGACACATCAACATATAAATAAAAATAGCAAACAAAGCGAACAAAGAGAGAGAAAAAAAGCGAAATTCCAGATAAAAGGACGGGAAAAAAAGAGCTGCAGAATGTTCCCCTGTTACCGATACATTTCTCCCGAGATGTTTATGCGTCTCGAGTCACAGGGTAATCACGAAGAGATGATTGAATCCCACGCTGAGAGCGGAATAATCTCCGACTAAAAGTGGTTCGTCTGA
>NC_051412.1:17723189-17723294 GCF_015228065.2 Penaeus monodon
GTGTAAACGGGGAAGGTGATTCATGATTGGGCCGGATAAATGGATTAATGGTTGGATAGGGAGAGTGGTGTGGGTGTAGGTTAAATTGACAGAAAAGGACAATAG
>NC_051412.1:17728178-17728437 GCF_015228065.2 Penaeus monodon
CCGAGAGCCATGGTCGAGCAGCGCCTTAACGCCTCATTGTGTCCCATCAAGATTCGGTGGCCCTCCTTCTGGCATCCGGCGCAACTCCTCAGTGCCTCAGAACACTGGCTGGGAGTCTAATGGTCCTGTTAATGAGATGCCTGGTTTGCTCTACCATAAACTCCTCCTTCCCTGTATACGGAATCCAATCCCCTTGAAAGCTTTTTATTCATAGACCTTCGAAGTGGCTATATAGGTTCCACTCCCTTCAAGGTGTCAA
>NC_051412.1:17728460-17728910 GCF_015228065.2 Penaeus monodon
GGCGAGTGCGGATATGAGTCCTCTTTTGAGAGTGCGAATTAGAGGGCTTTTTATACGTGTGCAAATACGAGTACTTACGCCCCGTGCTCAGAGGAAATCTACTGACTTCCGACGCATCAATAATGTCTTCGTACTCTGGTACTAAATTATCCGAATATTTGGAACCTCGCTCTTTTTTTATCCATTTGCGGCAAAAGAGAGTAAGGAGAGCGAAAAAAGTGATAATAAAAGTCTTTCCTTCGGGATTCTTACCCTAGTGTGCGCGAAAAAAAGAAAATCTTTGATGGTACGTGATAGTTCTCTAAATGTAGCTCCTGGCTTCTGAGGCGGACCAAAGTCTGGATTTAGATCAGCTGTTTTTTTTTTTTTGCGGGGGGGGGGGGGAGCTGTACCTTACCTAGCTCCCATAGCAATTCACTCTATATATAATCCATAATTTAAAATCTAAAT
>NC_051412.1:17728973-17729159 GCF_015228065.2 Penaeus monodon
CCCTTCCATCTTCTTGTCACGCGAAAGATCTTTTCCATCACTTACAGGTGCTACTGTAAATACTGTATCTGCAGCAGCATTTACTTACGAAATCAGACATCCAAATGCCAAAACAAACAAAAAATATACTCACTTGTCATAAGAAAACGAGATCCAGAAGATATCTGAAAAAATAAAGGTCTCATT
>NC_051412.1:17729639-17729868 GCF_015228065.2 Penaeus monodon
CAAAAATGAATAATGATAATGAAAAAAAGGAATAGATCTTCTCACTAGCCGAGGTCTGAGCGCAAAGCCATTATCTCCATCTGTGTCACTCATACTCCTGCCGAAGGAAAAATAGTGACTGTGGTTGCTGATCTTGGCTTTAACCTGAATATTGGGTTACAGGTCGAGAAGAGATGCTGTTTGGTCATAGGGAGAGGTGGATGTGATGACAGAGAATAATCGATGAAAG
>NC_051412.1:17730275-17730409 GCF_015228065.2 Penaeus monodon
GCTAAATTTAGACTTTGGTCTGCAGACATAATCTTGAACTTGATGCGGTGGCGCGGTGTTCGGCCAGGACCCTAGGGCCATGCGATGGAGGTCCTGCCAAAGTGAAGGCGAAAGGCGTCCTAGCTGACAATGAA
>NC_051412.1:17731785-17732137 GCF_015228065.2 Penaeus monodon
TATGTGAGAAATTTTAAAAATTAACAAAGAATATTTCAACATAAATAAATCATCATTTAAAGGTAATCCTATAATATCAAGATATTTCCAGCAAGAACAACTGCTGTGGTATTATCAGACCAAAAAGATTGTATTACCACTGAGCAGACGATTAGCCTGCGAGGAATGATGCTACCAGCAGACCGGGACAACGATCAGGGGAGAAGGGGAGAGTCAACAGCCTGTGAAGGTGTGAGGCAAAGGCATACGAGGCTGGAAGGTTAATGCGTGTGGATTTGGGCGTGTCTGTGCGTGTATATATAATCATACATTCGTAGGTGTGCGTGTGTCTACGAATTTATGTATGTTTATA
>NC_051412.1:17732342-17732762 GCF_015228065.2 Penaeus monodon
CAACAGCGTCAATTTGGATTTTAAAAGTTCTGTTTTGTTTACGACATCGCCTTGTTTATTTGCGGATATACTTCATATTTGCTCGAATACGCATAACCATACCGCAAAAAAACAGGAAAGTAAAAAAAAATCACCCTGAAGAAATCTCCATAAAAATCTCCTTGAGCCGAATTGCCTCTTTCTTCCGTTCGGATTCCCCCTTTGAGAAGGCTCCACTCGTCCCTCCCACCCTATCTGCCCATACAAGCCGCCCACCGCAAACTTCTGTCGAGTATTGACCACTTCTGAAGACTCACTTGGGGATATCGAGCCTGCTCTGAACAGCTGGCCGGGCCGGTTACTCGTACTTCGAAGCGAGAATTTTACGGCTGTCAGTCACCGCGGCCACCGGGGGGAGGTATGTATTGCTTTTGCTACGAG
>NC_051412.1:17732815-17733134 GCF_015228065.2 Penaeus monodon
CCTGGATCTGGTAATTATATGCCATCGTAGTTGCTGTGTTGTCATTGCTGTTATAACTTATTTTTATAGTTGCGATGATGAAATGTTATTGGTAATGAAGGGTTATAACTTTCATCATTAATGCTGTTTTGATTATTCACATCATGTCATCACCATTCTGTTATCACAATTACTAAATTTTCTGCTCTGAAAATGAGATCGGAGACCGCCTACATCGCTACACGTGGCTGGAAGAAAATGAGCATTCTAGGTTCATGTTAACGCCTGAGGACTTCGCTCTACGGAGCTCCCACAGGACTTTTACAAAGAAGATTTGCCA
>NC_051412.1:17733534-17733879 GCF_015228065.2 Penaeus monodon
CGCGGCACAGCTGAGGCACGGAGGTAGCAAGAGGGAAAGTAGATTAAACATGATACATTGAATGTTGATTTTCTTTTTTATAACAAATGACAAATAGCGCTATTAATTCAATGTTTGACATGATTTACCATGATTTATAAAACACTGAAAACCATTAAGCCTTCACTCATAACTCCAAACATTTCCACTTAGTCAATAGAATTAATTTTATATGTATTGATAAATCGTGTTATTAGTTCATTATTTGAGATGTACCTTGACATCATGAGAAAAAAATAGTGATACAAAATAAATTATGAATAAAAATCGAAAATAATCATATTTATAAATTTATATAATACAAAC
>NC_051412.1:17734441-17734510 GCF_015228065.2 Penaeus monodon
TATTTAAAACATACGCGAACAAACCATCTAATCTTCATTTCCACTTCGCCAATATATTTCTGCTTAATT
>NC_051412.1:17734561-17734963 GCF_015228065.2 Penaeus monodon
GCTTCGTTTAATCTTCCTTTCCACTTCGTCTGCATACCCTAACAACATTGATTTATAAAAATAAGAGAAAGATAAATAAAAATCTTCCTCTCCACTTCGTCAGTTTCCTGTAACATCATTTATATTCATAAAAAAAATAACCAACAACATACACGAACAGTCGGAGTTTCAATTAATCTTCATTTTTTAAACTTCATTTATACTTATAAAAAAGAAGAAAAGGAGAAAAATGATAATCGTAAATAATCCACAGCATTCTCGTACAATCGACGCTTCACTTAATTTTCAATTCCACTTCGTCAATTTAATTCAGTTTTTCCCTCGACATCTGGTTCCTTTTCCCACCATACCACTCTACACTTATCACTATAGCCAGGCTTTACAAGGGTACACTCATCTATT
>NC_051412.1:17735119-17735592 GCF_015228065.2 Penaeus monodon
TCTTTCTTTCTTTATCCTTTTGTACCCTAACAGCTCCAGGTCCTTACTCCCTCCCACGCTGTTGTTTGTTCCTTTGACTCTGAGTTATTTACATGGCTTATATGATATCCAATAATATTACACGCATTAACAAAAATGAGAAAAGAATGTGGTTTATGACTTCGGATAACTGATCTTACCGCCGCCTCACCTTCGCACGCTTTACATCATATACTGTTCGTTTTTAATATGCTTTTGAATGTGACGAAATTTACTATTTTGATGCACTGCAGCTGTCGAGACCGGTCTCTTTACGAAAGTAAATGTCACTATTGCAAAATTAATCCCTCTTTTAAAG
The DNA here is from genome assembly GCF_015228065.2 of Penaeus monodon. Classification (NCBI taxonomy): domain Eukaryota; kingdom Metazoa; phylum Arthropoda; class Malacostraca; order Decapoda; family Penaeidae; genus Penaeus; species Penaeus monodon. The sequence goes on from NC_051412.1 coordinate 17,735,457, forward strand.
TTTTGCTTTATTTTTCTTTTATTTTCTGCTATGTGTACGTTTTCATAAAACCCAGATTTCCAAATTTCCAACACTCCATTTTTTTTTAACGTGTTCGTACATAAAGCACCGCCCGTTCGCGAGCGCGCGTGTTTGT
>NC_051412.1:17735715-17735798 GCF_015228065.2 Penaeus monodon
ATTTCAGCATGATTGGATTAATTTGCATTATAACTTAATCTTGTCTAGAGGCTAATGAAGAAATCTGAGATATGTTTTTGTTA
>NC_051412.1:17737167-17737845 GCF_015228065.2 Penaeus monodon
TCAATATTTCAAAAAAATGTCAATCTTTTATAGTAGTCTTTATAATATCAGAGCCATCTTTTATCGTATTGAACCGCTATAAATATTGGTATAGCTGTAAGGGATATTCCCTAATCATATTTATTCCCACAGAAAGCTAAATCGTGACACCTAACGTAAACAAAAACATTCGCATATTCCGTTTAATTAGACCTGAGGTTCCCATGCTAGGGTACGCGTACTCAGTATTGCAAGAAGGGATTTGCAAGGGGCACGCGGATTGCTCCTAATGTTTTTGCACGTTTGTATTCATCACTATTAATCATTCTATTTGTTCTGTTTTATGATCTTGTCAATTGCGCAAGGTTTAACAGCGCTATTAAAGTGTTTGCACATTGCTTAGTATATATATATATGAAAACGTACATTCAGAAATATAAGGAAAGACTCACAAGGGGTACGTAACTGGGGGAACATAGTTTCGACTGGTACATGGCTAGCAGAAATTGGGGACCAATGTTTTGGACTGAAGACAAAGAAGAATCATTCGGTTCAGACCAGATTTTTGGGCTAAAGGAATAAGGTTTCTTTCGGTTTCTCCCCCCCCCCCACCTAGGTCACTTGAGAGGCCTCCGTACACTTAGGTTTGATGGAAAATGTATGCATACAAATGTGTATTGCATTTACTCATACAAATCG
>NC_051412.1:17738848-17739307 GCF_015228065.2 Penaeus monodon
CACACACATATATTAATCATCTTCTGGGGGCGGTGACAAATCGCTCCATCCCTCTCAAATCCCCAGAGCAACGACAAATATGTTGAATCTGATCCTCCAAAGGATAACATTGAGCATATCAAATAATACGGTCATTTTCATCATTAATTTTGAAATGTACGCATGCGATATATTGCCTGCAAATAAAGCAAATCTTCAGTGTTTAAGCTATTTACAGTTCGCAAACATGTAATAATCATGAATAATAGCCTGTGGAAAAAAATGCTTCCGACTCTCAATAGATTATATTATATTCCAGACAATACGGTCGAGTCATCTAATTCAAAATTTAGAATAACCAAAAGCAAAAGTAAGTCTTAAAAGATTGCACAATGAAAATCAAACGTCTTTCCTTATAGCAATTGCGATGTGATAATTCGCTACGAAATATCTGAAAACTCTTAATGAGTATCGATATTT
>NC_051412.1:17739718-17739912 GCF_015228065.2 Penaeus monodon
ATTATCTTTGGTAATTACAGTATCATGCCATATTACAAGACCTCACACTCCCACTATAGCTTCTCAGACACTGAAATGAACCTGGGAAATGGAGACACGACGATGGCTTCAGAGATTATGAGTAAAGTGTGAGTCATTCCGGGGCGCGAGTCACGAAGATGAGTACTTTCAGTTATGTGAGTTTATTAGGGCGA
>NC_051412.1:17740044-17740194 GCF_015228065.2 Penaeus monodon
CAGGTCTCGGTTCGTCAGGGATGAACATCTGTTTTCACCATTACAATTTTTCTTATATGAGATTTTACGCTGACATATGCAATGCATTAATCATAATGCTTGGTGAGGTAACATCATGTGCATTAGATAATCTAATATGATACTACTGAA
>NC_051412.1:17741013-17741829 GCF_015228065.2 Penaeus monodon
TATAACAGTGCGATGTAATAACAATAAAAAAGATAATGAGACTCATTACAATCTTGATAACAGTGCTATTAATCAGTATATAGATATCAATGTCCATAATGAAAATATGAAAAGCACAAGAAATAAACAGCCTAATCTATCTCCTTCGCTTGGCCGCTCTCGTGACAGCGGCCGCGGGTATTGAATAATACATAGTGTAAATCTCCTAAATCCATCAGGCCATGAATTGCCAACGATAAATTGGAAAATTGTTACTTCGCATATTTTTCCTCTGAGTAACACAGTGGCAAAGTGAAGGATTCATTCATACAGGGCGAGAGGGACTAGAGAACGCCGCAGATGTGAACGAGTGAGACGTATTATGTTACGATGGTCATGGCGGCTTCTTTCAGATCCTCTCTGTCGTGGCGATCGGCGCTACCATTTACCTTTTTTTTCCCGTTTTTTGAATGCATAAACTACTGTTTTCTGACTTTATGACAGCTATTCATCGGGTAGCGATAAAAATCTATTTCTTAAAAGCTGCCACGGCTACAGTTCCCAGTCTATGTCTTCAAGATAAGAGTTGACTAAACCTGTTTGTTTTTTCGTATTTCAAATAAATATGATTTCAGTAACTTTCCCGTTCACTGTAATATTCAGCGTATTCTGGGGACGATTCAATCATCTTATTTTCAGCGTAACTTTTGTAAAGATGATCTTACAATATTGCTCATGTCGCTGGAGGCGGATTGCTCATGTGTTCTGGGGTCGAGGAGTAACTTCTGACTAACTTTTCTCACCATATATTTACGTGCCATGCGTGGTTATCTTCTG
>NC_051412.1:17742609-17743088 GCF_015228065.2 Penaeus monodon
CGACAGCAAGCGGCGAGCGGCGTTAAAAGTTGAGCAGCGCGGAGCCGGGGAGTCGTCCGCCGCCGCCGTTATCAACAAGGATAGAGTGTGCAGACGACGATATTTTTTACCAAATCTCACAAGTTATAAAAGGATTTCGCCGGGACGCCAGAGCAGATGCATTCTGTGGCCCCGCAGACTTTCCAATACAGAGAAGAAGAAGCGAAGATTTGCATGTAAAACTTCGAGTGGTCTTTGTCAGCTTTCAAGTCGACGCGGCAGATTAAGCTGCTGGATAGAGAGGCCTTTCTGCACCGGTGTCCGCATCACAACTTCAAGTTCTATCTCGAAATGAATGCAGGAAGTGGGGGGAGCGGGGGAGGGAGCGGAAAATGCGATATTCCACGTGCTAAAAGGAAACTTTATTATCGATAGTTCCACAAAAAAAAAAATGTCAAGGACGCTGTGGTCATTGATGGGTAAAATTCTCAATAATAGGC
>NC_051412.1:17743434-17743886 GCF_015228065.2 Penaeus monodon
CATCTCTACATCCACACGGACTTACGATGCCACATAATCCTTGTGCGAGTGGAAACCCGTAAAAGTCCACAAAGAGGAAAAACCTGCACTCTTCCACAAAAATGTAGACCCTTTTTGCTTGTTGACTGAAGAGGTTGCAAGCAATATTCGTACAAGAGATGAAGAAGAAAAAAACGGAGAGGAAGTAAGAGAAAAAAAAAACAAATTGGGGGAATGTAAAAGGCAGATGTTATGAACACGGTTGCAAAGTGGAAGGCCAAATGAACCCTTGCAGGCGAAATGAGTACCGCAACGAGCCGGTATACGTGGGAGAAAACCCGAGCCCGACACCGTAGCTTGCATTACGGAGCTGAGAAAGGAATACGAGGCCAGTTTTTCCCCGGGAACGAAACGGGGAAAGGGTAGCAATTCCAGCAAGATAAACTCGGGTAACTTGGAATCATCACAAATGA
>NC_051412.1:17743976-17744114 GCF_015228065.2 Penaeus monodon
TGGTCATAATTTCCTTGCAACTCTTCTTCCTGGAAAATGAAAGAGGGATATCATCTCTGTTGGAACAAGGAAAAGAAAAGATACTGGAATGCTTTGCCTTTCACTGTCCACGCATCTAATTAAAGAAACATTTTACAA
>NC_051412.1:17744451-17744965 GCF_015228065.2 Penaeus monodon
CGTTTTACAGATCTGTTGGAGATACATGTACGATAATGAAAGTGACATTAATAACGAAAATAACACTGATCCCAACATGATAAGACATCACCAGAAATCAGGAAAAAAGGTGCGAGTTCCATCCATCTAATTACTGAGGATATTATTATTTCCGCGGACGAGTGGACCCTACCTTCCTGCAGAGGTCGTGGAAGGAGGATATTTATAGTAAGGCCTGATTCGCAAAGATGCAACCTGAGATTTTTTTATGCTATATTTTTTTCTGATTATTTTCTATTCCGTGTTTCGTTCCCGTTTTGAATTACTAAATTTTATTCTGACTTTTGTGTATTGCCTATTTATCTGAACATTTATTCATTTATTCCTTTTTTTCTCTCTTTTCGCGTTTTGGAGAGGGAAGTGTCGCCTCGCACTTGCCTTTATGTTTCGAGTGTTCATTTCGCTTTTTATCTTTCTTTCTTTTTCCATGAGGGCATGAGGACAGCTTCGAGGTTGGCCATTGTTTCAGTGCGAT
>NC_051412.1:17745633-17746375 GCF_015228065.2 Penaeus monodon
CTCAGGGTCTGGTTAATCCTCGCCAGTCTCATGTGCAAACGTACAAGTGTTTGTTATAAAGATTTTGACGCTGAATTCGAGGCATGATACTAAAAAAAATACTTCACAGACAAGGTATCCGTGTAATATTCGAATGTTTTCACAAAGGACAAGACATTTCACCAGCTAATTCCACGATTGATAACTACGATTTCCGAACAGTTCAAAATGGAGTCAAATAAATCATCTGTTGTTTATTGCGCAGGAAACCAAACGAGTGCAGGCCCTTCACAACGCTCAAGTTACACCCCGCTATTGAGAAACTCGTAAATATCCCCGATATTTTATCAAGCATCAAACACTTAATATGACCTTAATTGACCCGATTTCAGAAAACCTGGACGGCCCGCTGACCTTACATGGTATGACCTATCACCGACCTCCATCGTCAAGCCTAATCATAAGTTCAAGTTGTGCTTTAAGGAGAAGGACTAGACGTAACTTGAGACGCGGAGGGGAAAGATGCAAGGGCCAAGGAGTAAGTACATTAAGCACCGTCTCAACAGAAATTGATTAATCAAAGCGTCTAACTCACAAAGGGATTGTTTGTTTGTTGTTATGCTTTAGTTAGATTTGTCGCCTCCCTTTGTGAATTTCGCTGTGGTTGCCGCAAAGGTATATAGGATATATATAGGATGCCCCTCTTGGCTTGGCAGGCATTTGTAGAGATTGAGTAAAATGTTGCTCTATACACCTTTTTTTA
>NC_051412.1:17746469-17746653 GCF_015228065.2 Penaeus monodon
TTTGAAGTTACGCACGGCAGTCACGGCGGTAGGTGGGGAACCAGGGAGGGAGGCCAGGCTAAAACGCGTTAAACATTTTTTGTCAAAATTTGTTGTTGTTTGTTTGGGATGGAGGGAAGATTGGAACATATATACTTCACCAATAAATGCACTTCACCAATAAATATTCTAAGACAACAGTGTG
>NC_051412.1:17746699-17748098 GCF_015228065.2 Penaeus monodon
CTCTGCTCCACAGCAGGCCTTCCACATAAACATTCCACCTTACGCCAAAAGCAATCAACAAAACACATCTCCATATTCATTCACCTTTACAAGGACCTGTACAACGCACGTGGCACCCTGTATTCGCTAAAATTTGGACCTTCGGATTCTGTTTATCTAATTATCTACATTATTTGCAGAGCCGCCCTAGTCTCACCAAAGGTACTCGTAGAGTTTGCTGCTGTATTCAAAAGAGGGAGAGGAGAGGGGGTAATCGTAAGCCACTTTGGATCATCAATTTCATCAAAATTATATTTGGAGGCATCTGCATCAGTGTGTATGTAAATGAAAATACTGTCGAGTCCTGTCTCATTTAGTCGAATGGTATTGTGCTGTCACAGGGTATATAGACGCTGAAAACACCGGATGTATTGCTGTCAGGTGTCGGTTTCGGTTTCTATCGGTCCTACGCATGGGATGGTTGAATGGCTGCTGTAGCGCATGCTGTATTTTTGGAGAATTCGTCAGTAATTATGTCATTCTCCATTCAGTAATTGTACCTAGTCCTTACCTCGCAACATGTAATGGATATGAACATAAAAGGCTTTTTAGTGCTGAAAGGAATAACTGATTTCATTCCACGAGTTTTCAACCAGATCTACTTTACAGTTCGCTCGACGAGCCGTCCAAACCATTATATCCACTAAAGCCAGATTAAATTTCCTTCAGAACCACTGTCGTTACTCACACTTTATTGCCTACCATAATATCGAGAAAATCGGGTACTGACATTTCCCCCAACAAGTAGGTCTTAACAGTGCTACCATTTATAATTTCCACAAAACTGCTAGATTGGACTTGAAATCCCGCTAGACATATAAATAAGAGCTCATTTTCCCGCTAAAAAGGACTTCAACATCGCTGAATATGGAGTAAACTTTCAAATTTTCCCGCTCGATTATAACTCAAAAATTCTAGAACAAGCAAGAAAATCGCTAGGATGGCAACACTGGGTCTTAACTCTAACAATGAGCGAACGAGTTGAGGGCCAACGATTTACGGAGGTAATGCCTATTCAAAGGACAGTTATTGCACGATCATATTTTAACGCCGCTGCAACGTGTCTGCCGATCGATCAATATACGAGGATGTTTGGGACTGTAATCTACGACGACAACCTGGTCTTTGATCTTTAATTCTGCTCACCGTAGGTCCCTTGATAATCAGCGTCCTCGGAGCATATCCTCTCGCAACGACGCTATGTTCTGTGAGTGATTCGATCCAGAATACTTACTTTTTAGAGGAGACATTCGGCTAAAAATGCAGATTGAGCGGGAATCTGTCTCCAGTCGCTTCCGGACCCAAATGAACCGGAGGCCCTCAATGTTTCGCTCAGCTGTTTCGGACTTTCATCCTGCAA
>NC_051412.1:17748133-17748210 GCF_015228065.2 Penaeus monodon
GGAAATAAAGTTTTTTACATTTTATTGGCTGCGTGTGCATGAGCCTGTGTGTTCGTGTCACTGAGAGGGGGGGGGGA
>NC_051412.1:17748252-17748375 GCF_015228065.2 Penaeus monodon
TGTGACCGTTGTACACATGCGGTTTTTCCTGTACATGTTAGAAAACCATTAAGAAAAAAAAATAAATAAATGAGAAGAAGAAGCAAAAACGTGTCCTGGGAATATACATGGTAGAAGACAGTG
>NC_051412.1:17748441-17748554 GCF_015228065.2 Penaeus monodon
AGGCCATAGAGATGTCGTATAAGGAGAGGCGAGAAGAGATTCACAATGCAGAGAAGTGCAAAGAGTGACAAAGACCGAATATTATGGCCGCTTGTTCCTGCTTGTTCCAGAAA
>NC_051412.1:17748725-17748856 GCF_015228065.2 Penaeus monodon
AGGAAGCTCAGCAGAATCCGGATTATTTCTGCGCTAGGAATCACGGTCAGTCTCGAGATTGTACCTGGATGGGTGTCGATAACAAGCCTGAAAAGGCTACTGCTTTATTGAGGCTTTCAGCGCCTGTGCTT
>NC_051412.1:17749091-17749530 GCF_015228065.2 Penaeus monodon
TAAAAAAAACGCATCGAATTTAAAGAACAACAGAACTGTATTCCTCCAACAATCCGAACATTCAGGAATCGCAATCATAATTACACTTTCAAAGGCAAACAAACAGACACGGAGAGAGAGGCAGGCAAGCGTTGGCAACCACGAGCAAGCATCTGGTCGTCCCTTCCGTCGTCGTCCTCTCCTGCAAGCATCTGGTCGTCCCTTCCGTCGTCGTCCTCTCCTGCAAGCATCTGGTCGTCCCTTCCGTCGTCGTCCTCTCCTGCAAGCATCTGGTCGTCCCTTCCGTCGTCGTCCTCTCCTGCAGGACGTTGAAATAATGCCTTCGAGAAATCTTTCAGCGACGACACTGAACTTGAGCCTAACTTTATGATCGTCCCCACTTACGGAATATTTACAGGGAGGACTTCTTTCATTCCTGCGCGATCTGCGATGGGGGTAT
>NC_051412.1:17749708-17749794 GCF_015228065.2 Penaeus monodon
ATTTCCTCTCATAACTCTTACTTGCGTTTAAGCTTTCTCATTTCCTCTCATACTCTCATCTTTCTTCGACTTCTCTTTTCTCATCC
>NC_051412.1:17749836-17750207 GCF_015228065.2 Penaeus monodon
GCTCGTTCAATTTCCTTAAATGTAATTTGTGTCTGAATTAAGTTTTCAAATTTATCTCAAGGCCTGATCGAACGATTTTTAATATTTTATCTCATATATTTCTTTATCTTTCATTATTCGTCTATCATTTAAATGTATATTGTATGATATAATATTTTTCATATATCTAACGCCTAGTTTCTCAGTATTCGCCTAAATCTGTAATTGGTTCTTATGTAGCAGAAAGAAAAAAAGTGCGACTCACGGAGATGTTTCTACAAGGTGCTAAACTCTGTATGGAAAATATGGTTATGGTTAAAGCCCCGATTGACCTTTTCGATTTTTAGGACTATTATTACTGATGTTCTGATGATGTTTTATCGCTTCGCACA
>NC_051412.1:17751082-17751351 GCF_015228065.2 Penaeus monodon
TCCCGGATGGCTTTCCTTCTTGGTTCTCTTCCTCACAGCGTCTCCCGCATTTCGTATTTATTCAGGGCGGTTTCACCACACACACACAACGCCGACACACGCGCGAGGGGGGGGGGTATTATGCATATACGCTGGAATGCTGCATGGTGTTTGTTGAAGCGCGTGGGTGAAATGAAAATATACATTAGTATAAGTACACATAAGCATATATGTAAACAGACATTTACATGCATACTTAAAGGACTCACGAGTAAGCACAAACGAGCACG
>NC_051412.1:17751505-17751618 GCF_015228065.2 Penaeus monodon
GTACATGTAAATACACGAGCGCAAAACTCTCAGTTAAATTAGTGGTTTTATACGTTTGTACACGAACGAAATTGCATCTTGAAAAAGGAATTCTCGCAAGAAACGATATTTTT
>NC_051412.1:17751840-17752085 GCF_015228065.2 Penaeus monodon
AAAAATAGTTTCACCCTCTTGAATTGATGTTTGAAGAGTTTACCTTTGTTGTTTAATTATGTATGGTATATCAACCTTGGATACACGAGCGAATGAGTCTAAATAAATATACACTCAAGTTAACTCCTTCATAAGAAAAATATTGACAAAAGTTTACATTTTAGCTCTTTATTATTTACGCATATATTTTTTCTCAGTTTGCCTGTATTGTGATAGTACATTTTTTCGTGTTTGTTTGTTTTTCT
>NC_051412.1:17752183-17752371 GCF_015228065.2 Penaeus monodon
CTGTATTTTAAACTACTGCCACAATTAATGTTCGAAATTCACCTTTTTGTTTTCAGGAATACTCACAGCAACGAATGCCAGACTGGGCGAAAGGTAATCGGTGTAGTGTTTTATTTCATGACAGATTTCATTCGCTCCTTTCGTTGGCTTCTATGCAAAATACCCATCCCTGTGTTAAAGCCTTTAGT
>NC_051412.1:17752405-17752700 GCF_015228065.2 Penaeus monodon
CGTTTTTTTCAGTGCTTCAGAGTGTAATTTTTGCAATAATTCAGAATGTAAATAAGCCTTCATTGCATACGTTTATCGACATTGGATAAAGTTTCCCATTTCATATTAAGAAATATCTGGCTGGAAGACACCTTGTTTGTTTCAGAATATCCGAGACTGTTCCGTCTTTTTCAATAACTTCGTTCTTGAATATTCATATTCTTTTTTTTCTCTGTTCCTCTCCTAGTACATTCGAAATTCTGTTAAAAACACAGAAAACCCATATCCCTGTGTGTAGAACCAAAACAAACAAACA
>NC_051412.1:17753388-17753552 GCF_015228065.2 Penaeus monodon
GTTATCTTTTCCCCGTCTCGCGGATCCAGTCTGGCACGTTTCTACCCCCGTCCTGCTCTACTATAACACTTCTGGCTGGAGTATTACCCCCTGCCACGTGCGTACGCTTTTGCACGCTGGCTCTTGAGACAACGCTGACACCAACATTCGGATTATAGCTGTGC
>NC_051412.1:17753938-17754479 GCF_015228065.2 Penaeus monodon
GCAACGTTCGGTATAACCCGTGTTTTTACCCTGAGGACGGGAGCTGGGCACAGCTTTGGACCCCAGTGAAGAAGATGAGCCAGAAGACGTGACTCTCTGACGGCAGATCGGACATAATGAGGATTGTCTGTACAAAGGATATATTCTTCATGATGTATCCAAAAAAGGCGCGAGGCGGACATGTGTGACTTATTGTTTACTGATGATATTTTCTTCTTGTTAAGATATCAGTAATGGTCAATAACAATAATGATAAAATAGGTAACAGGAAAAAAAATTCAAAGGAAAAGAAACAAGGAGGATACAGAGAAAATAACAAAAATGTTTAAAATGATGATACAGATGACAGAAATTATAACTACGATAACAAGACACGTGGTGATGATTGTGGTAATGATTGTAGTTACGATGAAAATTAAAGGGATGGAAATGATTACGAATGCGATGATAATAGTCTTAGTAAATGTGCAGATACATACTTACCAGTGTGTTTTGGTCGGGAAATAATTATATAACAATACTATAAAATCCTCTGTTTTCT
>NC_051412.1:17754717-17754860 GCF_015228065.2 Penaeus monodon
AAACTTTACTCGACAAAAACACTGCAATTCCAAGTCAAAACTTCAGAAAAAGGACAGCATATGTTCGACATATCGAAAACAGAGCCATCAAACTTGGAAAACAGTAATGTTTTAAAATCACAATGACAGTGAGTGAAGTTGCC
>NC_051412.1:17755475-17755994 GCF_015228065.2 Penaeus monodon
CTCTGCACTATTGATCTCCGTTTTCTTCAGAAAAAAAAAAATCCAATCAAAATGCCTCCTGCGAACCAAGACGTGACCTCAATTCCTTCTTTTTCCTCCTCAAGCTCACTCGCATCTCCAATCACCTTTCAAAGCAAACTGTTCTCACATACCTGATCGATAGCTACAGTAGTCTCTCCCAAGATTTAGCGCGTGAGACCTACAGGTAAACTACACGCTACGGGTGATTTCTACGCCCAGTGCTCGCGAAAGTAGACCGTAAATACCAAGAGCTCGTAAAGGAAAATGATGACAGTATATTCAGCGGGGATGGCAGTACGCCCGTAAGAAAGTGCTCTCGTTATATCAGTTATCACATTTGTAAAGCCGGTAATGGCGAACACACAGTCGCTCTGTCCGGTGCTAAAGGTGATGTCATCTCAGCCTGAGCAAAGGAAGACAAGCTGTCTATTTTGTCCTTGTCGCTGTCTCTTTGTCTGCTGTCTCTCTCCGAGTCTGTCTATCAGTTCATTCTCTGCT
>NC_051412.1:17756488-17756923 GCF_015228065.2 Penaeus monodon
TTCTTCCTTCCATTTCCCTATCTTCCTCTTTACCTGTCCATCTTGATTAATAACAACATATCCCTAATAATACAGGGTGCCCCCCCCCACCACACACACCTCGGCCCAAAATTAGTAGAGACAGACTCGGATTCTAAAATTTACATTTCATTTGCATATCTACTATAAGGCGGTTCATCATATCCGCCTTCGTCTTTGATCAAAGATTTTCCAGTTCAAAAGCAGAAAAAAAAAAAATCCAAAAATGGTGAAAATGAAATCAACATTACCGTCGGAAATGTATTGGAAAGATTGAAGAAACTGTCGTCTATTGCTCTCCAGTGCCAGTCAGGGTACCTGTGACTGACGTATGAGTATAAGTCAAGAGTCTGCTGTCCCACATTTCGAATCAGAGGCCTTTTTTCTTTTTTGTGTGCGTGGGGAGTGAGTGAGTGA
>NC_051412.1:17757227-17757485 GCF_015228065.2 Penaeus monodon
CGCTACTGGTATTAGTGTGGTAGCGTATATTCTGTTGAATATCAACTAATACTATGCTGTGGACATGGATGATTTAGTTTTAAACGACGATTATTACAATTATATTTGTATTTCTATATATATCCATTACAACATAAATGCCATTATGATTGCGTAAGCCATCTTCCATTTTTGTTTTATTTAGAAAAATCATCTCATTCTGTTAGGATATATGCAGTAAAATGAATAAAAATGAATATGCTCATTTGTTCAAACATG
>NC_051412.1:17757644-17757947 GCF_015228065.2 Penaeus monodon
CCACCCCTTCCTAGTATAAGTATTGTATGACTGTATAGCATAAAGGCAATTTCCAAAACGCAAACTTTTGGCAAAAATCTTCCGATTCTCTGGGCTTCCAAAGTGACATCCCTAATTGAGCCTCGCGTAGAAAAAGTTTGAAAAGTGATGTCCGGGAAAAAGGCAGAAGGATTTCGTAAATACGCAAAATATATGAAGACAAAGAAAAAAACTAAATACAAGGAAATGATAAACACATTTATTTACGCAATGCTCAATAGCTATAGAAATAAATAAATTCGCAGATATGATTTTTCCTTTCAG
>NC_051412.1:17757974-17758064 GCF_015228065.2 Penaeus monodon
CGTTTTGGGGAATACTGTTCAAAAATCCACAAAAAAGTCTTTGCTATTTATCTCTCGCACAGACGCTGATAATTAATGCGTTCAACTGCA
>NC_051412.1:17758713-17759605 GCF_015228065.2 Penaeus monodon
CCGCGGAGCCGGGGCCCCGTCAGCGAGGAGGTGCGAAGCGGGTAAATCGGGCAGCGCGACGGCGAGAGGGCGGAATGATACATGGCGGGAGGGTGAGTGCCGAGGGGAGAGGGAAGGCGCTGATGAGGGCAGAGAGGGGAACTGATGCAGATTAGGAAGAAGGCGAGAGAGAGGGGAAGGAAGGGATGGGGGTGAGGGGATGAGAAGGGAGAGGAGAAAGATGGGAAGGGAGGAGGGTGGGATGGGGGGAGAGAAGGAGAAGTGGGAGAGGGGAAAGAGGGGAGAGAAAGGAAACGGGAGGGGAAGGAGGGGCGAGAAAGGGGAATGGAAAGAGGGAGGGAGGAAGAGGAAGGGGCGAGATGGAAAAGGAGGGAGGATGGAGATAGAGAGGGAGAGAGGAAGGAGGAGGGAGATAGGGGAAGGGAAGGAGGGTAGAGAGAAGGAGAGAGAAAATTGGAGGAAGGAACAAAGAGGGTGGAGAGGGGAAATGAGGGAGGAGGAAGACAGGCGAAGAGGAGAGAGTGGGGTAAAGAAAGGGGAAAAACGAGAGGGCAGAGAGACGCAAAAAGAATGAGATGAAGGCAGAAAGTGAGGAGAGACAGAGAGAAAATGAACGAGTGCTAAAGGGAGTGAGGGGAGAGATGTCAGGTAGCAAGGGAAGAGAGAGAGGGAAAGTCTAAGGGGAGAGGGAGTGGCTTCCGAATGGGCTAATAAGCAGCGTGACTGTCATGGGCAGACATCCATGTCGGGAGCATGTCTGCGATGGCCCTCGGCTGAGCTATTTTTAGATACCGGATTTCTTGTTAGACAGCCATCAGCCCGAAAGGACATCTGATTCAATTGTTCACCTCGATGAGCTCACTATTCTTAAATGTGGTCGCATGCACGCACG
>NC_051412.1:17759907-17760119 GCF_015228065.2 Penaeus monodon
AATGAACAAATACATACTAATACACACAGATACACACTCACAAAACTGCAATCAGGGAAAATACCTACAAGCGGTCTTTGAGATGAAACTCAAGTGCTTCATCCCTTTGCTACGAAAATAGCCTTCTTCTAATAACGAACGCTTAAAGGGAATGTCAGAGGAAACACCAGACAAATATTTTATATTCAATGGAGAAACAGACGAAAAATGGT
>NC_051412.1:17760906-17761445 GCF_015228065.2 Penaeus monodon
AAGAGGTGAATGCAAGATGATAATGGTAACGAGTGATATTTCTGTACAAAACTGAATACCCATTTTTCAGGTAGACTAGTTAGTCATATAACAAACAAAAAACAATATCCCCATGGCATGAAGCTGTGACAGGTTACCAGGAAAATATTAAACATGTTTTAAATGTTTTAAAAAAGTGGGGAGCGAATGCTAAAGCATTCGCAGAAACAAATAAGTAACCAAATCATTCGGCAAAAAATAATACAAATTTACTGAACTGGAGAAAAAAAAAACTAATGTTGCAATTATTTTGCATGTAACGAACTTTCCACTGCAACAGACTGTCAATGGTGGCAGAATATTTTCTACCGTGGACAGTGTTACTCCGAATGACATCAAAATACTTTTTTTCCAAGAGAGGAAAGAGGAGCTCCTGAACTTTACTCATTTACTCACAAGGTATCCTTATATAAACACTTAACTCAGCCGCTGAAGTACTGGAAGTATAGCAGAAGTGACCGACTTATAGCACTATTTTATAAATTAGTAATCAGTTTGCA
>NC_051412.1:17761594-17761929 GCF_015228065.2 Penaeus monodon
ATCAGTTTGCGCCCCTGCCCTTAGATGAGCTTGTTTTCTACAACGAACAAAATCATAAAAACAGTTGTAGGCGCAGGTCACGGAGGAGAACGCTGGGTGTGCGAGGAAGTAGGGATTGTACAGAGCGCGAAAGTTTGCGTGTATTTAAAGCTGAAACTTAATATTCCTTTCACAAACAGGGCTAAAGGTCAGGAAATTATGAGATGATATCATGTACAGAAAATAATCGGACAAAAAAACTAGGTTAGCATGCAATAGGTTGCTAAGTAGCTGTTATTATAAATCGACGGGTCACTGAGTTTTTGCCTGGTGTCTCGGCTACACAATCGCCTCTC
>NC_051412.1:17762210-17762378 GCF_015228065.2 Penaeus monodon
GAAATTACTGACTGTTTGAGGTGATACAATGCAGTCTTTGAGTTGATTATCGTAATGATCGAGCACCTGTGTCAAAGATATCAACTTGGCATTCAATTTCATATTTGCATACATCCATTGAATATGCTGCGAGATAAGTTTCCTAATCCATTATCTAGGGAAGAAAAA
>NC_051412.1:17762503-17762589 GCF_015228065.2 Penaeus monodon
CTTTATGAGTGCGCGCGGGTGTATAGGCATGAGTGTGTATCTGTGTCTGTATGTACGTAACATCTCCCCTAAAAATGTTGCCACCT
>NC_051412.1:17762806-17762965 GCF_015228065.2 Penaeus monodon
TTAGAGGGTCGTTATTTACGCCACCCAATCTTCCTGCTGATTTCTCACTGGCTGCTATCGATAGGCTTCCCTATCTGTCACGAAACCCTGTCATCTGTCGTTAGGCCTACCTTATCTGTCACCTCACCCATAGGCTCATTGTAAAGTGCCTCGTAGTTT
>NC_051412.1:17763283-17763525 GCF_015228065.2 Penaeus monodon
TATACAAGTTTGTATCCGTGTGTCTGTGTGTGTCTATACCCGCATCTGCATCAGTATGTACTTACATGTTTGTACAGAGTAAAAAAAAATCGTTAATAGAAAAAAAATGTCCTTGAAACAACGTACGGAATAAGTACACTTTTCCCTCGCCATTTTTCATCTCCCTTCTGTATATCGACATTGAAAAAAGTGAAAAGGAAACGAGACTAGTTTGACAGCATAAAAATCAAAAGGGAGAGAGG
>NC_051412.1:17763556-17763775 GCF_015228065.2 Penaeus monodon
GGAGGGAAAAGTGAAAAAGGTGAAGTACGTGGCAATTGGAGGTTTAAATCAAGGTCGATTTGTTTAATCTTTTTTATTACAGGAAAGTGGAAATTTACGCTTTTCGATGTAGTTTTTTTTTCTATCTACGTTCCATTTCCATTTCTAGTTCTGTCTCTCCCTCAGATAAATTCACCTATATATATACACACAGGCGCAGTTATTAATTTATTCGTTTAT
>NC_051412.1:17763956-17764118 GCF_015228065.2 Penaeus monodon
TTTAGATCATATAAATGTTAGATCTCTTATCTGGCAGATGGGTGTTACGATATCTGCCATTCTGCGCATTTCTTAAACCAATACCCGATGGTATCCAGGAATCGAATGCAAAAACACTGACCCTTTCTTATTTCATCGCTCAGCCTCTTGACGTCATCTACC
>NC_051412.1:17764164-17764589 GCF_015228065.2 Penaeus monodon
TTCTCAGCCGTTAATTAGGGTGGGCATCTATTTGGGCAAATCCTCCACACAAGACATTGCACTTTCTCTGAATCCCTTGCGTCCTTCCGCCAGGATGTGTCTCAATGCTCGGCCTGAAGAATTTTTTTTTTCATTCTCTCTCTTTCCCATTTTCTTATTTACCTTATTTCAAAATCTTATTTGTTTACGATTTATATTTCCACGTGACGCAGTGTCTTTTCGCTGCCTAAGTTAATTGTTGTTATCTTTAAGCACATGCATGAGCGTCCATATTCATTCCTTTCAATGTATATCAGACACATGCATTAAGTATTAAAGCTATTCTTCTCTTCAGACATCCTTTCCCTTGCATTTCCTTTTCTGCAGGTTGTTATATTTTGTAAATTCTTAATAAATCTTATTCGTCTCACTTTTAACCAAAATTG
>NC_051412.1:17765056-17765222 GCF_015228065.2 Penaeus monodon
TCCGGTTGTCACAAATGTATTCACTTTTTTCTTCGTCCTCTCTCCTTCTTACTTATTTCTCCCTGTCCGTATCGTTTCGCATTTTGTATTCAATTCCTTCCTTGTCTCTCTGAGTTTCCCAGAGGCTCGGTGTAACCTTTTCGCCTCTCCTTTTCTCATATAAAAC
>NC_051412.1:17766459-17766773 GCF_015228065.2 Penaeus monodon
CCTACTCTCTTTCCCCCTCCTACTCCCCTTCCATCTACTCATTCCCTCCGCGTCCCCCCCCCCCCCACGTGTCGTCGCTCCCCTCATTCCCCTCATCGCTACCCGCCTGTCATTCTTGCGTCCACTTAATTATCTGACCTCATACATCTCATGCCATGGCGTCTGGCCTCATTTTCCTGTCCGTTGTTATTGTCTTTCACCCTTTCCCGATTATTCATTTCGCTCTTGACCCCTTTCGAGTTTGGAAGAGCGGAAGAGAGACAGAGGATAATAGCGATAATGAAAGGTGTTAGGAGCGTATTATGTTTAGCGTT
>NC_051412.1:17767105-17767212 GCF_015228065.2 Penaeus monodon
CCGCATATGCCGGCGTACAAGTCGACATTAGAATCCTAAAAATATCTTTCCAAATCCAGGCCTCGGCATATGTGACCTTTACCACTGTGGGGAAAATAAGTGAAACT
>NC_051412.1:17767279-17767474 GCF_015228065.2 Penaeus monodon
ATAATATCAATGGCTTAACTCTTAGGATAAGTTTGGCCCGAGAGAGTTAGGTTAGGGTCGTTTACTCATTTGTGATTATAATGTTTTAGAAGAAAGTGTCTCAGAAATGTTTATGAGATGCCGTAGGGCTGGGAAAATGGATCTGCCTTAATTTGAAGGGCCCAAAATTTGACTTACTCATCAGAACTTTAGGTG
>NC_051412.1:17768150-17768777 GCF_015228065.2 Penaeus monodon
CTCTTGCTCCCTCCCTCTTTTACTCTTTCTTTCCCTTTAAGTCTTTCCTTCCACCTTTCACTCTTTCTCCTCTTTTACCCTTTCTCCTTTCCCTTTTCATTCTCCCTTGAACTCCCTTGAACTCTCTCTTTGACTGTTTCTCCCTCACCCTTTCACTCGTTCTACCTCCCCTTTTCACTCTTTTACCCTTCCCCCTAACTCTTCCTCTATCTTATTTACTCTATTTCCCTCTATTTTCCACTCCTTCACTTCCCCCTACCTTTCACACCCTCTCCCTCTCTCCTTAAATCTTTCTCCCTCCCTCTTTCCCCCTTCCCTTTCATTTCCTTTTCTTCCTCCCCTCTCACTCTTTCTCCCTTTCCCTTTAAACTTTTTTCTCACATATTCTCGCTTTTCCCCCATCTCTTCCCCTAGAGTCCCCCTTCTTCCCCACTCGTTTTCCCCCAAAAAATCCATCTCTCTCCCTTCTATTACGATGCTCTAACACCTCTTCATACATTACGATGTCGAAACATTTCCTTGGGCGAGAGGAAGAAACTACTCGCAGATATATGACCTTCCTTTCCTCGCTGAAATTTGAATCAATCCGAAAAAAATGGAAGATTCTCATGCTTGAGGGTGACGGGA
>NC_051412.1:17769987-17770320 GCF_015228065.2 Penaeus monodon
TGGGATCCTGATAACTTATGATTTGAACCCCAAGTCGAAGTCTACGGTATTTTCCGCCTTCATTTGCATAGCATTTGCATCTTGATGTCCGGGCTTTCGCGAGCAAAAATTGACGGAATATTGCAATCAAATTATTATTTTCTATCCCTAATCACAGAACTCGAGAGTATTTTAACGGAGGCGTAGTTTTCTGTCGCGAAATGGCTTTCAGAATTTTCGCAAAAAATGTTACATATGTGTATTATTAAACACCCACTTCAGCACTGTCGGATTTTTTATAACTATTAAATTGTGTTTACGACCGGAATAATATTTAATACGGCTTGCTACGAT
>NC_051412.1:17770402-17770468 GCF_015228065.2 Penaeus monodon
AACGTCTTAGTGAGCATATGCCATGTTAACTCCGGAATCATGTAGCAGATCAAGTAGCAGATCCTT
>NC_051412.1:17771905-17772748 GCF_015228065.2 Penaeus monodon
ATCTCGAACCATAATTTCATCGTCGCCACAACTCCCTCTTTTTCGGCACCCCGTTTGCCTGGCTCCTTGCGCGTCATACGGTACTTACCTCTGAGTGCCTGGTGTCGCTGCCGTTCCCTTCATTCCAGTGTTTGCCAGAAAAAAGTTTAGCCCAGGTTTTGAGGGGAATTTTCTCACTTTTTATACGCTTTTCTGCCTTATTTCATCGCACTATTAGGCCACAGAATGGTCCCCAGTTTCGTAGTTTCGTAGTTTGTCTTCACAGGTCCGGAGCTTGGGAAAAGGTGCAATTCAGGAAAATACGAAAATCGCGATGGTTGTTTTATCAAGCAATTTTGGACGCTTGCCCATTATTATTTTATCCTTTTCTCACACTCTCTAGACACTTTCATTCGGGAGGAACACGCTGGTCTGAGGAAGCGTTCGACATTGAGATATAGTACTTGGGATAAACATTTCATTGAGATCTATGGTCAACTTCTCCACCACTTTGTCCTGGCAGATTCCTAAGATACACAGCGGACTGCCTAGTGTAGTTTCCTTTAGGCAGTGATTACTTAAAAAGTCACTAAAAAAGCTGCCACTCTTTTTTATCACTTACTGTACATTTTTAAATTACTAAACAATTTCCTTCGAATGAACTTATAAGAAATCATATCGACAGCGTCTCGCCAGCAGCCTTCTCACTGGGAACGCCCCGCCGCTAGGTTGCTGCCTGACTACCTTGCACTAGCGTGTCTCCGTGCGTCGCGCCGGAGAACAGTTCCGCTACCCACCGCGGCCCGGGACCTACTGAGGCCCGCGTGCCTGGCCCGGTCAGCTGCCCCCTCGCGGCCGCCAACC
>NC_051412.1:17773459-17773658 GCF_015228065.2 Penaeus monodon
TCGTCCTGCGGGCTCCTGCCAGAGTATACAGAGCAAAAATTCATGCTTTAAACACGTCGTTTTACGGAAGAGGAGACCGCGTTCCAGCTTGGCTCACTTCATGGCGATGCAGCGCGTTATTTCTCCTACTTTATGAGAGGCAAGGCGTTTGCAATGTTATTTTTTGTCATCTAAATCAACTTGTTTTGTTCTCTGTGCC
>NC_051412.1:17773915-17774179 GCF_015228065.2 Penaeus monodon
TCGTACGCCACCGCATATTCATCCAGGAGTTTCTGAAACCTCAACAAAACCAGACCCCAAAATAGTGAAAAGCTTTGAGAGTTTATTTTCCTTGAAGTGTAGAAATGTGGCACCGTCGGAGTCACATTAAGGCAACAAGCAATTTTCTATTACTTTTTATATCTGATTGAATATGAATTTACCGACTCAGGATCAAAATTATCCTTCTTATGCATAATCAATACTTTAATTGTTATCAATGATCATTATGTCTTTATAATCCCG
>NC_051412.1:17774257-17774352 GCF_015228065.2 Penaeus monodon
CCTTTTTTTGCCGTTCCTTGATTTTGATACGAAATTATTCTGAATCAACTAAGGGAAATAGGAGGTTACAGTATATCATTAATCGAGGGGGATAG
>NC_051412.1:17775676-17775864 GCF_015228065.2 Penaeus monodon
GATGAAATATATACGTTTCTCAGATATATGAGTTTCTGACGAAGAATTCTCCAGCAGCCAAGCTACTGATTAATTCTCTCTCATAGGGTCCAGTGATCTCTCCCCACGCGGGAGATCGGCCCAAGTCAAAGGTCACGCCAGTTGGGCATCACACACGCCAGTTGGCAACTTCGAATGATACCAAAAAT
>NC_051412.1:17776300-17776445 GCF_015228065.2 Penaeus monodon
TGTGTACTTTAATTAATAGTGTATCTTATGTATCTCTTCCTATATTCATGAATTATATGATATATGGTATATTCGTGAACCATTCGTCTGGAATTTACCCTGTATGGGTGGGTAGTGTGTGTTTTTCTCTCTTTACACACCCGTC
>NC_051412.1:17776582-17777250 GCF_015228065.2 Penaeus monodon
TGCTAAAGTCAATAGCAGCAGTTATCAAAACACAATAAACAGGATTGAAAAAGAAAATATGGATTATCAAATTAGCATTTCAGAAACAAACATTTTACAATTTTGGACCAATGCTAATGATACAAAACTTTTCCATTAATTATAAGAGATTATCTCCAAATTATCTAATTATTGCCTGCTGGTGCCAGTACTTCGGATGTTCATTGTTATTTGCTGTTATTAGCTGCATGAACTTTATTTTACCGACGATTTGTTGAATTCGAAATTGGTGACCATGGGTCCAGATTTCATAAAGTCATTTGGGTTCAGAATTCCAAAAGTTATTTAGATTTAAAAAAATACAATAAAAAGTATTTTAGAGATGAAACTATAATAATGAATAAATCTAATATATATATATGAAGACGTGAAATTTTAAAAATAATTTGGATTAAAACTATCTGTTAAAGAAAAGGTATGAGAAGAACCACTTTCACCTTGGCAGTTGCGTAATTGGCACTTCGATAACTTTATCAGCAAATTTTACTGCCACGCAACGCTAAGGATGTTACTGTCAGATCTTGAATTAATGTTTTTCGTAAATGCCGGTAGAAATACCACCGCTCCTTTTCACCGCTACTAATAATACCGCCGTTAGTTTTGGACTCAGTACCACGAAGAGGGGAAGG
>NC_051412.1:17777297-17778350 GCF_015228065.2 Penaeus monodon
GAAAAAAAGAAAATAAAGACGAAAATCGGAAGATATTTTTGCAGTGTTGCCAGCGTTGTGCAGTTACTACTGAATTGTCCCGTTGACAGCGCATGAATATCATACCTGTAGTAATATTTCACACCTTATAAGGTAAGACGATAACAAGGTGTGTCATACTTAAGTCACTCCTATTTTGGAATCGTTTTCTTTACGGAAAAGAAAGGAAATTTAGAATAATATTCGGAAAATTCGGTAGGTAGTCATTCATATGAATTAATTGTAAATATTCACATTATTTTAATTAATTTATTAGATAGTGAAAAACGCTGAACCGTAAACATTAAAGAAATAAAATTCATTTTCACCCAGCGGATTTGAGGATTTACCGGAGAACTCATATTATACCAAAATAGAAAACATAAAAAAGTAACGTCAGTCTTACGACCATTTTCTTTCTCTTTTTCTTTTTCTTCCAGGGGAGGGGGTCCTTTGATGTTTACCGTGTATAGAATCGTTGTGTTAATAATTATGGTTTATGCGTCATTAAATATGCAGATGGTACTGTAACTACAGGAAAGTTTCGAGACATTATTTCGCAACTTTTTTTATATTCTCTTACTATTTTCGTTGACTGATATTACCTTTATTACCTCAAATATTAATATTAAAAAGTCAGAAGCCATCAGGAATATCGTGCATATTTTCACTTTGGTGCAGATTAAACATTAAGAAATATTTTATTAATCTAATAGAAGCCGGTCATAACATCTTTGACTGTATTTTTATTTATTTAACATCATCTTCTCTGAAAGACATGAACGAAAATATAAAAATAATACTGTTACAAGAGCGAGTAAACTAAGGCAGAGGTCACGTCACTTGATAACATAGAAAAAAATAGAAAGTGATGCAACAGGTTGAGAAAATAATGTGTTATTATTGTAGACTTAGAAGAAAATAAAAATCTTTATTGATATCATATAATAAGTACACTGTTCTATGGGACTGCTTCTGTATTGCGTTGATGTAGCAGCTCCAGATACAAAGAATTTCAAAATGTCGAGGGATTTG
>NC_051412.1:17779899-17780794 GCF_015228065.2 Penaeus monodon
TCTGTTACGCAATGAACAGTATGTCATTAAATCATTAATGACATTAATTAGTTGATTAGCTAACTCTTTTCTCAGATAAGTCTAACAGTAGCTTTTTTCTCGCGAGCGTGAGCGTTTGTATGTGAGAATGTTTATATGTTACAATATGTAACACAATCATTCTGTTAACTTTGAGCATTAGCATGTGTCTCTTGTAAGGAATATGTTGACATCGCTTGTACAACCGTGTTTGAGTCTTAAATACACGCATTTTTTCTCATTTTCTTCATTTATCATCTTGTCTGACGTTCCCTTTTTTCTTCTTTTTTCTCTCCCTTTTTATCATTTTTATACATGTTCTTCAGTCAACGTCGAACTGACACGTGCAGGCGAGTGACACGTGCGAGTGAGTACAACGAGTGAGGGCATGATGTAAAGTACGATTACACATGATATAAAGTGCGATTACGTGAGGGTGAAGGAAGCTTTGATGATGAGGATGAAACATAAGAAATACGTATTGCTGAGATAACGAGAAAAAAGAGAGATTTTTTCCCCCGTAATGATGCGACCTTAGTATTTTCACACACTCTCTGATGTCATTCCTTATCATTCACTTAAAAGAGAAATCCTGTGATGCAACGATAACCCTGGTCCTTATCGCGTATCTCTCTCACAAATACAGGTGTTTGTGAGGGTGTTTGTGTCCCGCCTCTGTGAGTGAACGGACATCTCCTTTACACTGGGGAACTGATGCCACACTAAATACATCTAACGGGAGGGACGTCTTCTATTGTTTTGCTGACGTCATGTGACTACCCTGGCCATAGAAGTGTGCGGAAGTCTCATTGCCTTTCCGTTGTTATTTATGGATAGCACCACACGTGTGTTGAAGTGCTCTTGTGTATGCGCGCGC
>NC_051412.1:17780947-17781896 GCF_015228065.2 Penaeus monodon
ATGTATGCATGTTCAGAGATAGAGAGAGACTCCGGTCTTTTCGCTTCTGGGAAATCCCTTTGTAGGAGGAGCCTCGCAGCCTCCAGCCAAGGATCTCAACAAGCGAATTAGTCGATGAGTAAGGGAAGGTTGAAGTGGGTTGTCAAGCAAGAGGTATTCGGCGCTCTTGCTAAAGGGTTCCCGGCTAAAGCTTTAAACTTAATTTGTGAGATCCGTTATATCACATCACTTGAACTTAGAATCAAAGGCTCGGAATTATGCACGTGTTGTTGGTGTGTATGTTTATTGGTTAATGTGAGTAATTGTATTTGTGTGAGAGAATGAATATACAAAGGACAAATATAAAGATATTAGCCAAATATATAATACGTTAGTGGTTTCTTTTATGACATATTAAGACTGTAAACTTTTTTCCTCTGACACAGTAGAAACACAAAACTCTTTGTATGCTAAACATTTCAAGAATGGCATTATAATCTACATTTTCATCTAGTTCGTATCCTTAAGAACGTTTGATCTTTCGAAAAATATTATTCTTCAGTTCTTCCGACTTACTACACCGAACCCATACTTCAATATATATAGTTTTTTTTGTTAAAATACACACTGCAATTACACATTTTACAACCCGAATACAAGTTTCTAACCGCAAAATACTTCGTTTTTTCATCTTCTTTTTGTGGGTCACTTTATTACTTTCTCAACTCTAGATTACCAAAGTTTTCGTCCTCTCCCATAAGCATTATGATTCTTGTTGAGAAATGTTGCCTATATTAATGACTCGCCTGCTCTCTATACTTTTTAATTACTGTGCGTATCGGTCGAACTGGCCTCCTTAAGGCATTATATGCTCAGTGAAAAACTTAGGCTGTTCCGCTGTGTGCTTCTTCTGTGCTGCAGTGGTGAGGGTACTTGATATTATTCAAGATTTTTGGTTATTCATTTTCTG
>NC_051412.1:17782065-17782323 GCF_015228065.2 Penaeus monodon
ACTTATTTAATCGACGAGTTCCATGGTTGAACAGCGTATTGTTCACGACTCGTCAAATGCCATTCATCAATTTCCTTCAAGTAAGAATAAAAAGGTAAATCACCATTCGCGGGGCCTATAATTAAGAGACTATTAAGCTGTCTTATACAGCACAGCCTCAAGATGCTAAAAATAGTGAGGCCTGAGCTATACCAGGAACTGCCTTTTCTCTCCTGAAAGTCTCTTACCAGCACAAAATATATTGCAAAATGTGAACGT
>NC_051412.1:17782831-17783199 GCF_015228065.2 Penaeus monodon
CTTTCAAGCATTGATGATGGCAAAGAGAATATAACTTTAAACGCAAAACAGACGCGCTGTAACTCTCACACGTAATATAATTCAAGATATCAATTTGATTACACCATGAATTATCGTTGCCGTTCCTCTGTGATATGTTTAAAAGGAAAATCCTCTCCGTATTGGCTATCAGATTGCCCAACATCCTCAATAATCAGATTCTCCTGAAACCAGCTAGTCAGCCAATCACGAGGTTCCTCTGACATGGCCACACATTGTCCTTCTCAATCTGATTACCTATTGGCGAGTTCGTTCGGCCGGAGACGAACTTGGGAATGGCAGACGTCTTGGGAAACTATTTCTTATTTTTATCTCTGTTGTTTCAGTTT
>NC_051412.1:17783231-17783998 GCF_015228065.2 Penaeus monodon
CTCCTGCTTGTTTCCATCGTGTAGGTGTTATGTTTGCTCATATTCGTTTGTGAGATTATTATTCTGTACGTGAATTGTTTCTTTCCCTCTCTATTTTCATAAAGAATTTCTTTTCTTTCGCCACCGAGACGAAGAATTCAGTCTGTCATCGCCTGTGTCAGGCACCAACCCAAACTGTCGTAAAATTTCCTATACTCCCGAACCTGGCATTACCCAAAAAAACTCTCACTCTTTGATAACATTTTTTTTTTCAGTTTCAGGGAATTGCAAATATTTATAACCTCTCGCGCTCTATTGACCCTCCAGAAGAACAATGTTTTGTGTAGGCTTAGTTTTTTTTTCTGATTCTGTTGCATGCTATAAAACAGATCAGTATGGAGTATCTGCCTATACAGCGTCTGAATCTAAATTCAACAACGACTGTTACTTCAGGTAGTACCATAGTGACACGTAAGGGTTGTGCCTACTGCATTTCGGAGACACACCTCCCCGCCGTGGGCATGCCATGGCCCTTGTATTAAGCTAATTTAGAAGGGAGTGTGAACAGCGCGACGTCTCTCCCTGCTTCGCTATTACTTCCCAGCGCTACTGCTGCTCCTGAACCACCACAGTGTTATACTGCAATACATCCTGTGTGTGTGGTAATCTTGGATGCGAAGGAGGGTTTATATGAGTATTTATTAATATGAAAAATAAAAGGAAACATTTCCACAGCAGAAACTAAATAAAGATCCCTCATCAGACGTAAAGTACATTATGTAGAAAAC
>NC_051412.1:17784326-17784508 GCF_015228065.2 Penaeus monodon
ACGGCGACACAAATGACGACACAACACGAGAAACGACAGTTCCTGGCTATAAACCTCGGTCTCGACTGGCACTGACCTCCCGTGGGAGAGACTTTCAGTGCCAACTCAAGGATCACGACTCTTTAAAGCGCTGATCCGTAGTCAGTCAAGAACAACGGATGCCACAAATAATAAGAAAAAAA
>NC_051412.1:17784764-17785482 GCF_015228065.2 Penaeus monodon
GCAATATAGACCATAATCCCCGCAGGCTGACATCCCCATTCCTTAAAGCCAAACTCAAAAGCTCCGAAAGCACCAAAGACGGCTGTCGACACTCGCCACACGTACAATCGCCATCAAAAGTTCTGCCGACGCGTGAAGACGAATCCAGTCGGACGGCAACATCGGAGAAAACCAAGCACAACGTGACTTTAAGAGGCGCGGATCAATTCATTAATTTAGTCTGTCTGACTATTCTTTGGCGTAGTTATGTAGTACTAAGATTTGATATAAGAATAATGTATAATAATGTAAACATTGTTATCTAAACATCTAACTCTTACCTACAAAGGAGCATTCAGGAAGATGATGGCATCCTTTGATTACGATATCAAAGTCAAATATAAACAGAACAGAAGCTAACAGACCATTAGACGAACGAGCAATTACACAGAGGCTAAACAAGGAACCAAACAAGCGAACTAAACCCCAACAGCAGATGTTGAATTCGCACCAAAGGACAGTGTTTCTCCCTTCCCGTAGGCGCTGCACTAGATGATGTAGCGGCAGAAACTTCAATTGTGCGAACAAAATCATTTGTTCGTGCATACTTTGGAACAAAAACATCGGTCGTAGAAGTCATGTGAGGTAACTGTAATGAGTACAGAGCAATTGTAATTTAAAAAAAGAAGAAAAAAGAAAACGGTAAATTATTACCTGTTGGGATAAAAAGGGGTGAACT
>NC_051412.1:17786054-17786392 GCF_015228065.2 Penaeus monodon
CCTGCCATATCCCTAAGCGCACGAAAACACGCTTAATAGTGTTAATGGAAAAGTGAAGCCGGAGAGGGAAAGAGAAAGAGAGGGAAAAAAAAACGTGTTGATAAGCGAAGAAGGATTAAAATAGTGATGGAAGGGAGGAGATAAGGGGGAAAAAGAGAAATGAGGAAGAAGGTGAACGTCGATAATTATGGAGAAGTATGTAACTTCAAGAGATTATGCGTGAGGATAATCTACGTCAATAGATTTTGGCAGAGTAAGCACTTTGGGCAAATTTGCATTTTGTTGGGGATAATGACAACTCATTTTTTATCAACAATAGTATTCTTATATCGTTTGTT
>NC_051412.1:17787620-17787856 GCF_015228065.2 Penaeus monodon
GAATGGAGGGAATTCGTGACGCCAGCGACCATGAACGAGTGCAGTTCAATAATAAATCATGCACTTCTTTTCGAAATAAGTGGATGGTATTTATCATTTATGTAGGGAGGCGATACATATGTCATAGTATCAAAATATTAAACAATTATATAGAAATGACTTACTATTTATTACTCCTGAGTAGGTGAATTACGGTTACTCCCATTACGATACTTCATAAAGAAATCGGGATATTT
>NC_051412.1:17790200-17790612 GCF_015228065.2 Penaeus monodon
TGTGTTGGTAAATTCAGCCGATTTTCCTAGCCTTGAGTGGCACAGCCATATTTATAGTAAAAGTTGATAAATAAATCGAACACATACTCATGGGATGTTTTGTTGTTTTAGAAATCCCCCTGATATAAATTCAGAAAAAAAAAACTTATTAATCCTACCAGGATTTGCAGTGTGCATAGAAAACGTAACAAGAAAATAATACGGTAGTCTAAAGTCAGATAATCGCCATTAGTTTCGTCACTAATTTCTATAATTAAATGATAAAATGGCAAATGGAAATCGCAAGGCTTGTTGGGGTATTTTTCTTAAATTAACAAACAAATGGAATTTGAATAACATCAACATTACTATTTACTTCTAATCAGCACTGATAAGAGATTGAAAGAAAGTAAAACAAGCGCGTTTGTTTGTT
>NC_051412.1:17791001-17791072 GCF_015228065.2 Penaeus monodon
GTTTAAATGATCACAAATCAGCGAGAGGGGAAAAGAGTGAGCTGAGATATTGCCTGACGAGTCATTGCTTT
>NC_051412.1:17791178-17791346 GCF_015228065.2 Penaeus monodon
TTCAGACGAATCGTTACTTTCATCTCGCACACAGACAGAGAATGGCAGTGGAAAATGTGGCAAGCCAACAGCCAGCAACACATTAGATGTTGTTAAGAAATATTTAAATCTCGTCTCGATTCCTTCTCACGTTTCTTTTTATTATATTTAGCGTTATGCTTACTGAGC
>NC_051412.1:17791549-17791673 GCF_015228065.2 Penaeus monodon
TTCAATCCACCCCACGAGCCTTTGCTACTCAAAATGAAATTAGGTAAGTCAAAATTGGGTTTCCTCGGCATTTCCTTAAAATCCGGGTGGTGGCGGCACTACCGAGGTATTGATCTTGACAAAT
>NC_051412.1:17791813-17792855 GCF_015228065.2 Penaeus monodon
CTTCGGCAATGTCGTTCGTGAGCATAGAGACCAATCTAATGGAAACATCTTCTGCCTCAAAGGTGGCAGCTAAAAGGAAGCAAATCAGCTTCAGGAACACCGACTTGGGCGGCCCTCGTGGCTTGCTTTCGACTGCACCCTGCTGTCTCCCCACCTAGACGGTTGTCTATGATGGAAAGAGAACCTCTGGCAATGGATCGACTGTTGCTTTCAGTTCCTAGGAGTCAATTTCAATGTCACGGGCCTTGAGATGTCTTTTGGGACAATCCTTGAATTTAGCTTGGGCCTGCATTTGCTCCTTGGTCATTCGAAAAGTTCACCATAAGAGACAGCTTTGGGGATTCGTGATTCCTCCATGCCAACTACATGACCAGCTGGTTCTGTGTCAGTAGTGGCTCGCCACTGCGAATGCCTGCTCGTCTACGTACTTCTACAACACAGATCTTGTCCTGCCAACTGATCTTGAGATGCCGCAGTTAGCACATCTGAATGCGCTGGAGTCCCCTAATGTGATGACGGTGCAGGATGTAGGTTCCAGAAGAGTAGAGCAGACAAGTGAAGACCATTGCACTGAACACCTTTCACTTTGTTACCAGTCTGATGCAATGCCTTGTCCAGACTTTTAACTGTTTTCCATAGGCTGCTGTGGCTGCACTGATACGTCTCTCCTCTTCTTTATCCAGACTGTTGTCACAAGATACTGTGCTACCGATGTATGTGAAGCTGTCCACAGGGTGTAGTGGGTTTCCACCAAGGGATAGCTCAGGGGCGGCATAGACAGTGTTTCGTGGAGACTGGAGCATAACTTCAGTCTTTTTGGTGTTAATGGTGAGGCCAAGGCTTTGAGCGGCTGAGTGGAAGGCGTCGAAGGCCTTGGAGCTCAGATTTAGAGTGTGCCACCATGGCAGAATCGTCAGCATAGGGCAGCTCGCGAGCATAAACAATTCTGATCAGGGTCTTGACACTGAGTTTGCTGGCATTGATCAGCTTTTCGTCTGACATAGACGCCACCGTGATGTGGGCAAAGTTCTAGGACAACACT
>NC_051412.1:17795491-17795632 GCF_015228065.2 Penaeus monodon
CTTCATGAAGCCTACCTACGTTTTCATTATCTTTTCTCTAAAAGGCTCCGGCCTAATGTCTGAAAGCTATGCAAGCTTTCCTCACTTTAGCTTTACTTTTTACCACTGTTGTTACCTGTTGTTCCTATTTCTGACCAAAGG
>NC_051412.1:17795850-17796592 GCF_015228065.2 Penaeus monodon
GGGGGGGGGGGAAAGAGAGAGAGAGACTTGTCTTCATTTCTAGAAAGAATAACTATTTGAGTAAATATTCTTGGACAATTAGCCTCACTTTATGGACAAGACCTGGTATTTAGTCCGAAAATACTTCTCCAACACAACCCTCCCTCTTCATGCTCACTTACCACCTCGACTGTTGTTCAAGATCACAGGGGTTCTTTAAGTTTTGGGAGGGACAGTCTGGTTCCTTTTATTGTTAAAGTTAATGAGGTTTGCTTGTTCATTTCACGCTGGAGTTGAAGAATTTAACATTTCATTTCGTATTTTTCTTATTTCCCTGAAATTTTTCTAGTATTTTATTAGATTCCCCCATTCATTATGGTTATCAATATCGATTAAAGCAATAATTTGTAAGAATCATACACTATATCAACCATATTTGTCTCCAGCCGTCAAATATATATTGTCTTTAGGTCTAGCTCCGGTTATATCATCCAGATCCTGTTAGCATTTCTTCTGATTAATGTCAGTGAACTCGGTCAACAGAATGAAGGCAGCGGTATGTGAGACAAAGGGTTTCTATTCCTTCCCAGATGTACCCTCTAGGCTAGACTCATCTAAATTATTCGTCAAGAACTTACTGCCATCAGAGACACAGTATTCACAGACGCCATTTATTGTTATATTTATATTTTTTGGGCTTTACCGCTGTAACTTGCTGCTTCGTCTGGTTTTTATTTTATTCTCTCTCGCTCCCTCCCCCCCC
>NC_051412.1:17796733-17797057 GCF_015228065.2 Penaeus monodon
GCGTTATCCAAACAGAATCAATATACAAGCATATTCACAATGAAACTAATTCTTTAATACTATCAGGTAAGCAAAAGCAAAAGAACTGAATAACAAATGAATATCAAAAACGGTTTAAAGTAAATTATTAAAAAGGCGAACATTAAAAATCATTTATATTCTTAGGCTGGGAGTCTTGTTTGGGAGAAGAAACGGCTTACTTCTACCCAGAAACAAAGGATCTAAAATGTCATATGTTTGAGACAAGTTGTTTTCATAAGCCTCCGTAAGAATCCAAGGGATGCAAAAGAAAAACTGCAGTCACAAACATAATAAGTATCATGG
>NC_051412.1:17797883-17798381 GCF_015228065.2 Penaeus monodon
TGAACAGGTTCAGTTGTTGAAACACAATTCATTTTGTACAACTGAAAAATCAATCATAATCCAGACAGATTTATTGCAGAGATATCACCGCACGAGAAATTCACATGTGACCATTTTTTTCAAAATATTTGATGAAAGTATTAGCGGTGATAGAATGACCTTGGTTCGAACCTGGCCATTGTTTTGCCTTGAACAAGAATCAGTTCGGGTCAAGGAAGAACAAAATCACGAAAAATAAAGAGACAATAACCTTTACCATGCTGATTATCTTCGTGATATTTACAGTGCTAATTATAATCCTCGTTTCATTAAGCAATTTCCGCTTCTAGCATTCAGCTGAACGAAGAGTTGAACCAAGATTCACCAAAGAGTTATAAACAAAGGACAATGAGAACGTTTTGTTTTGCAACTCAGTGCGTTGAGGAATAAACAGACCATCGCCTGCCAGATGTGTTTATTCTATCTGTCATTTATAAAAGGAGAGTCGTTACTGTGCAC
>NC_051412.1:17802007-17802490 GCF_015228065.2 Penaeus monodon
TCCCAATTACTTAATGAGATGGGGAAAGAGGGAGTATGTGTATAAAAGACAACAAACTTAATATTTCCATTAGAAATAATAAAAGCAAAGCACTTTGTAAACAGAATAACTCGAAAAAATAAAAGCGTATTATTGTTTACATGTCGATATGAAATGGCCATAGCCTGAAATGCTGTTATTGGGCAAATAACATTGTTGCAGAATTGGTGCATTTCAATTCTGGCTTCATCAACGACAACTGAAGTTTGATAATACGTGTGTCGAGAAAAATGAGATTATTGCTGTTGGTCAAAAGCGCTTTTAAAGACCGCTACTGCCACTAGTACTTATTGCAATGAACTGTAATGGAGTTATCGTTCGTTTGTTCGCTTCTCCCTTTTATTTCCTCTTCCGCCAGCTGAACTTCCGTTATTTTATTTTATGCGTTTCTTGCTTTCCCTTATTATTATTATGACAGTAACCGCTACTCCCCAAGTGCGTCCA
>NC_051412.1:17803021-17803157 GCF_015228065.2 Penaeus monodon
ACCGAGGGTTTAGTTAATGCAATATATTCACTTAACCCCAGCAAACACGTTATGCAAAGTGGGCTTAAGTGAAAATATTATTTCCCACTAGAATACACGCAATTATGCAATGACGCTGATATAACACACAAAAAAA
>NC_051412.1:17803178-17804070 GCF_015228065.2 Penaeus monodon
TGACATACACGCGCATTAATTGCCAAGATGATATATCAGCCAAAAAAATGTATATGTGCATTTTACTTTTTCTTTTTTTTCAATCCTCAGATCAGCACACTCGTCACTTGCATGTTTAGATAAGAGTAACATTAGTGCCAAACTGACTTTTTTTATAAGTTGCATTGCTTAAGATTGCGTTGACCACATGATCCACAAGCGATTTTTCTCCTTTTTTCTCGTTTCTCCATTTTTTTTTCTTTGTTCTTCTATCTCCTTTTTTCTCCTTTCCCCCTTTTTCATTTCTCTTTTTTTCACTTTTCTTTTTTTTCTCTCCTTTGGTTCTCCTTTGTTTCTTTTTTTTTCTTTTTACTCTCCTTATTCTTTCCTTTTATCTCCTTTTTCTTTCCATTGTTTCTCCTTCTCTTTTCTCTTTTTTCTTTTTTCTACTTGCTTCTCCTTTTTTTCTCCTTTGTTCCCATTTTCTCTTTTTTTTCTCCCGTCTTTCTCTTTTTCTTCTATCCTTTTTTTTCTCCTTACTTTTCCTTTTCTCTCCCTTTCTCCTCTTTTTCTTGTTTTTCTTTTTCCCACTGACGACTCGAGTAAATCCAGTTTTTGACGAATCATCGACATTTTGCGCTTTAAAGTAACTACTCCCCTTCGGATTTTATGCACTTAACATTTCATGTCAAAAATTGCTTTTGGGGGGAACATGTTCAAGCATATATTGCAAGCATGACTGACAGTTTTGCTGCGTTCAGGTTTTAAAACTGTCCAGATTAGAACCTGCACGGTGCTATCAAATTAACGAACAGGCTATATACGTTTATATAGAGATAGACGAAAAGATAGAAGTACGTGTAGATAGATAGATATACAAATATATAAATGTGTAGATGTCTATTTATCTCTC
>NC_051412.1:17804153-17804296 GCF_015228065.2 Penaeus monodon
ATTATTACGGTTGTAGTTGATTGATGAGATTTTGTTTTAGTTTAGGTGAATGATGTAACTGCAAATCCATGATAAAGCCTGATGTATAAAGCTTTACTTCCATGCATTATGATATTTCATATATTTTCCAGGTTCTGCGAGTA
>NC_051412.1:17805030-17805263 GCF_015228065.2 Penaeus monodon
TTTTCAGTAAGAAGCGGCTGAGAGAGAAGAGAAGATTTACGTGTATATATCAAATAAAATTGCATTCTGCATTAGATTTGCTATGGAAAGAATTTGAATTTGAAGTACAAATTACCCAGAAAATTTACATCTCAATAGCTTTTCTTAAGTGGTTTTACCAATCATAGAAGAAATAGGAAATGATACGTGAGCTTAAGTCTATGACATAAATATTCTTATCCCGCATCAGTCGT
>NC_051412.1:17806002-17806423 GCF_015228065.2 Penaeus monodon
CCCTAAACTACCAAACAGGTCACTGCACTTACTTGCTGCAGATGACTCATCCTGCAGACCTATATGAAGCCTCTTTGAATGAAGGGCTCGGCGAGAAGTGATCAACATGCATACCAGAATGTGAGACGAACTCCTCAGACTCAAATGACTAATGAGGAATTGCTGATTCAGCTGGTTCCCTTGCATGAGCAATTTTGCAACCCCGTAGCGACAGAGTGAGTGGTAAGAGCAAACCACAGAACCAGGAGTTTAATCGCTCTGACGTGGAAAGTCTTGCTGGATGGTGACGCAGTTTCATCTTAAATCTCCTTATCTTTGACATTTGCTGGACTGATTTTCGTTGAGGTTATGGGAGGACCTTCGTAACCATAGGAGTTGATGGTTCTAAGGCCCAACGAAGCAAAACTAATCATTCTCATTT
>NC_051412.1:17806814-17806909 GCF_015228065.2 Penaeus monodon
ATGATTAGTTTTGCTTTGCTGGGCCTTAGAACCAGTAACCCCTTTGGTTATGAAGGTCCTTCCACAACCTCAACGAAAATCAGCCTAGCAAATGT
>NC_051412.1:17807314-17807498 GCF_015228065.2 Penaeus monodon
TATTCCCCTGAATCAACCTTCCCTTCTAACCCTCCCAGCTAAACGATCACACATAACGTTCGCTGAACAAACACTCTCGTTCCTACATACAGCACAGCAGGAAATGCTGTTATAAGAAAGTGAGCAATTGAATAAATAAACAATAAAGGGTAAAACTTGTTACAAAGGGGCCATACATTTATAT
>NC_051412.1:17807641-17807714 GCF_015228065.2 Penaeus monodon
GAATAACTCTTTAACTATATTTCTGTAAATGTGGTCTAAATACAGTCTTTAATCTATTTATATTGGTATCTGC
>NC_051412.1:17809246-17809356 GCF_015228065.2 Penaeus monodon
TGTTTTCCTATTCATCTTTGTATAGACAAAAGGAATGGCAGATACCAATATAAATAGATTAAAGACTGTATTTAGACCACATTTACAGAAATATAGTTAAAGAGTTATTC
>NC_051412.1:17809499-17809703 GCF_015228065.2 Penaeus monodon
ATATAAATGTATGGCCCCTTTGTAACAAGTTTTACCCTTTATTGTTTATTTATTCAATTGCTCACTTTCTTATAACAGCATTTCCTGCTGTGCTGTATGTAGGAACGAGAGTGTTTGTTCAGCGAACGTTATGTGTGATCGTTTAGCTGGGAGGGTTAGAAGGGAAGGTTGATTCAGGGGAATAGAAACAGTTTGCCATAAGGA
>NC_051412.1:17810108-17810186 GCF_015228065.2 Penaeus monodon
CTGATTTTCGTTGAGGTTGTGGAAGGACCTTCATAACCAAAGGGGTTACTGGTTCTAAGGCCCAGCAAAGCAAAACTA
>NC_051412.1:17810593-17810831 GCF_015228065.2 Penaeus monodon
TTAGTTTTGCTTCGTTGGGCCTTAGAACCATCAACTCCTATGGTTACGAAGGTCCTCCCATAACCTCAACGAAAATCAGTCCAGCAAATGTCAAAGATAAGGAGATTTAAGATGAAACTGCGTCACCATCCAGCAAGACTTTCCACGTCAGAGCGATTAAACTCCTGGTTCTGTGGTTTGCTCTTACCACTCACTCTGTCGCTACGGGGTTGCAAAATTGCTCATGCAAGGGAACCAG
>NC_051412.1:17812383-17812458 GCF_015228065.2 Penaeus monodon
CTGAGATGATGTTTACTGACGATGTTCTTTGAGTTATACTTCTGTTCTAGATTCAGGGAATTCTAAAAAAAAAAA
>NC_051412.1:17812997-17813273 GCF_015228065.2 Penaeus monodon
TTGTGTGTGTGTGTGTATAAATAATGTTTATATAATGATTGCTGACGATGTTCTTCTGATCCAGATTCAGGGAAGACTGAAAATTCCACCATCTTTACCCAGATTCACGGAGCTTAAAAGAAAGAAAAAAATGTGCACAAAAAACGCCTCATTGAAACTGGGGAAAAAGCGAAAAGGAATATGTAATCCTTCCATGCCCTGTATACTTATTTGAAATGCCGACGTGGACGTCTCCACATTTTACCTCTCGTTCCCCGAACCACATGATCACAGCAC
>NC_051412.1:17813310-17813631 GCF_015228065.2 Penaeus monodon
CGCACAACCTAAGGCTATTAATCTAGTTCATTAATTCTGCATCAGGATTAATCGTCTTGTCTGAAACAAATCGCCTTCAAGTTCTTAATACTAACTTAATAATATTCGCCTCCAACAAAGTTCTCCAGCGCGATACTTGCTGCTCCTGTCATGTCACGTTCTTTTTATGCTAACAGAGAGTCGTGTTCTTTATGTCACAGAAGGCTTAAAGACCGTGTGACTTCTGTTTTGAGTCTGTGTGTGTTGTGGGTATGTGCGCTTACTGTCGATCGCCTTTTGAGGGATTTCTGAAGGAAGAAAAAAGTGGTGGTCGGTTTCGTT
>NC_051412.1:17813775-17813911 GCF_015228065.2 Penaeus monodon
GGTTCATTTTATAAAAACGAAATTTCTTTTATGGATACCGCAGAAATAAAGTAATGGGGGCTTTTAGAATCGTAAAAGTTAAATCAAGAAAATTCAGTTGACCTGAAAGTTGACAAAGAAGCCAATGAATTTTCCA
>NC_051412.1:17814434-17814735 GCF_015228065.2 Penaeus monodon
AGAGATTAATTAAGAATGAAAAAAAGTCAAAATCTCCCCGCGCAGAATGACAGACGGCGGGATTCTAAAAGCAAAAACATTTCATTCGTTCGCCTTTATTTCATACAAATTGAAATTTCCACACAAATCAGAGATCACTTCCTGAACTAAAATACAATTCGTTATATTTGTTAATACAAAGTAAAGGACACGTTTGTATGAATAACGTGTTCATTCAATGAAGATCCGGCTACGGCTCTTTGCGAGGATAAATAAACGATGACCTTAAATTGTGCCACTGCAGTAAGGGTTACCTTATTTC
>NC_051412.1:17814884-17815057 GCF_015228065.2 Penaeus monodon
TTTCGGGGGTGGAGGATAATCTAAATCCGATAGACAGGACAACAAAGTAAACGCAAAAAGGAAATGTAATCAAACGTTTCTCTTCGACCGCTCTTACCAATCCTTTTGGATCTCGAAGTATTTCACGAGATTCAGATAAATATTAAGCTTTAATACTATAACAGACTCTAATA
>NC_051412.1:17816558-17817115 GCF_015228065.2 Penaeus monodon
AACGGGAGATACATTTCGTTATACTATACAGTGAAAACTTCAGAGAACATTATGATCGACAAGTCAGTGTGAAAGTAAATGGAACTTTGGCAGATAAAGTTCTAGACTGACAAACACAGACATTTGCGTCATTTACCAAAAACCTGAACCGGAATCACATGTACAAAAGTTAATGCCGTTAACTGTTAAATATGAGAAGGCAATCAAATTTGCAAAACAATAAAGAGAAAATACCACAGCATAAGATGGTACATTGTGTCCACCCGTTTTCCATTGCAGTTAAATGCTGGTGTCTTTCTCCTCTCGCTCTTTCCGAAGGAAAAGAAAAGATTAGAAAGAGAAAAAATGTCTCCTTGAAGAGGGAAGAAATTTGTAAAAGGAAATTTCTATATTTTCTCTCCAAAGATTGCCTTGCCAAGGAGGTTTCACACAAGCGAGCAGCAGAAAAGTCCTGGTGTATTTTCTAACAAGCAAACATTTTGTGAGTTTAGACGGAAACTTGAGGTCGTGATAAGTTAGTGAGAAGATGCAGGAAGTATTCACCACACGTGCGCGCG
>NC_051412.1:17817259-17817965 GCF_015228065.2 Penaeus monodon
AATAAAAACACCTAAAACAAACAGACAGACAGACAAATATACTTACTCCCCACACAAATCGTTCTTCGATAAAAGCGAAAGATACAAGAATGAACAGATCTAAAATGGAGGCTGAAATGTCCTTCTGCAAATTCACTGAATTTAGCAGATGCTCCCTCCCCCATATGCAGATGAAGACGCGTAAAACTGAAGGAGTTCTAAAGAGAGGGAACAAAATGAGACGAGACAAGGTTATTGCGAAGACCATGTCTACTATTTTCTTGCGTCGGCGTGAAAGCATAAAGTTTTGCAATATTACAGTTTTATTTGTATTCTGAAGATATTGCTCGCGTAGAGAGGGAAAAATGTGCTAAATGAAGAGGGAGATAGTATGTTGAAACAGTATATTCTTTCGTTCCTGGTATTTGATTATAAGAAGACAGTCTGATACACCTTATTTACTTATTACATTTGTAATATCTATTTCTTGTACTTCTTAGGTTAGACCTAATAATAATCTAGTTATATATCTGCTTACTATCTTTATTGATTTATTCTTATATTTCTATTATAAAGTCCCAAAGCAACATGCGCAAAGATCCTGCAATGACGTTTCCCCAACCGCAACATCACATATAATATTACACGCAATATGGTTATCCAGATGGTTTCAACTGTACCACCGCCACGGGTTTTATGAAACACAGTAACGCCCCAATGTTTGGTG
>NC_051412.1:17818001-17818279 GCF_015228065.2 Penaeus monodon
CTTGTGTGCTCCGTCCCTGTCTTTTCACGGAGGGGTCAACTTTTATCTGTTATGTAGTATACGCATCCCTTTTGCTGACCCTCCGCCCGACAGGGAACCTTTTCTTTCCTTGAATGCGAGAAATTCCCTAACCAGAATCCCTTCTGTTTTCCTCTTCTCTACCTTCATTCCTCTCCATGATCACCCCTTTGTTTGTTGAGCTTCCCTTGCTCAAATATTTCTACTCTCTTCATATAATACTTTTTTTTTCATTTGCATTTTTCTAACGATATCGATTT
>NC_051412.1:17819388-17819995 GCF_015228065.2 Penaeus monodon
CCTGACAGATGGATATTTAAGGAA
Organism: Penaeus monodon; assembly: GCF_015228065.2. Classification (NCBI taxonomy): domain Eukaryota; kingdom Metazoa; phylum Arthropoda; class Malacostraca; order Decapoda; family Penaeidae; genus Penaeus; species Penaeus monodon. The sequence continues at coordinate 17,819,413 of NC_051412.1, forward strand.
CCACGATATTTGAAACCTGAGTTTGCTCCCTACTAACTCCATTAAAATCCCAAACTCACCCCTGAACCGGTTTTTAGATGAGGTTAAGAGTGAGAATCGAATTAGTGAGGCATACAAATGATGGACGAGGAGAAAACAAAAGAGACGGAAAGGGGAGACAGGAATGTGAGAATATATGCAGGAAACGAGATGAAACAATTACCCAATATGTTCACCATTTTTACACAATTTCTGATAACACAGACATTTATTTTCTCCAAATTTCATATAATACTCCACAAGGAAATATCCAACACAATGGCAACATACTCCAGACATGAAACTGTACAGTAAAGATTATATAGATTCTTATTCGTATAATACACATTCCGGGGATTTCATTAAGAAGGGTGCGTGTGCTTAGGGGAGCGGCGGCACGTCTCGAGAGGCCCCGCAAGAGAATAGAAAGTCTGCAAAAGACGTTGAACTTATCTTAAAGTTTCTCCGAGCACCCATTGGGTATTGACACGTCCCATGTTCCCCGATGAAGTTCGACTTTCTTAATAGCATTTATTCTTGGTTCTGTGCCCCTATTCATCAGTGC
>NC_051412.1:17820477-17820738 GCF_015228065.2 Penaeus monodon
CAGCAAGCTCCCTAATCCACACAGATACAAACCTCTGTTCACGCCAGATACTGAACTCTTGCATCATCACCAAGGAGCACTTATCGACTCCTTGCATCCAATTGACTGATGCTGGCAGCCCAGAGCGATCGATATAGTGCCAAATGAGATCTGAGAGCTGGAGACTGCGTGGAAGTTTTGGCTGAGACTGAGAATTCGCTGGGGGATGCTGGGGACGGTCGACAATGGTGGAAAGACCTGTGGTGTGTCGCTTCTGGTCTT
>NC_051412.1:17820998-17821084 GCF_015228065.2 Penaeus monodon
AATTCCTTAATTTTACCCCCAAGGAAAGAATACTACACGAAAATGGTAACCCAACCTACCAGGTTTTTCAGCAAGTTATTTATTTA
>NC_051412.1:17821147-17821456 GCF_015228065.2 Penaeus monodon
TACAAGAAAAATTACCAATTAACTCTTCCCAAACCCCCGGAGTGGAATAAAGAATGGAATCCAAAAGATCTGCAGAAACCAATGGCGGTTTAAACCAGAAAGTTAAAAAGGGAATTCCCCAGAGTCAGCATATAGGGCAACGATCACCTAATGGTTCACGAAGAGAATCGGAGGTCAATTGGCGAGTGCTTTAAGCCATGGAAAATTACCTTATAAATTTTATATGAAGTAAATATCGAGCCAGAGCTGTCAGATACATAATTATTTGGGATACAGAGTCAGTTTTAAGACTAGGTGAGAAACTCGGTG
>NC_051412.1:17822037-17823068 GCF_015228065.2 Penaeus monodon
GAAAACAGTGGAATGAATAAATGAATAAATGCAAGTCATCTTAACTACTCGCATTAGTCTGGTGTATGCGGAATAATTCTTTGTATTTATGCAAAGTGATGATGAATTTTAATGATATCGTTACTCCCTTTGTCAATGATAATTTATTTCGAAATGTTTATACGATATTTACCGCCCCGGAGATTAGTAACCGACCCTAGTGAAAGAGCTTCTTTCGGAACACATTTCAACTTCAATCCTGGGTACATATTCTTCTTATCGAAGCTAGGATTATATAAAGGAAAGTGTACACAAAGTTTTCTCCTTAACTGAACCGTCTCCCTTTCTATAAAACAGGAACTTTTTCTTCAATAGCCTTTGAATTTTCTTCTGGGCGGGATAAAGGTAATAAAGTTTGTTGTTTCAAAGTATGGAATTCACTAAGCGTGTATATTTTGTGTTTCTTTTTTGGTCTTCTTTGTCATGTTGATAAAATTGAAGAATATTGTACTTTTATGTTTCAAATTACGGAATTCACCAGATTTAATGTTATATTTTGCATGTTTTAATCACTGCCATTCTCGTAAAATTGAATAATCTTGTACATTCATCTGAAAATGTGCAGTAAAAATGTGTTAGAAAAAAAACCTCATTATCTATCGACCTATTAATCAGATACAAGTGTAAATATGAATGCAAGCAAACTATTTCAGGGCACTTCCTCAGGTTCAAGTAAAGTAAGCACTTTTATTCTATCCAGAGACAGAAATATAACATTGAATGTATAAGGACGAGAAGGAAGCACGTTTAAATATTCACTCACACCTAACCTTGGTCTTGCTGTTGACTCCATGATAATGTCATGTAGCACTACAGTCTCAGGGACAACATTTGCAGATACGATATAAATAGACGAGATACGAAAGCTTGGTACAATTTATGCTAATCAGGTTGGAGTAACGTAAAGGTATTGGATTTTGCTAGAATATGCATAGAAGAAGACGCTATTTATCTCCAAAATGTTATAGAAGGATTTTGTTTGTTTGATGTAC
>NC_051412.1:17823799-17824211 GCF_015228065.2 Penaeus monodon
TAAAAAGAAATTTTGGATTATGGAAAGTAGGGGGATGGAGATTGATCACCCTGAATCTCTGACAAAGGTTCGCCTCTTGGGAGCTGCTTCAAGCCTACGTCGTTTTGCATATCACTGGCAGGAACGTGATACGGGAACGCTTAAACAGTGTGACTGAAGGAACAAGAAGAGGAAAACCTTTGTGAGATGTGAGGAAAATGTATAGTAGAAACTATGCAAATTAAATGAAGATGACTAAATTGTATGTAAAATGAAAACGAAGAACATGTTAATCAGAAAAAGAGCTATGTTGAATATTCACATTGAATTTCAAAATTCTGATTATCCATAGTTGATAGAAGTTAGATTAATAAACAACTGAATTCATCTATAATTACGCCTTATAAAGGTTTGTTTACTAATAAAGTGAATT
>NC_051412.1:17824771-17825238 GCF_015228065.2 Penaeus monodon
TAAATCATAAATCGTTTCAGGGAATTTACTGTGACACGCATCCTCATGATAATCACATGAAGTTGTACATGCATATATAAGGGATACAAATCATGCATGATGACTGGTTTTTATGCAGGAAGAAGATTCAGGATTCCCAGGATATCACATAAGCTTTTGATATTTTGATTTTAATGCGGACAGATGATTCAGGGCTCCCAGGATATCACATAAGCTTTTAATATTTTTTCTTTTAATGCATAAAGAAGATTCAGGATCCCCAGCAATTCACATAAGCTTGTTTTTGTATTTGTGCTTTCGGACTGAATTCGTTTCCTAGGTCTAACCTTCCCTTACTATATATTTGCCTTATGTACGCTACACTGGTTCTTTACGCTTATGTACAGAATTTCCTATAAGATTCTTGATTTTTTTCTTTCCCTACACTTGAGATTTTTAAAAATATGTAAAGTAAGGTTACAATAATG
>NC_051412.1:17825665-17826182 GCF_015228065.2 Penaeus monodon
GTACCTCGATGTGCAGGTTCGGGTTTAGATGTAATGTTTATAGTTCTTGTAAAGAGCCATAAAAAACATCTAGGACATACAGAATGATACTACTAAGAGCTATGATGGTAAGATTATGTACATTAAGTACGGTGTTATGGCCAAAGGGACCCTAATGCGTTTTCTTTTTGCATTTTTTACGGTAGTACAGCGACCTCGCTCCACCAAATCGAAATGGAACTTAATCACACTGATATCATTTCTACCACAGTCATTGAAAAAAAAGCGTTTCGTTTAATCAAACTCATACTCACACTCCTTTCAAGATACCTATAAAGCTTTTTTATTAAAATTTAAAAAATCGGTTGTATCTAAAGGGAAAAAATGCAAATACTTTTGATAAAAAAAAGAGGTCATTTGAATGTTAATGAAATGTTTTGAAATAGTTACTCCCTTGTGCAAGATTTTACAGGTTAAGTATCTACATGAGATTCGTGAAAGGACTCAACTTTTTATTTCATTTAATTCTATCATTCAC
>NC_051412.1:17828367-17828463 GCF_015228065.2 Penaeus monodon
GGGTTTCGTCCGTCCATCCATATGTTCGCACGTTTCGCGGGGGCACACATACAGGCATCGTCATATTGCGAATCAGTCAGAAACCTATGCTAAGTT
>NC_051412.1:17828659-17829382 GCF_015228065.2 Penaeus monodon
GAGAGGACTTAGGGAGGAAAGGGGAATGAGGGAGGGAAAGGGAGAGGAAGCGCAGAGAGGAAAGGGGGATGGGAGAAGGAAGGAAAGGGATTAAATAAGTGACGGAGGTAGCGGAGGATAAAGAGGAAGAGGCCAGATGTAGGAGTTACAGTGAAAAGGAAGGAGTGAGAGGTGGGTGGGGCAGAGCGGCAAAGGGAAAGGAAATTAGAGAGACGAGCCGAGAAGAAGGGTAAAAGAGGGAAAGAGGAGAGGAGAAGCGTAGAGAAGGGAAGGAGATAGAAAGAAAGGAAGGGGAGAGGTAGAGGAAGGGGAAAGAGAATGGGAAGGGAGAAGTGAGTCCCGTTGATCCCAACATGCATTTTACTTTTGAAATAACTTGATTACCATTAAGGCTGTTGTATGCTATACCAATCAACAAGAGTTAAGGCCAGTCATTTAATAATGCGGGTCTGGTCCTTCCTGAACCTGTATTTAGTCATGGGAAATGTATGTTGCTTTTTCAAAAGTGCGCAGACAGACAGATGTACAAGTTAAATTGGAGAGAACTGATAATCAAAGAAGGTAATGAAACTGTGACAGCGAACATCGTTTATAGATTTGTTATTGTACTTTATTGTATCATTTATCACACACGTAACAATGGGATTTATATGTAATAAAATGTCAGATCATGTTTTCATGCTTAAATAACTTTTCTTACCTTTTCCATTAAATTTCCAATGA
>NC_051412.1:17829730-17830767 GCF_015228065.2 Penaeus monodon
GCGCCGCAGGAAACAAACATACGTAATAGGGGGATATCGTATTAGCTTTGTTTTAACTCACTGACGTATATACTTACAAGAATATTGTTCCAGACTGAGAACAGAGCCGCGGTGTCAACACTAGACTGAGACATGAAAGCTGAACGCTCGGTGTTGTTTCATTACCAGTTTTCCGAAAGAAAGTGATAATGATTATAATAATAAAACTTTCATGTTAAATTGAGAATAGAGACGTCATTGCATTAATAGATTGAAAAAGACATATCAACCGTGTCACCCCTTTTAAAAATGTCAATATCGACAGTAACTGATACTAGTGCCGAAGAAAAGGTACTGTAAGAATCTCCATTTAAAAAGCTATAAAGTGAAAGGAAGATGGCGTGGTTGTAGCCATTGGGAAATTAGTAATAATCCACACGAGTTCTTTGTTAGATCACTAAAAAATTACATTGATGATATCAATGCGTAGCATATGAAGGTAGACGAGATAGTGATAGCAGATGAGTAGATTTTGATATAAAAATTATTGTCATAAGAAATATGTGTTTAAATGGCATGGATAAATTTACAGCATTTCATAAAGTAACAATAATATTATTAAAAACCAAAATACTAATGAAACTAGTAGTAATATCTTTATTGGCTTATTACCAATATTATTGAATATACCAACCAACCGCTAAACACTTGACTTTGTTATACAGTTCATCAAATTAGTCGATGCCAAATTGGATATGAGAACTGTTAACACGCGTGACTTCCTGATGCGGCTACTGAAAGAGCTGTAACAAAAGCTTCCACCGTCTTCAGGACTTAGCATATCCGACGCCAGAGACTGTGCTGGGAGTGGCGAAACCAAGGCTGCAGGAGCTGTCATTGTGACCGAAACACTGAGGGCATGTTGGCAAGCTGAACGAGCTGTAGCAAAGACTTACGACTGTCAGCTGGCCCAAAGAAGTGACTACTGGCACTAAAAAGGTCGGATGACGGTTCTCGACCATCAGGAAGAGTCAAGGGAAATGGGCATTAAAGAGGAA
>NC_051412.1:17834551-17835277 GCF_015228065.2 Penaeus monodon
ATGGTAAGAATGATGATTCAAATGGAAATTGTAATGCAAATAACATGAACGCAACAAAAGCATTCCTGTTCAATAGTATAACCAGTGTAGAAATATAAGTATCGTGATTACAAGAAAATTCCTGCAACTTGCATAAATCATTAATGCAAGGAACATAATCATACTGATTTCGTTGCCATGATATTTTTAATCAAAATGAAATGATAAACTTTCGCATTAATACTGTCAGTATATATTTACGTCTTACGCTGTGATATTAGAACTGCAATCGATGATACGCCAACAGTCATATATTATGTACATAAAAAAAAATATTTAGAGCGCATGGAATAAATACCACATTTTTTTTCTGTGGTGGATATAACAAATGCAGTTGATGATGTAGAGATTTAATATCATAATCCTGAAATTATAGAAGGAGAGGTATGCTAAAATGATAATTAAGAAGTACTAATATCATAATCTTATATTACACCAGTCTTATTTTATATCATGATTATAACTAAAAGGTACAATTTAGAATACTAATGTAAAAAATCATATAATCTTTTCTTATCCTATAATTATCCTATTAGAAAGAAATGAAACTGTGGACCGACGATAACACAGAATGTTAATATGCCGACTCCTATTCTTTTTCATTTGATAGTCTGTTTTTTACTTGAGTTCAGATGAGTAGATCATGGAAGATGCCAAACCTATGAATCAAACACGGGAACACACGTG
>NC_051412.1:17839394-17839889 GCF_015228065.2 Penaeus monodon
ACATTATCTTTAATTAGAATATAAATATGGAGTTGACAACCTCGTCACAACGAAGTCTCTTTGTTATGTAAATCTAAAGCATATGAAGTCTGGGCATTTTCATTTAGGATTCCTCGAAACTCGGATACAGTATGTAATAACATTTCATTATCTTCTTCTTCTTTTAACGGTAGGTCATTTATTATTACGTTAAATGGTGATAGTAGAGATGTCATATAGGAAGAAATCAATAAATATAATTATAAGATAATTTGATTTATTAAAGGCTCTTCCCAGTGTCAGGCCAGTTAATACCGTAGTTAATTAAACAAGTCCATTTTATCACCTTATTAATTAGAAATTAGTTTAATTACTTACACATATAGCAAATAAGAGGATATACAAAGGATGATTATGATATTCCGTACAAATTATTGTAATTTCCTTGCACCATATGTTTGATGATTCAAACGAATGGGTGTGGGTAACAGAGACACGGGTAACCCTTGTTTTTAT
>NC_051412.1:17840313-17840576 GCF_015228065.2 Penaeus monodon
ACGTTAGCTTCAGAATCTGTCTCCGACTCTTCCCGTGTTTGTTGTTGTGCTCCTCTGTCTGCAACGCCTATTGTGAGGTCGCTATTACACCCTCCTCCACACCCTCCACTTTTTTTTTATCTCACACGCGACCTACTCATGTTTTTGATCAAACCCTTGCGAGGCTATTCAACACCCTCTCTCCCATTTCACTTTCTTCCTTTTCCTTTTGCCTATATACTCTGCGCGTGTCCCCATTCACTTTCCCCTTTTAAGGTCTCCTC
>NC_051412.1:17840615-17841671 GCF_015228065.2 Penaeus monodon
TTCCTTAGACTCTCAACCCTTCACTCTTGGCCGCTGGGATGGCTTCGTTAGGATCCTTTGTTAGGTTGTAGTGTTACGTATAGAGACAAGTACGGCCCACACTTCCTTTTAGAATTGTTCACACTTTCTAAAAGAAACCTCATCGTGTCCCCTTTTTTTCCCTAAGTGTTTCGGTTCTTTGCCGAAAAGTTTCGAGCCAACAACAGACCGGAAATGGATTATAAGCGTGAGTTAATGGTGGCTTACGTTTACGGGAAAAAAATTATGGCTGGAAAGGTAATGGTGAGAGATTAACCTTGGGAGTGTCAATCATTTATAAAATAGATTAAATTTTCGCATGTCATCAGCATACTAACGAACATTCGAGCTGATATTACGAACCGCAATGTGTTAGCAAACCAATTTATTTGCTTATCCCACGCCTTGAGTTGCCAAAAGCTACACTAATTGCTTAGCACGTACCTAGCTGTTTAAAAATGCCTGCACTATTTTTAAATCATATCCCATATAGATCTCCAAACCTCACGTCTTGCTTGACTCCTTCCCAACGTATCACTTAGCGCGACCTTCATAATTTGTCATTACCTAAGATGTTAAAGGATGATGCTTTCAACCTAGGTATTTTCATTGGTGACACATTTATTCAAGACACATGATAGTCACAACACGCCTGTAACACATTCGCCCTTGCTGTATGAGAGACCTTTATTCATTCATGTCATTTCCGCATTAATTCGTGAGACGGGAAAGCTTCTCCCTCACGAAATACCACCTCGTGATACATGACTAATATCTTGACAACACGTTCTTTAACCTAACCCAAACAAATGATGCGATTAGATATTAAAAAGCTTATACACAATTCACGTCTGATTTTAATGTAGCAATTGTTACGAAACATTCGTTGTTGATACGCATTTCTGGCATGTCCGTTTACGATATCCTCATGTCCAGCAAACTCATTTATGGTGCAATTTATTGTATATTCACCCCGTTCATATTTGAAAGCATTCACAGATGAATTCACTCGAAACATTTGATAACCTATTACCCTCG
>NC_051412.1:17841692-17841811 GCF_015228065.2 Penaeus monodon
AATACCCGGCTTATATAAACTTCAAAACCTACCGTATAGAAATATTTATGTACTTACTAAGTCTTTGATAACAGTTTTAGTTTTTTCACTCGTAACCACTTGATTTTCTCTCCTGTCAA
>NC_051412.1:17842037-17842469 GCF_015228065.2 Penaeus monodon
AACTAGCACTCGTAACTATGGTCCTTAAAGGTAATGTTTTTCCCAATACTTCCTCCTTCCTCTTTCTTATGATGTATATTGTACGAAAAGTGGTTATCGACCACTTTTCGTTAGGTGAATGCTCGCTTTATGTGACCAACTTGGAGATACAAAACTTTTCCATGCATGCAAATATTTCAGAATTGCTTTTCCTATCATATTTTTGCATTGTGATGAAATGCGTTTTATGAGCATTCTTGGTTCATTTTCGTACTTTTTTGCAGTGATCGCGCAAGATTTATAAGGTTATAGAAATTTCTTAGTAGATGGACATGTATAATAATGCGGATGTTTTTCAGACTTGCTTTTTAACTATATTGTGTAGTAAGAGTCACATTGTATATCTAATAATGTATAACTTTGATTTTGGACTTTTTGGTTAGCATATTCTCC
>NC_051412.1:17842506-17842900 GCF_015228065.2 Penaeus monodon
AAAAACATATTATTGGATGAACGGTTTTAATTTTCATTATAATAAGGTAAAGGTAACTTTTTTTTTTAAGAAGAGAAGCAGGTCATGTCATATTTTCAGTAGTGAATATGACGAGTTATTATGTCTCGATACATAGTTATCATATTCAAATCTAATTATGTAGAAGTTTACAGTCAATGGTAACCGCAGACCCGCAGCTAATATACAAACTTTTGTTAAAATGTAAACTTCCAAATACTTTTTATGTCGTTTATGTCGTCGTAAACCTTGTTTTGCCTCAATTAAGTTGGAAAACATTTTTTAACATATACCAGGATAAAATGTCAAGCATTTTCATATTTTCCAGCAAGTAACAAAGTTCTTGACTCTCATTAACATGCACTTTCGCTGCACT
>NC_051412.1:17851022-17851163 GCF_015228065.2 Penaeus monodon
AACAAAAAGGAGAGGGGAGATTCGGAGAAAAGCAGTACTTGGAAGATGGGTAAAAAATGCAGATTTTATAGGGTTGTACTCTTTTGAAGCCAAAAAGTTACGAGCGAGAGGGAGAGAGACAAGGGAGAAGAGGGAGAAAAG
>NC_051412.1:17851248-17851601 GCF_015228065.2 Penaeus monodon
CAAAAAAACAGAGAAACCGAGACGTTAGATGATGAAAATGAAGAAACAGACATCAGTCAGACAACAAATAAGAAAACACAATAATATAAAAAAGAAAAGAGTGAACACAGCAACAACAACAACAAAATCCTGTCGTGGGTATCGCTATGTGCAGTGTGACATAGCGAGGTCGGAATTCGCACATGTCACTCTGATATCTCTGTCCTTTCAACTGCTACAGAGGCGGCGGGGGGGGGGGCGAGAGCTGAACAAGTAACGAAATAACGAAAAGGTACTGGATTTATCTGGTCGATACTCACTTTAAAAAAAGATACAAGGAATAAGGAAAAAAAAACTTCAGTTCAGTTTGATTC
>NC_051412.1:17852238-17852464 GCF_015228065.2 Penaeus monodon
TACCGTGAATGCCGTGAAGTAACTAGCCAGGTGGAAAAAGGATGCATTGGTACGTTAACGCAACCGGGAAAAAAGGCATGTTGTTAAGGTACAATAGTCGGTCTTTTTATCGATTTTTTTTCTTCTTTCATTGTTATTATTTATCCTTGTGTCGTTGCTGCTTTTATTTTTGTTGTTGCTGTAGAGCAAGGTACTATTTAAAGTTATTTCTTTCGTTTTCTTTATC
>NC_051412.1:17853802-17854520 GCF_015228065.2 Penaeus monodon
AATGTTAGTGCAAATATTTGCTCACATAACTACGTGCATATAAAACGTACAATATAATGACATGCAGGTGAATATCCATGATGTCTGCATACGTGCTGTATGCATGAAAGAGACATAAATCCCATTTACTTTTCCTAACAATTTATATCTAAAGCGAAGAATCACATTTACACCACCCTGACGGCACTCTATTTACTTCTCGATTATAAATCAAGATTATAGGGTCGGTAGTTCCTCAAAATCTGTGATTCTGACCTTATCAAACATTCGTAAATATTTGGCTGGGTAACTGGCAAGAATTTCTCGACAAAAAAAAGAAAAAATAATCATATGTTTTACAAACGTTTTATTTTTAACCACTGACAAATATGTATATAGTAGGAAGAAAAAGGTAAATAAAAGAACAAAATTGCAAGGATATTAGTATCAACTAAGTACACATGAAAGACAAAGATGTATCTTAAAGTACATGGCATTGGACCACGGGCCAAAAAGTAATTGTGCAAATGTGCTACATGGCTATTCCATTTGGCACGCTATCAGAATTATTATGAAATGAAGGTGTAAACAGCATTTATCACTAACCCTGTGTAAATTTAGCCCTACGTACGTACTACGCTAGTCCTTATGTAACCTAGAAGTAAACAAACACGTAGGGGTTTACACGCTATTTCCACAAATATACGTTAAATGTTTTGGGTATCGTGTGTATTTTTAG
>NC_051412.1:17854930-17855489 GCF_015228065.2 Penaeus monodon
ATGACCATGCTCTGCGATTATTTCATGTCCATTCACAAGTTTATTTTGAGTGGCAGGTCGTAAACCATCCTCCCTTCCCTTGATTACATAAGCTATAAATGTATAGGTCTGATCATCGTAGCCATGGAACTAAAGACGGTAACTTTACCGGACTTTACCGTGTGGCTCGCTGACATACCCTGGTGCGAACTTCGCCTCTGGTATTCTCATTCTAGATCGTTGCGTTAACAAGATGCTTTAAAGATAAATGACACGGATTTTATTTTGTCTAGGTCTTCATTCGTTTTATTATTGGCAAAGAAAAGCAGTTTTATATTTGCTAGATTTTTTTTCTTATTGTTGTTCATCTATCTAAACATTATAACTCCGTTCAATATTGTTTTAGTTGTTGGAGCGGAAACAAAACATATATGTTGCTTAACAACGACAAGGACGTCTGGATCTAATAATACCCAGAAAAGATGCAACATGCTGTCACGCAGCTGAGGAAACTTTTGTGTGTGTGTTCGTTCATGTGCGCGCGAGTTAGCGGACATGTCGCCAAGTGGATTCGTGTGTT
>NC_051412.1:17855903-17856079 GCF_015228065.2 Penaeus monodon
CCGCATACTCCGTACATCACTCCCACCTACCCGAATATCCTCAACCTTAGCGAGGTCTCCTTAACTTTAACTAACTCGCAACCTAACCCTAAGAACCGGACCTAAACTTGGAAACGACAAACGGAAAACCGGCAGTACTGATATTGGAAATGGCTCCCTCCGTCGATATTTTATCT
>NC_051412.1:17856140-17856581 GCF_015228065.2 Penaeus monodon
TCACCATCAGCATTCAAGTCGGAACGGAAAAGTGACCTGGTGATTAGCGACTTCCGGTTCCTCAGCCGAATTAGCTCGTTGTCGAATGGGGATTGGATGATTATAAGATTACGATCTTTGGAGTGGGGAGGGGGGGGGAGGAAAGATCAGATATATTTTGGTTGTTTTTTGTGGGATCATTTCACATCGCTACCCCTATGACTTGTCTTTTATTTAGCTGAGCATTATAGCTCTTCAGTTTTTTGTTTTCATTCTTGGAGCGGAAACCAAACATATGTTGCTGAAGAACGACAAGGACGTCTATATTAGTTAAGTGTTTTAAACATGAATCAAGGCAAACGTTTTGCAGTATTACAGATAATAATGATTACGTTCTTATACCGTTATGGATACTCAAAAAAGAATCAAAGTTGGTCCCATATCCAAGTGGATGCAGGGTGG
>NC_051412.1:17856656-17856800 GCF_015228065.2 Penaeus monodon
AGAGGGAATGACCGGGTTCGAACCCAGGACCTTGCGCTTTACCATTGAACTTTATCACCATTATCTAACTTTAATATTCATAACTGACTTTTTACTTATTTTGGTCCCCTCGTTATTATAAACCGTCAGTGATTCATCTAGAGC
>NC_051412.1:17856879-17857369 GCF_015228065.2 Penaeus monodon
CTACAGATAAAACACACCACCAGTGCATCGTGCTGTGACAGAGAATGATACGGAACCTGTCGACCCCCCCCCCCCCCCCGAGTAGAACCACAGAAAACCTTAGTACTATCCCCGCAGTCGCCAAGGCATCGCGAGAGTCCTACCACAATTTCATATACGTCATCCTTTCAAAAAGGTTCCATGGCGAGCTGTAGGATGATCCCCTTGATGCCTGCCACGGAAATATCAATCACAGTGCCCGTGGACAACACCATTAGATCCCTGTTTTGACTTTGGGTCTACTCTGTACTGTGCCTTTCTGCTTGGTTTTTATCTTGATCTTTTATTAATTTCTATTAATTTTCATTGTATTTTCTCTTTTTTTTCTTTTTTCTTTATTTTTCTCTCTCTAAATTTCTTCGGTCTTTCTTTTCTTTCATTTTCTTCTTTCCATTTTTTTCTCTGTCTTTAACTTTATTTCCCTCTTTTTTCTGGATTTCTGTTTTCTTTT
>NC_051412.1:17857518-17858095 GCF_015228065.2 Penaeus monodon
ATTTAAAGAAATATGATTCTGTTTCCGTATTTTCGTAGCCTCCCATGCGCATATTTCTATTTACTTTTGAGGTATTTTTTCAATGTTAAGTATGTATGTTAAATAGTATTTCCATTGTTATTTGCATTTTTTTTCTTTTTTTCTGTATGATAAGAGTATGATGGTTACCTTTTCACGCACATTTTCAAAAATGAAACTTTGAAATCAAATACTACAATAAATGTTTAATGTATTCAAAAGTCTGTCGCAGCGATTATATTTTCTTTGTGACTGTTTAAATGTTGTTGTCTTATTACGGATGCAATATAACCGAATTCTACATTCCTTTTTAGCTGTCTTGGTCCTCTAGTGTAATGAAATGAAATTTCGTGATGTGGTAACACTGAAAATAAAAGATTGCACTGAATTTGCACATTAATATTTCAGTTCGCTTTGTGTTTTGTGTGCCATTGTTGATCACAGTCGCCCACGTGAAGATCAACATTGCATTTGGTGCAGTACTTACACATTATTTTCTTGCATTGTGCGCATTTCATTTTATTCTTTCTAGCCTGCGTTCGTCCCCTTCTCTATCAGG
>NC_051412.1:17858178-17858767 GCF_015228065.2 Penaeus monodon
TTATGGGTTTATTTTGATGTCGACTTTTATTTTCATAATATAAATCTGTCACAGAATAACAACCTTACACCCGTTACAGGTAATTTTCAACTCGCGTTCAAAATATAGTATTATTTTTCGTCAGACTTTTCAGCATTTTTCGCTTGACATTGCATTAGATTCCGTCAATCATATTATATTTATCGTTAGATCTCACATGAATTTTCTTCAGGTCCTACATTAGATTATATTAGACCTTGTAAAAAGGTTATATTTAAGATAAAGCTGAAAGTATATATTTTATATTTTGTTTAGTTATATTTTAGATAAAGCTAAAGCTGTACTCATGATACAGAAAAGTTACAACACATAGATGACGCAAGCACTGCATGGGCATTTATTGATGGGTAGATTAGCCTCATCATCCCCATCAACATTAGGGGATTTACGTGCTTATGGTGGGATTACTCAACGCAGCTAATGGTTGTGTAATCCTGTCAGTCGAGGGAGATGAGGGTCGCACAGTTGAAATAATATTTCAAAAGCAAAATATTCCTCTCCGATTATTAGGTATCTGGTAAATTTGAGAAGTTGATGAGCATGTTCGGAG
>NC_051412.1:17859041-17859190 GCF_015228065.2 Penaeus monodon
TTCGCTCCCCCGGGTATTTTTATCGGGTGCTCTGCTTCAAAATAGCACTTTTATGTCATAGACTGCAGAAAGATTTATGATGTATCATACTTTTTCGCAAAAGGGTTTGCTTAATTATACGGTGAAAATTTGATATATAACCTTTAATA
>NC_051412.1:17859473-17859546 GCF_015228065.2 Penaeus monodon
CAGTTACCTTAGCTACTATTATTGCCGTTAATATAACAGTACTGAATTATTCAACATGTACGTATTTTTCTGC
>NC_051412.1:17859680-17860080 GCF_015228065.2 Penaeus monodon
CATCAACTTGTTTACACGTAAACCCATATCACCACATATACATCTCATAACTCCCATAAACACACATTTACAAGTTCGCTTCACCAGCTGTCAAATACTCGTAAACATATAACGCAGTTTCTCTGAGCAGTCTCGCTCCGCCCGTACATCCTGTTGCAACAACCTTACCGGGGGACGATTGATGGTGTTGCATCTTTCCGCTTTTTGCAATTTTGTTATATATATGGTGCCCAGTATTTTTAATTCTTCATAGATAGAAAGGAGGGAGGGTGGTCTATGTATTCTGTTCTGATGTTTGCTCTGATGAATTAGAATTTGGTATTTGGTTTGAATTCAGTCACATTACCAAAAGGTTTGTTTGTTTTCTACCTGTCTGTCTGTCACGCATACATGAATATGT
>NC_051412.1:17860372-17860511 GCF_015228065.2 Penaeus monodon
GAGTGCATACACGTGTATAGATGAATGACATGATGTAAATATGTAATTGCTGCGTCTTTTATTAAATCTATACCGTAGGCAACATGGCTCCGGATTAAGTACATCCCACAACAGCTAATTAATTTCGTTAATAATGCTT
>NC_051412.1:17860664-17861110 GCF_015228065.2 Penaeus monodon
CACATTCTTATAACCGAGCACACGCTCCTGCGTGAATACGTACTCTCATAGCTTAGTTTATGTAGCCCAATGCCTAAACAAAACAGACACAGGCAGAGGAGTAGGAGCGAGCCGGGCCTCCCTATTTCAGGATCGAGGGGCGCAGATCCCGCAGATAATCATGGCTGGTAAATAACTTAGTACTGATTAAATAGATGGCGAAACGCATCGGTCTCTTCCATGAGCATCTATTCATGTCACAGGACTCACTAATTTTGGCTCTTGATAATTGCTAATCGATCATTGGGCCGGGGGGGCATTTTTCATTGTGAATTGCGTGTGTGTGTGCTTATTATGTAACGCTAAGTTTGCCATTGTATGTGCTTATGTAATGGGGTTTTATGAGAATTGTCCCATATGATAGAGAGTAGTATGTTGTCAGTACAAAAGAATGATGTTAATCCTGA
>NC_051412.1:17861263-17861793 GCF_015228065.2 Penaeus monodon
TGATCAGTCCTCCTCCGTTAAGACTCCGTTAAGAATTCATCACGAATTCTTCACCTTCAAAAAAGCGAACTAAAGCTTCTGAAACATGTATATTACACACAAAAAAACAAAACATGAAAGATAAAACTCACGTACCTGACTCCAATACCAACGTCATTTTGTATCATCCACCTGTCAAAACGCATATTGAGCGAAGTGTTTGAAATACTGCAAACGGCACCGATATAAGCTTTTATATTCCTACGCGTAATATCAGTTCAATAGTGCTCCTGAAGGCGCTAGGCAAACAGATCCCCAACTCCCACGACTGAATAGCCCTACAGGTCGATGTCTTTAAGCTACAATACCTCGCGCTCGTAATAAGGATTAGGCAGAAGGGTCTGACTGTGTGACGTGTACTAATCGCAGCTGCAGCCTGGGACTCGAGCCAAATCGTCTCCCGTTAATCGTTAACAAACTGGGTACATTAGCCAGGTATGTGTATTATGAATGTAATCCGCCATGGTTTGAAATCCCGGAATTAAAAACCT
>NC_051412.1:17861912-17862046 GCF_015228065.2 Penaeus monodon
TTCCTTTGCCATAGTTTGAAATCTCAAAAAAAGATAGATTAACCAGTGAATAAATGGCTACATAAATTAATAGATAAATAAACAAACACATAAATAGGTGAATATATAACCTTGGTGAATATCAAATGAGCAAC
>NC_051412.1:17862213-17862560 GCF_015228065.2 Penaeus monodon
GCGTAGTTCCAGGGCGTACCAGGAATAACCGAAGAACAAAGGCACCAACGATAACCAGGAAATAACGTAACCCAGAAGCAATTATGGAACAATCAAGAGAGAACATACATTGCCCTGAACAGATTCCACAGGTGATTCCGACAGCGCTCTGTACGTATGTGAGAACCGGTCGAAATTAATCCGTCTGGATATAGATTACATCTCGGATACTAAATAACATCTACAGGGAAGACAAAAAGAGCAAATAAGCGTGTGAGTCGCCTCCCACGATAAGGAAGCTGACGTACCTTTCTCAAATGACAGGAATAGTGCCAAAAAGTAATCGTTTTTTTTAATTAAAATCAATC
>NC_051412.1:17862887-17863009 GCF_015228065.2 Penaeus monodon
CAGTTATCAAGAAACAACAATGTATAAGATAATGAAACAAGTATCAGTGTTAAATGTGAAGCTGTTAGGCCTGAGTTCAGTCGATGAAGATTTCTAAAGAAAAGTGTGATCGTCAAGGTACC
>NC_051412.1:17863805-17864403 GCF_015228065.2 Penaeus monodon
GCAGATCGACAGACAGATAGTCAAAATAATAGATACACATATGATCCCAATCAAACATAATTAGTAAGCACTGCTACTTAGCCTTGAGATCAGGGCTCATCGGAAGTTTTTTTTTTATAGAAATATCCATAAAGAAATTCTTCTTTTCCTAAATCATTTCAACTAGTTATAAAGTCAAATAAAATGTGGTCAACTTCACCAAGTGGTAAAATCTTCCTTTTTTTTCACTTACTTCCTCAATTTCTCTTCAATACCCTCCCGTTAGAGAGGAAGATCGATAATCGGATAAGATCACGAATAATAAACATTCATAAATCGTTCAGAAAGTCTGACAGTAATCAGGCCAAGACGTTTTTTTAATATCCGTTAGACTCGCAACTTATGAAAGTGTTACACAGATAGTAAAGTTTATGACATACTTCCTCCGGTATCAGCTGGGATCACGGAGGTGCCTTCTCCTTAGTCACAAATCTGATGGTAGAAGCTATTTTAGCGGGGCGCCTGGTAGGGTCCAGGGCTGATTTTAGTGTTACAAATGGTCACTTTCTAGGTGTGGGGATGTATACAGTAACTGATTTATGTATCATCTGAGTAGAAG
>NC_051412.1:17865317-17865417 GCF_015228065.2 Penaeus monodon
GAGGAATGGCCAACAGGGCTAAAAATAACTCCTCCGGCCATGGTAACCGAGCTACATGTAGACCCATAGACCCTACCACCGTATGAGTTACTGATATATA
>NC_051412.1:17865463-17865706 GCF_015228065.2 Penaeus monodon
TGAATGTTGAGGTGAAGGAAGGTCTGAGTCTGCCAGATAAAGCCGAGGCCTTGACTTATCTCAAAGATATTTATTTGATTAGTATGTAACCACCCATCGTTAATTTGATATTTTTTGATATGTAAATATTTCTTGCATCAGGAGGCGTTGCTCATACTTTATAGGCCTTGATGATCAATTATCAGATTTAAGGTTATAAACATCTGAAACATATTACATCTGGTGATGCACGTGTATTTGAGA
>NC_051412.1:17866605-17866707 GCF_015228065.2 Penaeus monodon
CGCCTCAACATACATTTGCCGCTAATAATAAGTTACAGGATTAACGGCTTTAGGTAATGGGAAAAAAAGTTGTAACTCCTTCACGTTTTACGATGTGCTGGG
>NC_051412.1:17867004-17867172 GCF_015228065.2 Penaeus monodon
CCCACGACTAAGATATTTAGGAAATGTGTTAAGTACATGTACCGTCCCTACTTAGTACGCGAACTTGGCAACAAAATCCCCTTCGCCATGAGCCAATTCGGCCGATAATTTGTCTCGACGCGAGTTTATGATTTTCTTTACAGAAAAAAAATGACGTTTTAACGCAGC
>NC_051412.1:17868723-17869126 GCF_015228065.2 Penaeus monodon
AAAACTTTTTACCGTGTTGTGCGGCATCGAGGCCATCTGCATCATGGTGACGCGAGCCCCTTCGCCCTACGTAATATCGACCCGAAGGCGACCCGTGCGAGAAGGCATCGGGGACGCATTCCAACCGTCTTGTGGCCATCACACAATATCTCTTCCCACAGCTCGCCCTCTATCCTTTTCACTCCTGACCGCTAGGATTGGCGATCCTGACCGCGGCGTGTGGCGTCAGCGCGTGGTGTCAGGTCATCTGTGCGGTTCGCCACATCAGAACTCAGCTACTTTGCGCTGTAAAAGGCAAACTCTTGGCTTAGTTTGGAATGAGAGGTCGTTACCATTAAGTTCGGTTTTGCTTGGTTGAAATGGGGTTTGGATCGAGTGATTTATTTGGTGTAGGCATGTTTTT
>NC_051412.1:17869322-17869708 GCF_015228065.2 Penaeus monodon
CTTAATTCACTTGTGGTTTATGAGTTCAGATCGGGGGTGATTTGACTACAGTTTCAAACTTGAGTCGGGTTTCATTCAAGAACTGTGACCTTCTAAATACCAAAACCATAACTTCTTAACAATTGAAAAAAAAAATAGAAAAACAGAACTTGATATGATTTTTTGTCTTTCCTTTTCCCCTCTACGTTAGAGAATTTGAATCTCCTTTAGAGCCATTCGATGTAAAATTAGAATGTATAATACATGCCTATTTTAATTTGAACTTTTGTATTACTAATGCTAAAATTCGAACTGATTCTTTCGGCAATGTTTTCAAGAGCTTCTCCCGTGGTATATATATACTGAGTGCAGTAAATCAATCTACCATTTCCCATTTCTACTCTCTA
>NC_051412.1:17869770-17869961 GCF_015228065.2 Penaeus monodon
GGATGAGTTAACTGCAGACTTCTTTCAAAAGGGAATTACATCCGTTTTCATTTGGTGTTTGTTGTGGTTGACAGAACGGGATAACTGGCAGTTAGCTGAATGAATAACGAAAGGGGAAAGTCGAAAATACAGCAAAAAATGACAACAGAACAACAGGTGGAGAAGTCGATGCTTCCATGTTAACTATGATC
>NC_051412.1:17870045-17870694 GCF_015228065.2 Penaeus monodon
ATATACAAACGATTCAGCCAGTGCGCAAAGGTGATATGAAATATAACCAGAAGCCTGTTTCCTTAAATGGCATTAAATAGAACCTTGCAAATCACTTATTTTTTCATTAGCAACTTAATGCCAGTTACGAGGATTAATCAAATAATATATTTATTTTAGACGGGAAGGTAAATATACAGCATATACGAAAGACATGATGACTTATAGTTTCATAAAAAAAATATATATCAATGATACTCATAAGGAGGAAACGCCAAGTAACGCAGCAGAACATAATCATTTTATCAATTTGAATAAAGGCGAACATAATTGAACGAAAACGACAGTAGTGAATGACAGATAACGGATATATGCTAATCAATGTGCCGAACTTTAAGATAAATAATCTTAAACGAAACGCATTGTATTGACTTCAGGGTTACGCTACTGAACTGAACGAAGCCACTCAAGGAGATACAAAGAACCTTGTTAGCAAAGCGTTCACGTGAACAAACAATTGAGAGCAAATAAAATCGACTTCAGCAAATACACCCTCGAGAACTACGCGCCCTTTCGGGAAACTAAAAGAGTGGATTTAATCACACTAAATAAATATATTTCCTATTTAGCAGAGGAGTATGGAGTTGAGACCTACCCAAGTATTGAAGAA
>NC_051412.1:17870846-17870971 GCF_015228065.2 Penaeus monodon
CAAACAGTGTAATATGGTTTTAAAAGATAAGAAAATATACGAATATCCACAATTTTACATACTCAAAATAATACAATAATTGAGAGACAAACCAATAAACTCATATTTTTTTATAATAATATGTT
>NC_051412.1:17871042-17871239 GCF_015228065.2 Penaeus monodon
TTCCTGTTCAAAACTCTATAGACAATAACTCGCTGAATTTCAAAATGCAATCGACCCGAGAGGCGCTGCAACACATCAACCTCCGTCTTGACAGTGCGCAAGCGAGAAATTATCCTGAAGGTATTGGCTTCACTTAGCTTAATTGTACAGAGCCGTGTTATATGGCTTCTTGGCCATTGAGGGTTTTAGTGGTGCGA
>NC_051412.1:17871391-17871760 GCF_015228065.2 Penaeus monodon
AGTTTGTCTGCATTTGTGTGTGTTTGTGAGCCCGCGCGTGTATATCTATACGTTTAGGTACGCGTTTACATAAATGTATATGCATCATGTACAACAAATCGAATAGCTGAGAAATCGTAAATCAGACATTTAGACGAATACAAGATAATGAAAGATCAAAGCGAGATCAAAACGGAATGTAGAACTAATTAGGTTGAGAATTCCCATCTACTGTAGCCTTTGCATCCTTCCGAGCTGAATGGAGAAATGTTGAAACAGAAAATGTAGACTGGTTAAAAGGTGGACGAACACTATAATTACTACTAAAATAGCTTCAGATAAGCGATATTTCGCTAGTTACAAGTCACGCTGCTTTAAGATATAAGACAG
>NC_051412.1:17871901-17872033 GCF_015228065.2 Penaeus monodon
CAAGTCACAAGCATATGAAAACCTTCAACGTTGTCTTCAAATATTTGTCATCGTCCGGTGAACCAAAGGAATGATTACAGCTGGTCTGGAAGGCAAACGAGAGAAAGAAAGGATATCGAAGCCATTAGACTG
>NC_051412.1:17872087-17872211 GCF_015228065.2 Penaeus monodon
TGATGCTTGTAGATTACGTTCATGTTCGTCGCCTCGAGTCCGACAGATTTCTGACGGGCCCGCGGCCGGTGAAGGTGATAAGGGATGAGCGTGCTGTGGCCTTCGAGACGGACCCTTGCTCGCG
>NC_051412.1:17873007-17873278 GCF_015228065.2 Penaeus monodon
ATGCATGTATGCCTCTGTCCTAGTTTCTGCATGTTCATAACTGTAACGCATCAGAAGACTGTTCCGTAATCTGTGACAGAAGAAAAATGTACTTTAGAATAAGGTTTTCGACAATTTTCCGGTAAAGACTTAAGGACTTTTCAGCCGGCTCTAGACAGCTTTCCGATTTCCAAAAATTTCATTCGATCTAATTGCCACAGGGTAAAGAAAAGAAAAGAGATTGTCTACCTCTAACGAATTATCCTCTGGCAAAAAAAAAGACAAAAAGATA
>NC_051412.1:17873307-17873470 GCF_015228065.2 Penaeus monodon
TTCCTTGATCTTTGTAGCAATATTTATATCAACGTTAATTGATTACTTGAATTCTGAAATGCAAGGATCTATCGACTGCGAGACCAAGAGGACATAAATTGGCGCCAGAGGAGACCGAGAACGAAATATCACGTGTGTCTGTCAGCGATGGACGGTCGCTCCT
>NC_051412.1:17875313-17875457 GCF_015228065.2 Penaeus monodon
TTAGCAGACGATTAGTAATGAAGATAATAAAAAGAAGACACTGCCTTTTCAAATCGTTGAGCAAGCCATGCGGGTCTCCAATATAACGAAATACTTTCATCATAACCACTTAACGAAATAATCTTATCTCATCACGGACCTGCT
>NC_051412.1:17875679-17876400 GCF_015228065.2 Penaeus monodon
AGCGAGGGTAAATAATCAGAAATCGAAAACTTTTATTGATGTTATGTTCTTCATTCATACGCCCATCGGTGAATATATTAGTAAATAGACCGACAGAAAATGACGTTTAGTCTTCCTACCTCCAATACAGAAAAAAATACATGAAAAACAACAGATTGATTTTAATAAAGTAGTGACACTTCAGTAAACGTCAGCATTGTTTTTATATCTTTCTTGATCACGAAAATACTGCACAAACCTTTTCTTTCCGAGTCGTGGGTTGCTCCTCCTGAGAAAAAGACAGCAGGGCTTATCACGTACACGCACTGCTTGCATGAGAAGTTTCCTTAACCTCTCAGGGACACGCAAGAATAATTAGGTCAAAGGGTTCACCACCTTAAGTGACCTTGTCTCTCCCCCCCCCTCTTCGTTGTCTTTACCCTTTCTCGTTTTCTAAGCTCTCTTCCCTCCTCCCCTTCCTTCTTGCTTTCCTTTAATTTCCCCTTCTTGCCCTGGACTCCCACTTTCCTCTCGTTTTTCCTTGACTCTCGACCCCCTCTTGGTCCGCTTCCCCTTGATCTTGTCCACTTCTTTTCCCCTCTCCCTCGATTTTCCCCTCTTCCCCCATCCACCTTATCGATTCCTCTCTCTGTCTTCTCTCTACACTTCCTTCCCTTTTTCCCTCACCCCCTTTTCCCCTTCCGCCTTAGAACTGCACCCCCTCCTCTCTCTCTCTCTTCCC
>NC_051412.1:17876471-17877104 GCF_015228065.2 Penaeus monodon
TTCCTCCCCCTCCTCCCCCTTAGATCTACAACCATCCTTTCTCTTCCCCTTTCTTCTCTTCCTCATCCCTCTTTTCCCCCTCTCTCTTCCTCTCTTCCTCACCCCTATTTTTCCCTTCCTTCTTGGCCTCGTACCCCCTCCTCTCTCCTTCCCATTCCCCTTTTTCTCACCCTTCTTTTCCCCATCCTCCCTTAGCCATGTAACCCTCTCTTCTCTCTTACCCCTTCCCCTCTTCCTTCCTCCTCTCCCCCCCCTTCCCTTTATCCCTGCATTCCATCCTCTCCCCCCTTCTCCATTCCTCCCCCTTCTCCCCCCCTCATTCCTGTCCTCTTTCCTCCCTCTCCCCTCTCCCTCACCCCTCATTCCCCCTCCCCCTCCCCTCCCTTGGACCCCACCTCCCCAAAGTTTCGTGTGACCTTTGGGTACAGCATTATCTAATCTGGATCCTCTTCTTAATTATCTTTGAGTGTTTGAATATCCCCTTTGAGCTGATTATAACAATTCTCATTGATCCATTTAATCTATTTTTGTTTATCTTTAATAATTTGTATAAATTTTATTGCTTATTCGTATAGGCATTTGTTGAAGTTGTGAATGTGTTTATTAATTGTTTTATTTTCATATTTTCCTCTC
>NC_051412.1:17877126-17877318 GCF_015228065.2 Penaeus monodon
ACAACTATATTTTCTAATTCTGATTTCTGTAAATGTTCCGCTGCATTACTGAAGCTGATTTTTATCTTGTCTTCTATCAACTGCAATATAAAGCGTGACTTTCCTCGGCCAAGCAAGACTTCTACCCTTGCTCCTGTGTTGCAGTTGCATCCTCACTCACGAACTCTCTCTCTTTTTTTTCTCTCGCTGTCA
>NC_051412.1:17877498-17877616 GCF_015228065.2 Penaeus monodon
TATCCAGCTCGTGCCTTCTGTTTCCTCATGCAATTGCATCCTCACTGATCCATTTTCTTTTCTTGAATATTTTTCTCTGTGCGTTTTCCTGCAGCGACAAATAGTGAATTTTTGGCTG
>NC_051412.1:17879784-17879887 GCF_015228065.2 Penaeus monodon
CGTCACGTTTTCTTACAATGTAAACATATCTTAATCATACCTAAAAATACATCAAAGTTGCTACAGCTATACGTGACATATTCGCAAGTCTGTCGCGAAAAGT
>NC_051412.1:17879937-17880209 GCF_015228065.2 Penaeus monodon
CCAAGATTATCGTTGAATTCCTAATGATAATACTGTTTGGAGCCAAACACAAAACAACCCCTTATCATAATATCTTATAACATGGTAAACAGATCTTCAGCACAAATACAAAGAGTGACACGTGTATTGCCTACCTGGTTCGGCTGCTAGCGGTTTAATTGTGAATTTGATTATCTTCATATAATCCAGAGCTATTGGTGAATTATGAAATTGGAAATGAAATAGATTATATTAATCAATGAATATATATTTTGGTTCTGTTCGTTTCTTCC
>NC_051412.1:17880678-17880910 GCF_015228065.2 Penaeus monodon
AACTACCCTATGTAAAGAAGATCAACTCCCAACTATTCATTCACGCTTTAAGTACAACAGAGTATTAAGAGTATAATAGTCCTTGTTCTAAAAACTTATCAGAAGTCCAAGAGTAATATTGTCACTCTTTAAATTTCCATTACTGAGCTTCAGCCGTCAGCGGATGCCAGCTTCTTTAGTGCTTGCGAGAAGGACATTGCTTATTAGCTTAATGGACTCTCTATTGCTCTTG
>NC_051412.1:17881193-17881693 GCF_015228065.2 Penaeus monodon
CATATGTGTTTGTACATCATTTCATTTTTTTTCTTTATATGTGTTCGCCCGTCTTTATTATGTATATTGTAGAACATATTCTTAAAGTAATGTAAATGTACTTCTAAACACTAGGCGGATATAACATGCAAATCCTTTTTACCATGTAATAAAACAACCGAATCTGTACACAAACCAAAGTTCTAATAAAACAGTTGTTTGTCCCGGCGTTGTTTACGGTGCAGAGATTCACCAACGCATTCGGACGAGAATTTTGCTCCCTTATAACGCAGCTCGCTCGGCAAAATTCACGTGTATTTTTCTCCTGAGTTTTTACAAGGTAAGAAATGGCAGCAAGACATCACGTTCCTCTTGCAAGATTCCTCATATATCATTCTTGCAGGAAATTACTCGACTGTGCTTCGGATGTGTAAGAACGATTATGGTTCAGGTTCTGCCTTTAGTTAAAATTGTTGGTGTTCGGATGGTGATCGGATGGATTGTGAGGATGTTGGGAATCT
>NC_051412.1:17881719-17882515 GCF_015228065.2 Penaeus monodon
TTCTCGATTTTTTATATATGTTTTTTTTTCTCTCTCTCTCGTTATTCCCTTTCTTTGTTTACTTCGCATTCTTTTTTTTTTTTTTTTTTTTCTTTTTTTTCGTATTCAACTGTTTTGATTCAATTTCTCTCTTTATCTTTTTCTTCTCATTTTCCTCATATATTTCATCCTTTTCATATCTGCATGTTTTATGTTTGTTCGTTTTTTTTTTTTTACTTTTTTTCTTTTTTTAGCTATGTCTTTTCTCTCATATTTCACTTTCTTTTTCTTTGCCTAATTAACATCATCAGTCTCTCATGGTTCCTTCTTCATCACATTTCTCATTCTTCCTTTTCATCTTTTCCCTATCTCTATCTTCTTTCTCATGACGTATCCCTGCAATAAATATTTAGATTTACTACATAATATGGAAATCCGGGTACAGCCGCACCCATAATTTTACAAGAATTCTAAGGAAGATTTTCCCGATATTCAAAAAACACTTAAATTTGGAGTGTTTTGAAGATACGGTTCACGTCATGTATGTTTGACCGGAATTTCGTAATGTATTGGTTTTCATTTGTAGAATCGTTCATTAAAATGTTCATTTCAAAAGAAGCAATACGGAAACTCAATTCATTACATAAAATTACTTTTAAAGAACATCGTCACTATGTAGAAATGTTAATGTTTCATGTAAAGATGTGCACACTGTAGTATTTTTAGGTAGATACAGAAGATAAAATAATAAGTCCGAAGGGAAAATAGAAGATAACAAAACAAAATAACATAAGTAACGAGCATAATTAATATACCT
>NC_051412.1:17882553-17882800 GCF_015228065.2 Penaeus monodon
TAGTGCAGAAAAGAAGTACAAAAGACACTTAAAAAATATTTTATACTCGCCGTCCACCCACGTACACACACGTGGCATAAAGCGCGGCAAATTCAAAGGAAGAGGAAAGTTTCTAAGTGGCGTCCTTGTAGCTTAAAATCCGATTTCAGTGTTCCTATGCGAACAGCAGGGGCGTTATTGGCAGATTATGTATGCTGCTGGCCCTTCTTTGGCGCTATAAAAGAATTTGCCAGAATCTGTTAAAACC
>NC_051412.1:17884394-17884985 GCF_015228065.2 Penaeus monodon
ATGAAATCTGAATATCGAGGGCCACTTTTTTCCACAAAGGTTTGCTGACACTAAAGCAGACCACAAATCCCGGTAAAAGTCATCACAGAGGTAAAAAAAATAGTGACCATACTGTATGCAAAATTCATGCCACAAGCGTTTGGCAGCAAAGTTAGTAAATCTGCTGGCCTGCTAAAACACATTTACAAACCCAAAAACCTGAGGGAGTAGACCGTTTGAAGTTAAAAGACATACAGTAAGGAAATTTGAAATTGTTTGTGGTAGATTAAGATGATCAACCTCAGCCATGTCACGTTTAACCCCAAGTGAAATAAGCATTAAGTAATATTTTTTGCCATAAAACACCTCTACATGTTTGTTTTCTCTACACAATATATTACAGAGGAGGCAGGCGTGCGGCGGTTATTTTCACCGTTGTTCCCCAAGGAGCAATTGAAGCAGACATACCAAAGCTTCCAAAATTTAATATCAGGCCATCACTACAGGGCCTAAGCAAACGGGGAAAAAATAAATGTTATGGCGCACCTTTCAAGAAGAACGATAGCATCACTAAAAGATAAAAGTAAATAAACAAATGCTTTTGAAAAGTGG
>NC_051412.1:17887042-17888209 GCF_015228065.2 Penaeus monodon
TCATTTAGTTACCATGAATAAGAACAAATACGAGTGGAGAAAAAGTGGGACGAATTGCGTTTAAAGCAACATCTAAAGACATGCGTTCTCTTGTATCTGCATCATTTGTACCTAACAAGGCACGCACATCGGACAGCCCATTGTGCGGAACTGCAGATAAAGTGTGCGATTGTCAAACAACTTTGAAACGTGTTAAGAGAACGGAATATTTATGCTCTGCAGCTCGAGGCGGAACCAGCAGCTGGAACTGTTCGGTGAATTGTATTCAAATCCGGTTTATTGTAGTCAGTATTCAAACATTTACAAATCTAAAACAATCAGATTTGTTTTATAAAGTTAAGGTTTAAATCCTTGTTGGGAAATTAGCCGTTCAAGGAAGGGTAGATACAGTTTGTAAGATAAAAACCCTGTCCCTCATTGTCGTGTCATTAAGGTTAAGTATATACTAAGTATTACTCTAAGCCAAGGGTGTCAAAGACATCTATTATGGTTATCCAGCTTTATAATGAAAATATTGTATGAGCCTGATAAGATAGCAGATCGCTATTAGTTCCTTGGGGAGTAGTACATATGTAATCAATCAAGAAATGTGCATTTCATCTACTCTCATGCTAGCTGAAATATCTTAATAGACAAGCAAACAAAGTATTTGTTTACCTTGATTAAGTACACGGTAAGCAGGCCAGATAACATAGATATGAATAGTGCGCAATGTAAGAAATACTAGAACAAAAAAGGTAAATTTAACTTACTCTTTCGTGCTCACGTAAAACCATTAAATAAACGCTATGGGAGACATATAGGCAAAATATAAAAGGAATATTTAGAGATTTTTCCACCACATAAAAGAAATAGAAATGTCATTCGTTCGACTCGCGACACTAACAATATTAAATATTCTTAAAAGACCAGAGAAAATATGAAATATACAAAGCACGAGATAAGGCTGCGAAAGGAAAGAAATAATGACCACTTATAAGAATGTGTCTGGATGAGTGCTACTCGACAACCTTGCACTTAAGCATCTAAAGGTTGATTTTTATTTGTTGTTTTGGGGTTAAGAGGCATACAGTGTTCTTGCCGACAGACTTCAAAAAGAAGAAGAAAAAAAGGAAAAGATTTAAATGAGGAAGAGTTTATATCACTGGTTATCCTATTGTCCCTTAT
>NC_051412.1:17888800-17889212 GCF_015228065.2 Penaeus monodon
TATTTAAATCTTCGCGGCATCACATAAGTGAATTAAAACATTTAAATTCACGAACGAAATAAGAAATGAAATATTGAGTAATATGAAAAGAGAGAAGTGGTACTCATGGCCGCCCTCTGACCTAATCTATCACACAGCAACGGCACCGAAAAACATTTTAATCAAAACAGTCCAATATCTCTCGCACAGCACCATGTTCCTGTTACCAATTTTGCCATATGAAATAGGTTCATGCACGCGAGATACAGAATGAAAAAAAATTGTATCTATAACCCTGGGGAAGCTCACTTCACTGCATTAGCTAGGATAAACACTCTGTAACAAGTATTGGAAACACCCTAGCCTTCCCTGACTACATTAGCCTACAAGTTTGCTCTGCTCTCAACGCGACTAAGAATAGTGTCGTGGAGTA
>NC_051412.1:17889266-17889377 GCF_015228065.2 Penaeus monodon
CGGTTGCACAGAATAGGTTTTCGTGATTATATTACTGGAGGCTAAAGGTTTTTAAAATATTACGTTTCGCCGCGACCCTTTTGGTGGTGTGGCTCAGAATGAGATGGAAAT
>NC_051412.1:17891950-17892258 GCF_015228065.2 Penaeus monodon
TCACGAAGCCCTAAAATAATGATGTCTGGAGCGATGATAGCCTATCTTTTCTCCCGTTATCTACTTTCTCCTCCGTGTCTTATCCTCCTTTCATTTCTCTCTCCTGTATTTTTTTTTTCTCCCCGTTATCCGAAGCTAATTTTGTTTTCACTCTAAATCTTATTTGAAGTCTTCGCAGGGGGGGGGGGGGGCAGATCTGTGACTCTAAGAAGTGCTTCTCCTCTTTACGGACTGTGGATATATTAATAAAGGAATTTGCAGGGACAGTTGGAAAATTGGATTTTTTTCCAGAGGACTTTCATGCACGA
>NC_051412.1:17892450-17892728 GCF_015228065.2 Penaeus monodon
GTACACGCGTGTCTGTCCGTGTATCTGTGTCTGTGATATATATAGATACGCACACCTATCTGTTATGTCTTTGTAAGTGTGTGTAGATATACACACTTGGTTGTAGAACATAGGTAATTTTACCATGCATTTGGCTTTCTTTGTGCATTACCATACAAAAATTATATTACAACTATGGGTGGAAAAAAGGAAAAAGATGTATCCAATCCATGTTGCTCTACGTCACATCTTTGCTTATATAACCGACCTCTATTCCTTTATTCTTTTTTTTATTCAAA
>NC_051412.1:17893173-17893603 GCF_015228065.2 Penaeus monodon
GATCTAACTTTTTCCTGAACACCTGTTTTTGAATGGTGGTCTTATTGTCAGCTTTATTCCTTTCCTTTCTTCTTATCTTCGTTTAGCCATGTTAATATTGCATCGAGGACTTTCCATTAAAACTGTGATTACCCCAAGATGTGAGTTATCTATAAAGAACCTTTCTGGTTTTGAGATATGTAAATATACTCCAAATTATCACTTTGAGAATTTCGTAAGCGAATGGACTTATTTGAATATTCTTTTCATCTCCGTTTATATGGACACATTTAAACATATGTCAACTGCTGTCCAATATAGGCACTCTTTTAGGTGTGCAGTACTACATCTTAATAATATATTGAATATTTGCTTCACAAAATCAGAGTATGAAAAATCCATAGATATTTTGAGATTCCTCAATAGCAGAAATCCATATACACACAAAAAC
>NC_051412.1:17893628-17893766 GCF_015228065.2 Penaeus monodon
TATGAGTACAAATTTCATCTGTTCCACTGACTTGTATTCTATGTATTCTCCACCACTGCCACCAAGATGTCAAAAGGGGTGAGCAAGACCTTCCACCACATACATGATCCACTCACCATCCAACCTACAGGAAAACAG
>NC_051412.1:17893864-17894146 GCF_015228065.2 Penaeus monodon
AATAAGTGAAGTTGACCATCTTAATATTTATGTATGTGTGTGCTTGTGCATATGATGTCGAGTTACATTGTGTACAGTGTTGCAACGTGTTGTGTAAATACAACCCTTAATCCGATACCCCTGCATCAATGAAAATCTCTTATTTGCTAATTAAACAAATATGATGGTTATCAGCATTTATGAGCTCTGAAGTAGCAATAGAGTCAAATTAATTTACTTTACTGAAGTCAAATAAATCATATTTTATATGATTAATTTCTACACACGATCTCGCTATCCCGA
>NC_051412.1:17894231-17894589 GCF_015228065.2 Penaeus monodon
CACTCTTACCAAAACCCTCCTCTCAGTCACCAACTTTTCGTAGAAATCTTATAAATATTACCCAATTAGTAAGGAAAATGAAAAAGACGAATTTTAATACTCTTAGACTTGCTCTACCATCATCTATCTCCATCTCCCTTTCTTTTCATGTGCTACTGTACTATTATTTGATGCGTAGATTTAGGATAATGCGATTACGTAAATAAATGAACATCCTCTACATTATATAAGAGACCCTTGTTTGGAATTCCATACGTAGCGACGTTTTTTACTGTCCTGTCCTCTCTTCTGTTTACTTTCGTAATATATTATGTAGCATTTTCTTTCTATTTGCGTTCCTAATTGTTCTAACGGAAAC
>NC_051412.1:17895090-17895245 GCF_015228065.2 Penaeus monodon
TTATTTTCATTAATAATTAATCGGGCTTCATATCTGATCTTCCGGAACTTTTTGATATGTATTTATACATATAATATTTAATATTATGTTAAGAGACTCGTATGAAGAAAATCGTATAATACGCGCATTGTATTTCTGCTGGACACTTGATGAGC
>NC_051412.1:17895505-17896149 GCF_015228065.2 Penaeus monodon
AACCCCAAGCCATGCCAAGCCACACCTTTGTCCATCGTGGCTTACGCATGCCTTTCCGGAACTGCCGTCGTCCCGAGGCAGCATCTGAGGACGTCTTGTTTCTCGACGGCATGAGAAGAACGAAGTCCCCAGAACATCATCACTTTTCTTACTTGACTTCGTGATGACAAGACGGACCGAGAGCGTGTCATCAAAGAAGTTTTAGTTTAGTGTGCCCTAACTCGAGGAAGGCTTATGTGATGGATGGGGTAAACTTGAGGTAAATGTCTTTCGCTTATTCTGTGGTGCAGAAATGATGGGAAAGTATTCATATATATTAGTGTCATTTAAAAATATGTATATTTGACGATGAATAATTGCGGTTCAATAGGAATAAGAATTCTGCATAAGCAAAAACGATGTTTCACAATGTTTCTTTTAAGGGGGAGGTGGTATTATTATGTTCACAAAAGCAATTATATGATTTTCCAGTCTCTTTTTTTTCTTGAACTGTATCTTTTCTTTCGTTTTTCCCTTTTATTCTTTCGCTTTCAGACGTGAAGTGAACGTAACGGTATGCAGAAGAATATCAGTAAATAGGCAAATGAATATTGATATATTTAATTAGCATTGGAACGCGCATGCATGTAAAAATCAGCGACCAT
>NC_051412.1:17896908-17897179 GCF_015228065.2 Penaeus monodon
GCGGCGTAAGATCTCTTCGTTGGGCCTCGAGATCAATATTGATATCGGGAGTTCTTCCTCTTTCCCCGCAGGCTCCCGCGTCTGCTTTTGATCCCCCCTCCCCCCACTTTTTTTTTTTACTTTTTTGACTTTTTTGACTTTTTGAAGCATGATGTCTACGTGAGGCTTTTTTCCATTCTGGGGCTTAGGTGCGGGCGTGTGTGTGGACGTGTGATTGCATGGTTATTTATAGGGGATATGGGATTTTTCTTGTCTTACCTCCGGCATTGTG
>NC_051412.1:17898006-17898704 GCF_015228065.2 Penaeus monodon
TAATGGGAAATTGGGATCACTTTCCAACAAATCATTCTTCTCGTTAAAAAAATACCCCTAGTACACAACATTCTGTAACACCTATCAATCCCAAAAATATATTTTTAGTGCCTTTTTCATTCCTAAGGGATGTTGTGCTTCAGCAACAATAGCTACCGTTAACGTTATCTTATTATTTATCCAGTCACAGTGAAAGCCGCTTAATTGGCACCAGGGGATACGCCCACCTATCGAGAGAACGAGTCGCGCATATAAAGTCTATTGCTGAACACTTTCAGAATATTTGGGATTTCAGAGGTCAAATGTTCAGGCTCACAGCTCGGGCTGAGTGAACTTCCATGTAACCAAATCGTGACCCCAGATCGTCCATCACTTCCTTCCGATAACATGTCACAGGCGTTATCACTGAAAAATGGTGTTTCTATGGTAATGACGAATCGATAATAGTACTATTTTAAGACCTCGTGTGTTTTTGGGGGGATGTGTGCCATAGCGGAGGAAGAGAGGGAATTAGCAAATGATATGACGAAAGAAAGGAAAAATGGAAAAGCGATGATAATGATCTTTTTTGTTTGTGATTAAAAAAGGCGTGAATGCTGTTTTTGCTTTATGTCTGGATATACGGATATATGTGCGTGTGCTTATCCATATCTTGCGTGTCGTAGGTAATTAGATTAGCCCTACAGATTTATATATTA
>NC_051412.1:17898836-17899178 GCF_015228065.2 Penaeus monodon
TTAGTACAACAAATTCAATAATAGAAACCATTATCCAACAAATAATTACTGAAGATCAAACTATATCACTTACTGCATATCCAGACTTTGGACGTTAGTGCAAAACAAAGCTTGTTCGCAGTAAGTACTTCCCAAGGTAAAAGCAATAAAGAAAAGTTTCAGAACAAATTCGAGTCACTTTCAACCGTAACGACAATCCAAAGAGATATCAAATGTCTCAGAGTTCTGTACTTGTCCCATTCGAACTTTCTTCCTTGTCTCTCTCCCAAAGAAAGACAAATCTCTATGTAAGAACTTCCCGCGGCTTTCCTTTTACTGTTTTACTTAACTAATTCCAATGAC
>NC_051412.1:17899762-17899854 GCF_015228065.2 Penaeus monodon
CGCTATAAGTTTAATCAGTTGATTCTGCAATGTAGTTAATAAATACCTATGTTTCACAAAAAAGGAATGAGGGAATTCTAAGATTAGTGACT
>NC_051412.1:17899924-17900300 GCF_015228065.2 Penaeus monodon
GGTCAGGTGTCCCGCATCGAGAGCCTACATTTTTTTTACCATTTCGAGCCAGAATTAAAATGGATAATCCGTTTGGCAATGAACGCATATGAATTGGTAGTAACTCTGCATCTGGTAATGAATTTGACAAAATGTGTTAAAGAGGTAAGATGATTAGACACTCTAATGATTTCAGGATGGTGTTCATTACGGAAATTTTAGCGGTCACATTCACACATGATTTACTATGAATTAATGTTATGACAAACATAACATGTTTTTAATGTGGTAATACCAGTTCACAGTATATAATTCAAAGCTTGAATAATTGTACATGTATATATTTCATCTCTGTTTTGTGTACGACAATTTACGACCCAAAAGGATAATTTTGCCA
>NC_051412.1:17903216-17903505 GCF_015228065.2 Penaeus monodon
GAGAAACTGCTCAGACGGTGATAATCATAGTTTCAAAAGTAAGCTCTTATCTCTAACGTGTCCTTAAAAATGCCATACTAATACCGCTGGAAAACATTTTCTCTCTGATATTATGAGATTTAAAGCCAAGGGGGATTATTTGCGTTCGCTTATTGCTTTCATTTCCTGTGTTTGAAAGATGGAAGGAAAGATTATGCCGTAAGGTCGAAAGTCTTATCTTTTCGACAATGTTACCCAGTCCATTTTGACCTGTAACGTATTACTTGGGTCTGGGCATAGGTTGGGAAAT
>NC_051412.1:17904175-17905203 GCF_015228065.2 Penaeus monodon
GAACAGGACCGAAAACATGGCTGAGGACGGGGCTGAGGAAGGGGCTGAGGACGGGGCTGGGACGGGGACGGGGCTGAGGACGGGGCTGAGGACGGAGGAAGGGGCTGAGGAAAGGGCTGAGGACGGGGCTGAGGACGGGGCTAAGGACGGGGCTGAGGAAGGGGCTGAGGAAAGGGCGGAGGACGGGTCTGAGGACGGGGCTGAGGACGGGGCTGAGGACGAGGCTGAGGACGGGGCAGAGGACGGGACTGAGGACGGGGCTGAGGACGGGGCTGAGGACGGGGCTGAAGACGGGGCTGAGGACGGGGCTGAGGACGGGGCTGAGGACGGGGCTGAGGACGAGGCTGAGGACGGGGCTGAGGACGGGACTGAGGACGGGGCTGAGGACGGGGCTGAGGACGGGACTGAGGAAGGGGCTGAGGACGGGGCTGAGGACGGGGCTGAGGACGGGGCTGAGGACGGGGCTGAGGACGAGGCTGAGGACGGGGCTGAGGACGGGACTGAGGATGGGGCTGAGGACGGAGGACGGGGCTGAAGACGGGGCTGAGGACGGGGCTGAGGACGGAGGACGGGGCTGAGGACGGGACTGAGGACGGAGCTGAGGACGGAGGACGGGGCAGAGGGCGGGGCTGAGGACGGGACTGAGGACGGGGCTGAGGACGGAGGACGGGGCAGAGGGCGGGGCTGAGGACGGGGCTGAGGACGGGGCTGAGAACATAGCGTAATAAGAAATGTGGGTTCCTTTGATCTCCGCCTTTCGTCCTTCAGCGGCCACAATGGAAGGCACAGAAACCATTGGAGGACCCACAGGGGACTTAGCGTGCGATCGTCTCTTATGATTCCCTTCTTTCTTTTCTTTGCCTTTTTTTCTTTTTTTTTCTTTTTTGTCTCTCTTTTTCTCGGTTTTTAGGGTTTTTTTCTTTCTTTCATGATTTTCTTTCTTCCTATTTTCTTTCTTTTTTCTCCCTTTCTGTCTCTATTCCTTTTATTTCTCTCTCTCTTTTTTTTCTCTCTCTCTTTTTCTTTTT
>NC_051412.1:17905265-17905702 GCF_015228065.2 Penaeus monodon
GTCGCACACCTTTTTATTCTCTTGTTTAACCTTTCCTCCCACCCTTCGTATTTTCCTTGTGTTTCAACCTCTCTATTTTTCTCTGATTTGTCTACTGTTTTTTTTTTTCTTCTTCTTCTTTGTTGATTATTATCCTTCTGCTATTCATCTACTTATTATCAATTTCTTGCACCTCTCTTCTTATTTGTTTCTGTATGAATCTTTGCTTATTTTCCTCCTTTGCGATTCCTTCTTCTCGTTGTTTGATGAATCAGTTTTAATTTTTCTCTTTTTATCTTTTCGTTTTTTTCTCTTATTTCTTGATTCCGTCGCAAAGAAAAAAACGTCGCTACAGAGACGTAAGAAACATGTTTTGTTTGTTACGCTTGCTTTTAAAATTTGATTTCATATTCTTCCTAAAACTGATATCAGGTCCGTTTATCACTCTTTGCCGGACT
>NC_051412.1:17906798-17906919 GCF_015228065.2 Penaeus monodon
TATTCAATTTTGTAGTTAAATTATAACCGACCTCGGATATTTTCCCCTCAAAATTGTACGATAGACCCTGATCTACCCTACACTCAGTCAAGGAAACACACTTCCAAGAATCGATCGCCAG
>NC_051412.1:17908834-17908917 GCF_015228065.2 Penaeus monodon
AACAAATTTCCAATTGCTAATAGGAGCGAAACAGGGAAATGTTTCCTTCTATTTTTCAAGAAGGAATTAGGAAATGTATCTCC
>NC_051412.1:17909029-17909931 GCF_015228065.2 Penaeus monodon
TCTCTCTGATTCTAAATCATCCAGAACCATCTATGGCCTTTTTCACCTCGACTGCGCTATCGCTTACTTTAGCTTCTGTTCGCTGGCGTATTTCAGTGATATTTATGACAAAGCTTTTGATATATCTATGAAAGTAAGGTGACATAACTCTTTTTCCCATACTTTGACAGAACTTAATCTTAAAAGGTCTAAAGTAAATGGATATAGGATCAAAACTCAACTGCTAATTTTCGTCTTAGTTTTATGTCTATCTGCACATTAATATATACATCTCTTTATCTTTGTACTTTTTATCGTCATTTACACTATATGTCCCTATATCTTTCTATCTACCAATCTACCCGTTGATAATATCAACCCAGACCATCTGTAGTTCCAGCAACCAATCTCTCAAACTATATATCTATCAACCTACTTATTCATCTAATAACGGCTTCCACCAAAGCATGGACGCCGGAATATTTAGATACTAATCACAGGCTTATACATACCGGCGTTTAAACCCGACGTATTAGGACAGTAATCACAATTTTATTCTCCAACCTACGAACAAACTGGACGGGAATTTACACAGACGTACCTTCTCCTTAAAATATTCTAATAGATACAGGACCCAGCGTAAATGTTCCACCCTATTCTAACATATACACAAGATGCAAAGACCCACGTTCCACATACACGTTCCTCTGCCATATACGAGATGTCTTAGCTGACCTTTTGTGTGGAGGGGGACCGGGCGTTTTCCGGTGAGGGGACAACCTGTATTCCCCCGATGTAGCCTTTTCGGGTGGAACATCCTCTGCATACCAATGGCTTATGAAGGGGAATGTCTGGGGAGTAACTACACACGAAAAGAGTTGCTGTTCGCTTTTGTGTGGAAAGGGGGAGGAGGGAGGTTTAGG
>NC_051412.1:17911484-17911646 GCF_015228065.2 Penaeus monodon
GATGGTGTGGGTGGTGGGTTGTGAATGCCTAATGCGACGATATGTGTTTACGCGTGCGGTTTTGCATACAATGTTAAAGTCCAACTTAATACGGTAGTGGTAAATTTATAAAGATTAGTAGTGGGTAAAAAATACTTATTCACCAACCTCGGGGGAAGGGTC
>NC_051412.1:17916907-17917089 GCF_015228065.2 Penaeus monodon
TCTTCTGGGACACACCTGGAATTTTTAAATTTGTCACATTTTCCTTAGCCACTTCCTTTTGCTTTCTTTATATTTTCCCTTTCAAAAAATTGTTTGCTAGTTCATATTGCACGATGTTCTGTCTTGAAACTCGCCGTTTTTGTGCAGGGTCTTTGAGTTGGGCAAACCCGTTGTGGGGGTTT
>NC_051412.1:17918215-17918830 GCF_015228065.2 Penaeus monodon
TTAGAAATGATGAGCGGTGTAAGAAATCCGAACGTTTATTCAAATACGACCGCTACGGAAACCGAAGCCATTATTAAATTTTTAACAAATGAACGAGGCTCACCAGTAGGTTAACGTATCACTTAATCCTGTATTACTTTTGTCAATCAACAGCCCCCTCACACGCCTGTCGCTTGACTTGGGGAAAAAGATGGAGCGCAGCAGGATATCACGTCAAAGTTAAACCTATTGATTATATTTAAGTTTGATATCGTATTTCATGTGTACTTGTGTGACTGTAGGGGCGTATCTAATGATCTTGACGGGGGGGGGGGGAGAGAGGCTTCCAATTTCCCAACAAAGCGACAACATTTTCATCATATATTTACCGGGAAAGAAATGAAAAAATTGCTGACAAAAAAATTTTCCCCCATAAAAAAATTTACAAATTTTCTGTGGCTACTGAGAAAAGTAGTTCGTTTCTGTTCCTGTTTTTCTTGTCCTTGGCTTCTTTTTTTCTCTCTCTCCTTTCCTTAATACGAATTCAGTTGTCGTTGCACCATTTATAATCTGATTCCACTGTGTGTTTCTTTGTTGATGGTTCTTCTCTTAAAGTATGTATTAAATACTTCGCAT
>NC_051412.1:17918935-17919114 GCF_015228065.2 Penaeus monodon
CCCTTTCATATTCGAGTCAGATTTCACAGAACTCCCGGAATATATTTCACTCAAGCGTACAATGCTGTGACACAAATTAATGCTATTTCCAACCCTTCGAAGGGAACCTGCATTCGAAGCTTATATTACAATGCTCGAAGCATATGGAACCTCATGCTATTATAAGCCAAAGATCAGGC
>NC_051412.1:17919149-17919443 GCF_015228065.2 Penaeus monodon
AAATATGTCTTTTTCTCTTCTTGTTTGTATCTCCTTTTTATACATGTAACAAAATAATGAATTCAGAACGGTATACAACACACACCAGGAACCCAGGTGCCGATGGGCTTACCAGACGGGGAGAGAGAATATTAGGAAGTCGGACTGTCTCTTCAATCCCTTCCATTTTAAGCAACTGAATGGATTACGAGGGAGTTTGTTATGCGAGGATATAGGACGGAATGGATGGTCAACACAAAATTGAAAAATCCAAAGTGGTGCCTTCGTTTCAGCCTGACGGTTAGCGCGACATAA
>NC_051412.1:17919536-17919894 GCF_015228065.2 Penaeus monodon
CAAGGCAATTGATTTAGACAGTCAGTGGGAGTGAATGAATATCAAATTGATAACTAAATATAAAAATAATTCTAATAGTAATATTTAAGGTGAAAAATACGATGTATTTCTTTTTTCTTCTTTTTTTTCTGCTTTGGTGTCATCGACAAAAGAGCGTACATAGTAAAGGAAAAAAACAAAAGCCTGTGATCTATCTATATATCCATATTCATCGATGTTATGATTTCTATCTAGCAAACCAAATATAAGTAAGTCTATCTGTCTGGCTACCTATCAACCTGGCTATCTATATCGTAAAGTGTTGAACGCAAATCCAAAGGAAAGAAAAAGGGGAAAAACCCTTTCGGTCAATATTAAC
>NC_051412.1:17920032-17920099 GCF_015228065.2 Penaeus monodon
CTTTTTTTTGTCACCACCGATGTTTTTTTGCGAAATACTTTGGGGGGCCGTGTTTTATGTTGTCCAG
>NC_051412.1:17920138-17920628 GCF_015228065.2 Penaeus monodon
TAACCAACAATACAAGCCAATAATCCGTGCTTTCGAATGACAAAACAAATAACGAACGGTCACACGATACCTGCAATAAAGGGAAATTTGATATGGACGATTTTTTTAATCCGTCGTACTTCCTTGCCAAGGGTTTTTATTTTGGTTTTTAGAGTCGAATGAAAATGTTAGTCAGCAGCTTATTCTGATCCATAATGATTAAAAGTTTTTTTCTCTCGTTATCGGATAGCGGGAAGTTTATAACTCTGTTCCTGAATATCGAATATATGTCAACAATAAAGAACCTTTTTTTTTATAGAATCGAACGATCAGTGAATTTGTTGTTATTAAAAAACGGGCTCTAATCATGAGCATCAGTATTTGCATAAAGTATTGCGTCATTTGCATTGTAATTCATAATCATGGTGGGAGTTAAGCGAACTGATTAATGGGATTGAAGCTGTGGGATGTAAATAATCTGAATTGATCAGTGTATCTGGATAGTTTTGCA
>NC_051412.1:17920687-17920762 GCF_015228065.2 Penaeus monodon
CTTCGAAGAAAAGTATATCACCATAATTCGCACCATAATTTTCCAATGATAAGAAAACAATAAATTTACATCACA
>NC_051412.1:17921035-17921372 GCF_015228065.2 Penaeus monodon
CCAACATACAAGAAGCATTTATCCCCCCCCCCCCCACCACCACCACTGTTGCTAGCCACTTTAAAGTCCCCTTTAAATCATCACGTTGAAAAAAACACCAGTGGACTAATTACTGAACCCGGAAGTAATTAACAAACAATTTCCATTGTGTGACGTCAGCATTTTTTCATTGCGTGATATAGACCGTGTTCTGCTGCAAGACGTAAGAATCAATATCCTTTTGTGGGTGTGTTATTTGTAATGTGATCTGGGTTTATTATTTTGGGTAATAACAATCTTTAAAAAAAAAAAAGTTTTTGTCTAGGGTTTAACATGGGATGGGAATATCACAAAAGAA
>NC_051412.1:17921593-17922101 GCF_015228065.2 Penaeus monodon
GATTCCGGAATGCTTCGCTGACCCCCATTTTTCCCGACGCCAAGAAAAGCAGATTGGGGGCACATCGGCTTAATCACCACTATTTTCAATTAGACTGATATCAATAACATACACCGAAACACAGAAAAGAGACGGTGCTTGTTAGTTCTATGTGAAGAAAACAGATTAGGATTTTCTGTTAGACAAAGTAACTGAAAAGGTATGACCTGGAGGTGCCTTAAGAACAGTGATCTGAAGCCATGAAAATTTGCTGCGCGAGAAAGGCCACCATAATGATAAGATCTTGAATTCACGTTTGTACATGTTACGTGGGAGATAAGGAAAAGACTGTCAAGCCTTATCGTAAGAAGCTGAGCAGACAGAATAAAAGAGGAGGCTTGATAGCATTGGGAGCTGTGTGGACTGCTTGGTCTCGAAAGGGCATTCAACAGGTGGCTTTTAAACATTTAGTTACTTCTTGTAATTGATGGCTCTCAGAGCTTAATTACTATCGAATCCGAGATTTTAG
>NC_051412.1:17922720-17922857 GCF_015228065.2 Penaeus monodon
AAGATCAAATAGGCATAGCACATCAATGTGTGTTGTTGTTTTTTTTTTGCACAATACGTCAATTCATTTCGGCACAAAAATATTTTCTTAATTGTTATTTTTCTTGATTGATCACTTGATTGCCTAACAAATCAAGG
>NC_051412.1:17923111-17923261 GCF_015228065.2 Penaeus monodon
TAGTCATGAGTTTTTACACCATATTTATAGCCTTAATTATCAGCCATTGACAGACGTACTAACAACACCTTTTCTTGCCGTAAGATTTCATAGAAACCGGAGATGCTAAAATCGCATTCTTTAGATAGCGCGTTTCCCCCATTATCAACG
>NC_051412.1:17923424-17923521 GCF_015228065.2 Penaeus monodon
ATACGCTGTAGATATATGATGACTGAACCTCCGTCAGCAACATCTAATTTCCTGTAACTTTTGTTCGGGATTTTGCAAACAAAAGCTTTCAGTTTCG
>NC_051412.1:17923604-17923705 GCF_015228065.2 Penaeus monodon
GTACAAGCAATTTTAATAGATAGTGACGTTAATCATAAGGGATGTGCTTGTTGTGATGCTAACATTTCCAGTTTTATATAAACAATAAATATCATAGTTTG
>NC_051412.1:17923896-17924030 GCF_015228065.2 Penaeus monodon
ACACACACACACAAATTCCGTAATTATGAAAAAAAATTATGTTGAAATCAACTAATAAAATATGATGAGGTTTTATTCTTTCCATCTTTCAATTTTAGAAAACAGCAACTCTGTTAGAAATCTCAATGAAAATA
>NC_051412.1:17924116-17924277 GCF_015228065.2 Penaeus monodon
GTAAAAAAACATGACTAATTTCAGGTTTCCTCGCACGTTTCCAGTAATTCATTAAGCCTTTCAGAGCCGTGGTTGGGGTCTTGTGATAAGAAACTTTTTCCGAACAAAAACGAATAAAGGGAAGTGTCATATACCCCAAGCATAACAGGTAGCGGAGTGTG
>NC_051412.1:17924883-17925203 GCF_015228065.2 Penaeus monodon
AAACTTGAACTTATAATTCGATAATTAACTACATAACCTGATACTGGTCTTTATTAACATATGAATAAGAAAAAAATTTAGTCACTAAAGTCGAGCAGCAAACCGAATGCATCAGATTATAGACGTCAATAGTCAAATGTGTATATATTTCTTTTTTATCTGTCTGGATTTATACGGTCTAAGACGTGCGTATATATGTCATTTTTCAAACCTAAGTTAAAAACGTCAATGCAAGTCACTTAACTTTCAGAATCTTAGAGCATTAATCTATAATCATGTTTGAGGCAAGCATAATCCTTATCACACTCAGCGACGACGTG
>NC_051412.1:17926065-17926267 GCF_015228065.2 Penaeus monodon
TTTAAGATTTCCATTCAGCACTAAGGAGACGTTTCACCACACTTTAATCTTCTCGGAATTTGTGAGATAAAGCGTTGGTTTTCGCTTGGCTGGGCACATTCACCCATTTTTTCTCGATGAAGAACAAGACACCTCTGTTAGTAATTGATACTTCTGGTACGCTTCTTGTAACCAGGGTAGGTCATACCTTTACACACACACA
>NC_051412.1:17926665-17926758 GCF_015228065.2 Penaeus monodon
AACATAAAGGCGTAACTTCGCATCGATACCGAAGAGGCTGGAAGTGTTATCTTTCGAACATTCGGGTGTGTTGTGTGAAACTGTGTGAAAATC
>NC_051412.1:17927061-17927268 GCF_015228065.2 Penaeus monodon
TTGGGCGAAGGTGACTAGCCATTTCTTAATCAAAGCAATGATGAGTGCCATGACGTTGTTGAGGTGCATGGTGTCCCGTCAGCTCAGGCGGTTAGAGATGAATGACACTGGGCAGTCATCTGCAAGGATGTGCATTTGATTTGACCTACTGAATGTTGTTAAATTTGACGTTTCACAGCATGTCGATACATTAACATCAGTCTTATG
>NC_051412.1:17929716-17929921 GCF_015228065.2 Penaeus monodon
CATAAGACTGATGTTAATGTATCGACATGCTGTGAAACGTCAAATTTAACAACATTCAGTAGGTCAAATCAAATGCACATCCTTGCAGATGACTGCCCAGTGTCATTCATCTCTAACCGCCTGAGCTGACGGACACCATGCACCTCAACAACGTCATGGCACTCATCATTGCTTTGATTAAGAAATGGCTAGTCACCTTCGCCCA
>NC_051412.1:17930225-17930323 GCF_015228065.2 Penaeus monodon
GATTTTCACACAGTTTCACACAACACACCCGAATGTTCGAAAGATAACACTTCCAGCCTCTTCGGTATCGATGCGAAGTTACGCCTTTATTTTTAAAA
>NC_051412.1:17930732-17930932 GCF_015228065.2 Penaeus monodon
ATGACCTCCCTGGTTACAAGAAGCGTACCAGAAGTATCAATTACTAAAAGGTGTCTTGTTCTTCATCGAGAAAAAATGGTGAATGTGCCCAGCCAAGCGAAACCAACGCTTTATCTCACAAATTCCGAGAAATTAAAGTGTGGTGAAACGTCTCCTTAGTGCTGAATGGAATCTTAAACAATAGGGTTTGTTTACTGGTA
>NC_051412.1:17932656-17932983 GCF_015228065.2 Penaeus monodon
CTCACACATCTATATACATTTTCATGCATGAAGGTGGGGTGTGTTCCTTCTGCTAATCCTAAACACAAATGGATTATATATGAACCAGTAATTGTACGCTTTTTATATCATCTTCCTAATTCATCAAATAATGTAAAGCTTGAGGCATGCGACGTTGTGTGATGTGTTGTGTAGATATTTTGTATAAAAAAACATTTAAAAAATGCGAAATAAGAAAAGACAAAATATAAACAAAATGTAGAAAATATATCGGCTCGCTTAATTAATTATGTGAACTATTTTGCCAGTTTAGCTCTATTCTTATTCTCCTCAAATGGATGTACGCAT
>NC_051412.1:17933026-17933319 GCF_015228065.2 Penaeus monodon
CTTTTGTACTTTCAACATAATGTTGTTCATACATAACAACAACTGCACTTAGCCGGGGAATATGTGTAATATTTGGCATCTTGCCCAACACAAATATGCCAGAAATGTCGACATGTTCTTCCAAAATACACGCCCGACACCCGGCCTGGTCGATGTTGCATTGCAGAGTGCATGGACGTCGATAGAGGCTAAAGTTATTAGCTTCGTCAACCGCCGACTCTCCGCTTTAAGGTTCCGAATGTAAAATAATGAAGACTTATCTTTGTTCCTCAAGAAAGTTAAAGGATTGTCGT
>NC_051412.1:17933356-17933957 GCF_015228065.2 Penaeus monodon
TATAATATAATGATAAAAAGTCGTGATATAATGATAAAAAAATGCTAAAATCATTGTCGAGTCCTACCGCAAAGCTCTCCCCTCTCCGCCGAAAGAGAAAGGTATCCTTGCGTCATAATTTTGTTTATGATGCTTGAATGCTTTCATCTCTTCCCGGTGTTGGTGGTTTTGGTTATAGGCGACCCCTTCCTGCTGGCACTGTGCCATCGGGAACTATAATGCAAGATGGAGAAGCTTAGCATTAGAAAATACAGCACCGACTGCCTTCAAGCTTGAGTTCCGAGGGGTAAAAATCCTTTTGAGGACCTGACTCGTCAATTTCTGTAATTAGCATCTCTTTCGAATGAAATGTAGATGACGAAGGGAAAGAGCGAGGGAAAGTGCAGTTGGGGGAATGATACGTCCATTGTTACGTTTCCAAAATGCTTGCGGACCTCTTATTTAGCGTGAAAATGAGGACTCAGTTTAGTTTTCTTTGTGGTGGAGACGCTGGGAGGCAGGCTAAAGAGGTGCAGTTCTTTATTATCGTCGTTAGCATACTTATGTGCGGTATGTGGATGCGTTTATGCCTATTCTTGCATAGATGTATTATCTGTGAAAT
>NC_051412.1:17934046-17934467 GCF_015228065.2 Penaeus monodon
TCTTAATATGTCTCTGTTTTCTTTTCTTCTCCCCTCTCTTAATACATTTCCAAACATATTACCTTGCCCCATAATATAAGGAAATTGTGAATGAAAATATACAAGAATGAACAAAAATAATATAGTTAGAATTACAGTTTAATAATCATATAAATTCGGCAATTTACAAGTAACAGAATAGTTCCTTTGAATTATAGTGAAAAGCAAACGAATGGGATTTCAATTTAATATTTCATCGAGTACCTCAGGCGTTTTTATCCTGTCCTCGACTGGTAAAAGGACATTTCTCTCTATGAAAACCTTAGAAGTAATATCCAATGTACATATAATGTAACTTTCATGTTTTCTACATTGTACTGAAGGACGTAGGATAAATAAAGATAGAAAGATTGTGTATATCATTATATTAGCATTGCGAAAA
>NC_051412.1:17934541-17934740 GCF_015228065.2 Penaeus monodon
CCTTAGTATAGAAAATAGATTAACCATCTAGAAATTAAATGGAAGGCATAAACTGCATTGCTGCTGTTGCGAGATTGCAAAGCAGTGTGGAAGAATTGTTGCAAGGGAAACAGCAGTTCAGTTAGCGGGATTGCATGATTCTGTGACGTAAAAGAAGGGTTACATGCCATGGAAGCAAGAAGAGGCTGGGATCTTAGTG
>NC_051412.1:17935066-17935353 GCF_015228065.2 Penaeus monodon
GCCCCCCCCCTCTCTCTCTCATTCCCGATACCTCATCCCAGATATCGGCTCATATGATTCATCAGCCTCACCACTGACGGGTATTGTTGAGTCAAGGCATTCATCGAGTGCTTCCACGCCTCGGCAACGAGAGGGAAATCTCTAGGTTGCGATTGCATTCTTATTGTTCTGCAAGATGATACGCGCACGATGGGAGATGTGCGAGCCTGTTTCAACGTTTGTATAATAGGTTAACGGATACGGGTCTGGAAGGAAACGTTGGAAAGGGGGGGGTCACATACGAGGAG
>NC_051412.1:17935562-17935702 GCF_015228065.2 Penaeus monodon
CTATTTTGAAGGCATATCAATGTAGCCAAATTTAATGTTATCAATTAAAGAGTAATTTATAGTAATTACAATTCACTGAGGGAGGGGGAGGGGAATAGGCAGATATTAATAAGTGTTTTTCAGACGGGTTTCTGCTCACT
>NC_051412.1:17935816-17935918 GCF_015228065.2 Penaeus monodon
CTGAGATGGGTTTCAGCTCTCCCCTTACATACAAAGACAGAGGAAGAGGTTAGGGAAAATTCGTGGCCAGAACACCATGGTTCCGTGAGCCCAAATCTCTGG
>NC_051412.1:17936069-17936189 GCF_015228065.2 Penaeus monodon
AGGAAATTCATGTAAGAATTTGTGGTGATTGATTACTTAATTCGACCAAGTAAAAAAACAGAAAATTGTTTGTGTTGTTTTGGTGATGAGTGTTTGATTCCGTCTCACTTTATTTTATCA
>NC_051412.1:17936503-17936587 GCF_015228065.2 Penaeus monodon
CTCATATTTGCTTTAGAACTGTTCTTGACAAATTGGCAGAAGTGATTTAGTAGAATATAATATGATCTTGTTTATGAAAACTCG
>NC_051412.1:17937956-17938077 GCF_015228065.2 Penaeus monodon
GAAAACAGAGGCTTCATTAGGCCTTAATCTCTGTCCGACCTCGATGCCTTTCTGGTGCTCCTGTAAAAATCCTGCCCAACCCACCAAGTTTATTAATAACACAAGATTTACCGGCAAACTC
>NC_051412.1:17938924-17939473 GCF_015228065.2 Penaeus monodon
CATCAAATTAAACACCATCAGTAAAGGTGTTCCTTCAAATAATAAGAAAATAAAAGTTAATCTGCTGGTATTTCCCTAAAGGATCAAGTTTTATTTCTCTAAGTCCACGAAGATTTTTTCCCAAGATTTCTTCAAAGAAAACTTCTACTCAACATCTACTCAACGAACGTCTCAAAGTTCCCTTTGGGAGTCGACAGTTCGTTAAATAAAGAAAGAAATGTATGTCAGCGAGAGGGTCTGAAATACGGCTTCGCTATATTGTGCACAAAGAGTTAGAGATTTTCGCTCCCTGAAACTTTATATGGGACATTAAAGGCGAGGTTTTCCTCCCCCTTTTTCCAATACAGTCAAGTCTATATTGAAAAGTCGGAAACTTCACAATTTCCAGGACAATTTTAGTTTTTTATTATATAAAAAAGGCAGAGGGAGTATACGGGGAAAATTCA
The DNA here is from genome assembly GCF_015228065.2 of Penaeus monodon. Classification (NCBI taxonomy): domain Eukaryota; kingdom Metazoa; phylum Arthropoda; class Malacostraca; order Decapoda; family Penaeidae; genus Penaeus; species Penaeus monodon. Next base: position 17,939,371 of record NC_051412.1, read on the forward strand.
TGCTGCCAGTATTTCGACTCACAAAGTTACTATTTTTCTGTATACAGACATTTTTTTTTTTTACACTTCATGATCCCCAGTAGTAGCAAAGTTTGAAAGATTT
>NC_051412.1:17939597-17939664 GCF_015228065.2 Penaeus monodon
GCTGGTGCGATGGATAAAGAAAGTGAATTCCTCAACCATACGATTTACAGATTAGATTGTGAATCGT
>NC_051412.1:17941293-17942537 GCF_015228065.2 Penaeus monodon
GCTCAGTATCAGGTCTTATATATAACACATTATGGTTTTAGTATTACAAGGATACATTCTCAAAAAAGGGAAAGGAAAAAGATAGCTTAAAACAAGATCCTTTTCCCGTGCAAATACATGTAAGCACAAAAATACACAGAATTGCAGCTCCGTATCCAAAAAAGTACACTTCCAAGGCCTGCAAAAGATATCAGGGCTATTCACAATTTGTCCAAGCTAATTCGACACTACTGTGTAAACCTATTACGGAGGATGTTCCTAGGGAATTACCATTACGTGAATCAGCCCCAAAGCGACCTTTTGTGTATCGGCATTATGGTATTCTTTTTTAGCCGTGGTAAAGAGAGCGTGTGGTGATGTAACTAAAAAGTTAGTCTGTGGTGTATGATGCTATTGTATGTTCAACGGTTCCTAAAAGGCATGTATTAATGGTTACTGACTGAGAGGTACGTTTTTACAATGCTACGCAAGCGCTTTTATTAAAAGCGGGTTAGTTATGTCTTGTTTTTTTATCCTTGATCTATTATCTTTGACGGCTAGATGAGATTTATGTATTATAGACTGATTAATCCATCTGTTTTCTCATGACAATTATGTATTTCCAGAATTACGTGAAAATCTGTGTGACGAGTTTAAAAGAAAATCAGGTTATAGAGAATATAGTCTGTGAAAACCAATTCTTGACGAGTATGAATCCAGAACACCAATAAAATTAATCAATGCAAGCCACTCATATATTATTTTAGGCACAGGAGCGGTAAAAATTATTAACTAAAAACAACAGCAACAGTGAATTTAAATTTTACTTATCTTTTTACGTAAGTCATAAGGAGAATTAATAGTAATAAGACAAATCGTCACATCGTGGTATTATACTCATTTTCAAACATCACACCACTCCGCAATTCACCATCATCGTCATTTATCCCATCACAAAGTGGTAAACTCACGACAGTCAATTAGCATTTTACATACCTGATCCATCCAAACGTCGTGAACCACAAGAAGATGCCGAGAAATGGATTCTGAGCTCGCCTGAAAAAGAAAGAAGAATTTAACTTCAGAAGGCGCAGGGGATATTGTAAAAATGCCAGAAAGGGAACATCATTTTGCCAGTGATGATGTATGAAGCTGTTATTCACCGAGGGACAATCGTACCACAGACAGCTATCGGTTTTGTATTGAGATGAATTTCTGTAACAGGAAGTGAATCCCGGTGAATCATGAGAAAATGGCAAAAATGA
>NC_051412.1:17943092-17943273 GCF_015228065.2 Penaeus monodon
GCGAAGCCAGGATCTCCTCTGACGACGAGGGGGAGGGAAGCAGGAGGACGAGGACGACCTCGACTGCGAAGCCAGGATCTCCTTGACGACGGGGGAAAAACGAGCAGGAGGACGAGGACGACTCACGCAGTCGAGGACGACCTCGACTGCGATTTTTACACCTTCAGGAATTGATTAGGAG
>NC_051412.1:17947235-17947428 GCF_015228065.2 Penaeus monodon
TATATGTTTAGACTTGCCGAACAAGCAAGGTACATCGCAAGACGCATGCACAAATGCACGCACCAAAACCCTGCAGCATATTAGAAGAGTCACCCCCACACCGTCCCCCCTCCGCCCCCGGAGCGAGGTGGGGCGGGGGGGCAGACCTGGGAAACAGGCGCGCGGAAGGGGAAGTAATCCAATAAAGAACCGC
>NC_051412.1:17947891-17948080 GCF_015228065.2 Penaeus monodon
TGCGGTTCCATACAGGTTACGAGAGGCCAGCACGAAGCGGCATGAGGGATAGGGTGCCATTATAGTGCCAATACCTGTACCTCGTGGCCCTCTGTCTGCTGTCCGCTAGATGAATGTCCTCGATGCAGTGGTTTGTTTAAACACCAGACGGCAATTTCCCATCCAGAAAAAGGGGAGGAAGTGAGAACG
>NC_051412.1:17948141-17948252 GCF_015228065.2 Penaeus monodon
TGGTAAAGTACTTAGCACATGCGTAGTACAAACCCTTTTCCGCAGAGAGCAATATGTTACATGTGGGTGCTCGAGACAAAAAATCTGGGCGAGATAGCGGGTTGTTATTTT
>NC_051412.1:17949036-17949741 GCF_015228065.2 Penaeus monodon
CGCATCTGGCTATGAACGCTCTAGCTTGTTAACTGGCGCAGGTGAAAGATCAAAGGGATTTTAGAAATAGTCATAAAGAACAGGAAAACAAACGCTTTTTTCGTAGATAGTGAGTAAAACGTCTCTACTTGATGTACGGTGAGCACTGTGAGGGGAATGTTAAGCTGTGTGTATATATTTCTTTAATGTTATTTAGATTATCATTTTGTGATAACTCGATCTTTAAAATTATCGTTGACTCTCTTTTTATTTATCTGGTAAGTTGTAGAGATAACTGATGGCTGATTTGAATTTTGACAATAAGAAAAAAAAATTATTGCCATCAGGAGATCGTTCATACCCTGAAGGTTATGTCAAAAGGCGAGAATCGCATTCTATGCTTATGTAAATTAACTCTTATGAATGCAACAATCACATGGACGAGTATTTAGACGAGTGAAAATATAATCAGACTGAAGATTATAATGCTTGCAAAAGACAGAGTGGGTTGTATCAGTAGCTTTTGTTAAGTTTTAGTTTTAAAAGAGGATCAAGGTGTTTTTACATTCACATTTTTTTTATGTTAAGCCTGACGCATTTAATGTAACTCATCAGCTAATTACATAAGCCTCATCTCGCTACCGCTTCAATTAGTATTTTTGTTTTATTATCATGTTATGCTACATATAATTAATCTAATTTCGAGTTCTTGAAAGAAAATGGATT
>NC_051412.1:17950672-17951010 GCF_015228065.2 Penaeus monodon
CTGCGCATAAGAACACGATGTAGTTCTCTTACTGAGTCTACCTATTGTGCTTTACATGCGCACATGTTATCGCTTTTCTGCAACTGCCAGAACCCTTGCGGCTGCCGAGGAAAGGTCGAGCGCTTCATCTCCAGCTGTCATGTCCTCGTAATGAAAACGCTTCTGCCAAGCTTCCTCCGCCTCGAGTTCTCTTACTTTCACGATGATCAAAGGCGGAAGATTGCTTATTCTAGCTTTTTTTTAATTATCACATTTAAATGGGTTCAGAAAAGTATTAGAAATCTGATGGCTAATATGCTTTCATTAGGTATTGCAAAAATATCAATTTGGTCACTAGT
>NC_051412.1:17952744-17952868 GCF_015228065.2 Penaeus monodon
TGATAAAAATTAAAAGTGAGACGGAATCAAAACACTCATCACCAAAACAACACAAAAAATTTTTCTGTTATTTTTACTTGGTCAAATTTAAGTAATCAATCACACTTTTACATGGGAATTTCCT
>NC_051412.1:17953022-17953136 GCF_015228065.2 Penaeus monodon
CCAGAGATTTGGGCTCACGGAAACCATGGTGTTTGGCCACGAATTTCCCTAACCTCTTCCTCTGTCTTTGTATGTAAGGGGAGAGCTGAAACCCATCTCAGTTATCATCACTCA
>NC_051412.1:17953239-17953380 GCF_015228065.2 Penaeus monodon
AAGTGAGCAGAAACCCCTCTGAAAAACACTTATTAATATCTGCTATTCCCCTCCCCCCCCTCAGTGAATTGTAATTACTATAAATACTCTTTAATTGATAAAATTAAATTTGGCTACATTGATATGCCTTCAAAATAGAAA
>NC_051412.1:17953569-17953819 GCF_015228065.2 Penaeus monodon
CTCCTCGTATGTGACCCCCCTTTCCAACTTTTCCTTTCCAGACCGTACCTTTAACCCTATTATAACAAACTTTGAAAAGGCTCAATCCCCCATCGTGGGATATCTTGCAAAACAAAAGAATGAAAATGCAACCTAGAGTTTTCCCTCTCTTTGCCGAGGCGTGGGGGCCCACTCTGAATGCCTTACTCAACAAAACCCGAGTGGTTTGGGTGATGAATCATTGAGCCCATATCGGGGATGAGGTACGGGG
>NC_051412.1:17954071-17954142 GCF_015228065.2 Penaeus monodon
TTGATAGTAAATATATGAATATAAAAAATGAATAAACAGATAAATTATAGGGCAAAAAGGGTAGATAGATG
>NC_051412.1:17954193-17954738 GCF_015228065.2 Penaeus monodon
GATCCCAGCCTTCTTCTTCCAGGCATGTAACCTTCTTTTTCGTCACCAGATCAGAATCCCCCTAACGAAAAATGCTGTTTCCCTTGCAACAAATTTTTCCACATGCTTTGCAATCTTTGCAACAGCAGCAAAAGCATTATGCCCTTCCCTTTAATTCTAGAGGTTAATCTATTTTTTATAAAGGACGGAAAAAATGCCTGTGTTTTGCATGTAGTGGAATTGTGGTGTGCGTTGTGCGTTTTATATGTGAATATTTTTCGCAATCTATAAAATGAATATACACAAAAATTTCTATCTTTATTTATCCTAGTCTTCAGTACAATGAGAAAACATGAAATTTAAATTTATATGTAATTGGATTTATTTCTAAGGTTTTCATGAGAAAAATGTCCTTTTCCCAGTCGAGGGACGGATAAAACGCTGAGGTACTCGATAAAAATTTTAAAATTTGAAATCCCATTGTTTGCTTTACTATAATTCAAAGGAACATTCGTTACTGTAAATTCCGAATTTATATGATTTTTAAACTGATAATTCTAACTATA
>NC_051412.1:17954921-17955467 GCF_015228065.2 Penaeus monodon
AAAAAAATAAAATTTAAAAATAGGGAAAAAATAAACCCCCCATTTTTTTGTTTTTTTTTCCACCAGCAAAGGAAAACAAAAACTGAGTCCTCTTTTTCACGCAAAAATAAGAGGTCCGCAAGCATTTGGAAACGTAACAATGGACGATCTTCCCCCCAACTGCACTTTCCCTCGCTCTTTCCCTTCGTCATCACAATTTCTTTTCGAAAGAGATGCTAATTACAAAAATTGGACGACCCAGGTCCTCAAAAGGATTTTTACCCCTCGGAACTCAAGCTTGAAGGCAGTCGGTGCTGATTTTCTAATGCTAAGCTTCTCCATCTTGCATTATAGTTCCCGATGGCACAGTGCCAGCAGGAAGGGGTTCGCCTATAACCAAAACCACCAACACCGGGAAGAGATGAAAGCATTCAAGCATCATAAACAAAATTAGACGCAAGGATACCTTTCTCTTTCGGCGGAGGGGGAGAGCTTTGCGGTGGGACTCGACAATGATTTTAGCATTTTTTATCATTATATCACGACTTTTTATCATTATATTATACT
>NC_051412.1:17955500-17956125 GCF_015228065.2 Penaeus monodon
ACGACAATCCTTAATTTTCTTGAGGAACAAAGATAAGTCTTCATATTTACTTTTCAGGAACCTTAAAGCGGAGAGTCGGGGGGTTGACGAAGCTAATAAACTTTAGCCTCTATCGACGTCCATGCACTCTGCAATGCAACATCGACCAGGCGGGTGTCGGGCGTGTATTTGGAAGAACATGTCGACATTTCTGGCATATTTGTGTTGGGCAAGATGCAAATATTACACTATTCCCCGGCTAAGTGCAGTTGTTGTATGTATGAACAACATTATGTTGAAAGTACAAAAGTTTTCCTTCGTTTTCTTCTGTTTTTCTTTCTCTTTTCTTTTCATGCGTACATCCATTTGAGGAGAAATAAGAATAGAGCTAAACTGGCAAAATAGTTCACATAATTTAAATTAAGCGAGCCGATATATTTTTTACATTTTTTTTTATTTTGTCTTTCTTATTTCGCATTTTTTAAATGTTTTTTATAACAAAATATTACACACCATCACACAACGTCGCATGCCTCAAGCTTTACATTATTTGGATGAATTAGGAAGATGATATAAAAAAGCGTAACAATTACGTTCATAATAATCCATTTGTGTTTAGGATTAGCAGAAGGAACACACCCACCTC
>NC_051412.1:17956945-17957352 GCF_015228065.2 Penaeus monodon
TAAACTTCGGATTTAGAAATCTCCTTAACTTAGTCTGATAAAACATAGTTGAAAAAATTTCCCAAAAACCCAAACATTAAGCATCTTCGGAGGTCTTTGAATGAAATGGTGTTTTCACGCATTATATAGTAAAACTTGCCGGTGTGTGTGTGTCATTCTGCTTGATGCATTTTAGATCTGGACGAAAATAAATACTGACTAGAATCCGTTTTGCAGTTGATCAGTCCTCTTCCCTGCAAGAACTAGAATGGATTTTTTACGGCGATCCCCATGCTATGCGGGCCGGAAAATAGCGATTTTTCGGCGAACCTCACTTCGATTTTCCCGAGATACTGTGAAGCGAAATCCGTCACTTCGAGCATTGGGTGCTGGCTGTCAGAATTTTTCGGAATGCGCTTTTTTGTATA
>NC_051412.1:17957520-17957877 GCF_015228065.2 Penaeus monodon
ACGGAGTGCAAGGTTTTGGCCAGAGCGGAGGGCTGCAATCTGTCGCTGGTTTCCTGAAGTGGAGGTGGCGGAGGGGCGTCGAGCCGGAAGGCGGTCGGGGGCCAGGTCGAAGTGGCCAGCAGCGAGTCTGGCGGTCTCAGGTTAAAAGCGTGGATTGGCCTATCTGCTGGCTGGGCGGTGGTAGAGCGAGAGAGGGAGACCTAGGGCCATTCTGTGTATGTAAGCCTAATGCCGGCAGAGTGGGATTTTGGAAAGCGGACCTGTTGTGGATTAGAGGGCGCGTGTGTGGCCACGTTCCTTGAGCGGAAATACAGTGAGTAGGATTGGTGCTTTATTTTTTAGGTGTGACCACGTCCC
>NC_051412.1:17958209-17958704 GCF_015228065.2 Penaeus monodon
AAATACTTACAAACCTTCTACCAAGACACCAAATAACCATGGTAAAATTCCTTTCCTCCTTGCCTTCGACGAGTCCCCAGGGCGCCGGTCTTGCCCTAACCCACAGAGGCGCAATGATATTACTTTCTTCTTCATTTAGGAATGAGCAGAATCTCAAAGGAGACTGAGAAAAAAAAAAATTTGGCTTCAACTCCTCTCGCCAGTAAGTTATTATATTACGGAGGACCCGAGGAGAGAGAGTGCTAGGCGTAATGAAGAGACAACTTGGTGGCTTACTTTGCCTGTACTTAGCGTGACCCACGATGACACCGGAGGCACTGCAGGGATTGGGTCATTTCTGGGGGGTAAGGTCAGGGGGGATTTCAGTGCGGGTTTTTTTAAGTATAAATATGAGAGGGAAAATCGGTCTGAATGGTGACAGACGATGTTGGTATATTATAGATTAGTGAAAAAAATAGTTTTACTGATATAAGCCAAATGTATTTTAAAATAAAG
>NC_051412.1:17958792-17958999 GCF_015228065.2 Penaeus monodon
TCATATATTCTATCGCTTGCAATTCTTGTGTTCAAAAAAAAAAGGCTAACTTCTTCTGAGCTGTCAAACTTTTTTTTCCTTTATCTCTCTTGCTAAACTAGGGACGACTTTTTAACTTCTTTTGGCACTCTGTGAAAAAGCCTTCGCTTCACCCTGCATTTTTAGTTTAGTTTCTGCATATTTTTTCGAAAGGTAGGAACTTGCAGA
>NC_051412.1:17959017-17959139 GCF_015228065.2 Penaeus monodon
GAGAGAGAGAGAGATTTTTTCTTTTCTTCTCTGTCTTATTCGGAAATAAAAGAATAAAATGAAGGATTATTGCATTTGAAAAATATACTCTCATAATTTTTTACAAAATATTCCCAGGGTAA
>NC_051412.1:17960834-17961233 GCF_015228065.2 Penaeus monodon
CCCATCCTTCCCTGCCCTCTTTCAAAACGAAATTTTAATTGCAAACATTAAGAATCACAATAACCCCGCACGCGTCCTTATCCTCAATTACGAAGATTAATTCTAAGGACAATAGCAAAAAAAGATTTTTCGAATCTGTACGACCGTTCTACCTTTACGACGCTTAATGAATAAAATTTCGTTTTTATGAAAAAACCCCGGGATTAAGTTTTCCAATATCGATATAATTTTAAACATACGCAATGTTTAATAAAAAGTCATTTTTCCCCCGATGGGTGAGTTTATCGCTATAAAAAGATACAAAACGTATTCAAAAACCCTTAGATATAGGATTTAGACCGGGTGATAATTTTTTTTTCGATTCACTGACCCGTTCTTTGATCGTTTGTTTCAGTTGCC
>NC_051412.1:17961266-17961656 GCF_015228065.2 Penaeus monodon
TTTTCCGTGATAACGTTTGCACAAAAAAATTTATGTGCTTTTTTACATGAAAAGAAAAAATATTTTAAGCTGTTTTTTTTTAAAAGAAAAATTTTAGAAAAAAATAAGAATAAAAATAAATAAAATAAATAAAATCATTAAAAAAGCATCAAAATCTTTTTTATGGCATAATCCGGGAACTCTTGATTCCCCCGTTTTGTCCCAAAGTTAAAGTTCCAAGAGAGTTCGAAAACTTTACAGCAAACTTTTTTTATATAACAGTACGTTCACCAACTTATAAAGCGTTTTGCCTTATTTTTCTTCTAACCGTTACATACGAAAATTTTCACGAAAAGGCAAAAGATTCTCTATTAATCTGGGGAATTACATAAAGTTCGGAACAATTTTTTC
>NC_051412.1:17964115-17964791 GCF_015228065.2 Penaeus monodon
ACTTAAATTAATTTTTTGTCGTTGTCAAAATATTACAGATGTAAGCCATAAGTTTTCTACCTGTTCTGTAGGATCTGATTGTATTTTTAAAATAATGAATAGATTTCTCTATTTTGCTGAATAAGGTTTATTTAAAATCGAAGATTTAAATAGGGGCAGATCTTACAAAAAAATTTTGCTTTTAGTTTTCCCGTATCTCCTAACCCGGATTTTTAGCCTTTGGGTTTTAACGATTGAAACTTTTTTTTTTTATATATATATCTTACAAGCTAAATCAAAGAAAATTAAAAAATGGGAGTTTAATAAAAGCCCCCCGCTTGCTTAATACCCTAAAACCCGAAAGAAATCGTTTTTGAAAATTTAGCGAAACAAAAAATAAAATAGAAATATAAACCCGGGAATGTTCGGGGATTAAATTTTGGCAAATAAAAAAGGGGATTTAGAAACTTTGTTTTTCTTTTCTTTTTTAAATTTTTTTTTTAATATTTTTTATTTATTTTTTTCTTCATCTTCTTTACTTCGCTTTACCTTTAGGGGTTAAGTAAATAAACGGAACTTAACAGCTGTTGAGTTGAGTTAAATCTGCTTTAGACCACCCATTAAAAAAAAACCTTTTGGGTTTTCAATATTACAAACACATTTTTATAAACATCCTTGGCCCTTCGATTGAAAATAC
>NC_051412.1:17965890-17966530 GCF_015228065.2 Penaeus monodon
CATCTCATTTTTGTGCCCCCAATTTTTCTTGAGTGCATTTTTGAGGGTCAATGATTCACAAGCGTACAAGAATAAGAAGGGCAAGACAAAAAGATGCAAGAGTCTGATTTTTGATGCTGGGAATGTTTGTCATGCCAGAATTTTTAGTTTGTCAGTTCTCTGTTGGGCGGCGGATTTGGCCAGGTTTCTTGTAGGATTATCATCTGAGATGATGGCACCAAGATATTTGAAACTGCCAACAGCTTCCAGTTTCTGTCCTCCACTTTGATGTTCCGTTGGCTGCCATTTGAGTTGTTGGTCATGAGCTTTGTCTTTTCTGCATTGAACTCAATGCCATAGGCCTGTGATGCTTTGTCAAGTGCTCTACCAGAGTGGCTAGTTCATCTCTCTGTCCGCAAAGTCGTCAATATCATGAGCAAAAGGTAGGTTGGTGAGGGTCCTGCCGCCATTGTTGACTGATACTTCGTGGTCTTCTAGTGCGTCAGCCATTAGCCTTTCCAAGATGTTGGAAAGGGTTGGTGATTAGAAGAAAGCTTGTCTGACTCCGACAGTTGTCCAGAACTATTCACCTGTATTGCCATTCAGTAATACAGCACTTGTGGCATTGTCATACAGATGTTCAATGGCTTGATGAAGTTGG
>NC_051412.1:17966622-17967604 GCF_015228065.2 Penaeus monodon
TTGTTGGTGCTGAAGATGTTTTTTCACACAGGATTCTCAGATGAAGATCTGTTCTGTTGTGTTTCCTCCTGCCCTGAAACCAGCCTGTTCTTCTGCAATAATGGTCTCTGTCTGTGGTTTCAACCTGTTCAGAAGTACTCACAGCATGACTTTGCTGCATGGTTTTAGAGACCTATGGTGCGATAGTTTCTGGCACTTTTGCAGATCCCCCATCTTTGGTAGCGTGATGACCAGTGATTGTGTCCAGCAGGTTGGCCATTCTCCTGTCTGTCAAATCTTGTTGCAGATGTTCGTAAGGGCGTCAATCATGGGCTTCTCCACCTGCTTAGATCAGCTCTGCTGGAATGCTGTCAACTCCAGGAGACTTTCCTTTCTTAGGGACTTGACAGCTGCTTCTTCTTCCTCCAGCAAAATATGGTGGGGGTCCTTGTTGTGTGGAAGGAGGACAGTTGAGCACTGTAGGGTCACCTTAGATTGGATGGTTGTACAGTTCTGAGCAGTATTCAGTCCACCTTGTGAGAATGCTTGCTCTTATGTCAGACATTCCCTGTTTTATCTGGATGATGGAGACTCGTCCCTTTTTGGTGTTAGTAAGATCCTTGATGGTCTGATATGCTTGCTTCATGTTGTTCTTCTGGAGATTCTCCTCATTTCACTACAGCATTGTTCTATCCAGTCTTCCTTTGCTTTCTTCATGGACCTTTTGATTTTGTTTGTTGACTGCTTTATATTGCATTGCCCCTTCTGCAGTTCCTTTCTTTCTCTTTGTTCTCATCTTTGGTCGCACATGTCGAGGATTTCTGTGGTGACCCACGGTTTCTACTTCCTTGATGTTTGCCGATCACCTGGTTTGCAGTCTCTAGCACTACTGTGTTAAATTTTCCTATTGTTTGCTTCAAGTCCAGTTCTTCTTCCCCCAGAATAAGGAGAGGGGCAAACTTCCCACCAATCATGGCCTTGAAGGAGTCTACAATATCGGGTC
>NC_051412.1:17972326-17972867 GCF_015228065.2 Penaeus monodon
GGGTTTACCCGCATTCATACGCAGAATACCCCGGGACAATAACCCGACTCAAATCCCCAAGTGAAATTAATCTTCCAGCAGCCGGGTTAAGTCCTTCAGACAACACGGGCGAACCCCGGGAAAAGACTCGGCAAATTGGGGTAATATCCCGAGCGCGCCATGGGGAAAATATCCGCTCGATAATGAGGGAAAATTTGTAGTTCGCTCCGTCGGGCGGACAACAAAGGGGGGAAGAGGGATAAAACGTCAGTACCAGCGTGAGTGGGAGTGTCACGTGGGGGCGGCACTCACACGCCCACGCCTTCCGTCGACATGCTGCCTTAATCTAGCTTATCACATCGTTAGCTCACATTCGAATTTAGCTTTTTTTTTATGGTTTCCAGTGAGCGGAAAAGGAAAAGGATTTGTAATAATAAACTCCCCTGAAAAAACAACTGGTCAGGACGCCAAGAGACATATATGGAGATATATCTATCTTTTTTGTCTTTCTCCCCCGCGTGTGTCCCCTTTTTCTGTCTTTTCCACTGTCTCTTTCTTTTTG
>NC_051412.1:17973012-17973269 GCF_015228065.2 Penaeus monodon
GCTCCCTCCCTCCCTCTCTCGGCTTTTCTCTTACAGAGCACAAACCATATAACGTCATGATATTCAGCTCTTATAAAACCCTGAATCCCAGCGGCTGAAGGGGAGACCTCAAGAATTGAATAGCTCAGACGCACGGCAGCAGAAAGAGCGAGGCAGTGCGACCTGGTTGGGGTTAAAGCTACTGTTATGGTAACCAGAGGTGGGGGCGATTGCTGCAACTGAATCCTCGACTGATCATTACCGGTGTCTATGTGGGT
>NC_051412.1:17974037-17974263 GCF_015228065.2 Penaeus monodon
AAAAAGGAAAAGAAGGGGGAGAACTGAAGTGAGCCAGAAAGACCAGGTCCTTTGATTTATGACGTCAGAGAATTGCTGCACATCAAAGATATGTTGCAAGTTGATTTACCCTTTAATTGAATTTATATAGTTCAGGCTGTTGACATTTTCTCCTCATTATCCGTGTCTTTTAAAATTGGTGGTTAATGACTTTGAAATGATACTAATGATTTAAAAACTGCAGCAG
>NC_051412.1:17974574-17975047 GCF_015228065.2 Penaeus monodon
ACTATTGACTTACTCTGACGACTTGGCTGCATGTGATGTGCGATTAGCCTCATGATAAATATGACTCAAAATGATATAGATGTCACACGAGCCCATACAAAGAGAACATAAACTGTCTTCCACTTTTGAAACGCATGGTTCCATTACTCCTGATTGTCAAACAGTGAGTTTCGACTGACGTGGGTCATTTAGCTTAACGTATTTGGTTAAGGAAGGGTTAAGGACAGATTAGGTGGCATCAAACTCGATTTAGTTCAAATAGATAATGTCAGGGTAAGATAACAGGGAATTCATGGCGTTGAATGAAGTGACGTTAAGTTACGAAAGAGCGAGATAGATGAAGTTCAGTGCTTCTCTTATTATCCACAGTGGGTTGTTATGAAAATCACTTTTGTTCATAATCTAGGTGTTATTTAAAGGAAAAGAGAGATTTAGTTGAAAGAGGGGGGTGAAGGAGGTAAGAAAAAAGAAAA
>NC_051412.1:17977610-17978472 GCF_015228065.2 Penaeus monodon
ATGTAGATGCGTTCAATGCAAGCGCCACGCATACGTACACGAGGGCAAAGCAAGAAGGTTGAGTCACCTCTGATTTAAAAGGTGTTAAAGTTTGTTTATTCATTAAAACACTACACTACTACACACAATGTCTTCATAATTCACCACAGAAATTGCCAGTAGATAAATGTTAATTATTATACAAATGTATTTCTATTAGAATAAAACCACACGATATTACTTTGCTGACAGAAATAGTCCAATGATTACACAAACAAGCAAATTGGTTAACAGCATGCATGCGCAAGCATGTGTGAAAGACAGGCAGAGAATGCAGAGAGAAACTTCGAAGAAATTCACACACCCAAAGACGTGTGTTGGTGGTTGTTGTGGTAACTGGACCATTGATAGCGTGTCGGTTAGTGATAGTACGAAGGCCTCTGGTGGTAGGTGCTTCTTCGAATGATGTGGTGCACAACTGGTGCGTGGTAAGTCGGGTTCTAGTGCAGTGGGAGCTGCGGGTAGCTGCGCTGTGAGTGCTGTTGGTAGCTGGACTGTGAGTGCTGTTGGTAGCTGGACTGTTGTTGCTGTTGGTAGCTGGGCTGTTGTTGCTGTTGGTAGCTGGGCTGTTGTTGCTGTTGGAAGCTTCTCTGTGAGTACTGTTGGTAGCTGCTCTGTGAGTGCCGTTGGTAGCTGCTCTGTGAGTGCTGTTGGTGACTGTAAGAGCCTCCTGGAAAATGCTGGCTGGGACCCTTCACCAAGCCCCCGTCGGCCGTTGTCTGTGGGAGGGGAACCGGTGAGGATGCGGGTCACAGTGGGGAATTTATTATTAGGTGTACTTTTGAAATGCTCGATTTCTGTCCCTATGCCACTAACCGGTCCA
>NC_051412.1:17978653-17979342 GCF_015228065.2 Penaeus monodon
ACGCCCCGTAATCTTGTTCATCACCTACTCTATTGTGCAAAAAAATATGTATCGGTGAAGTCTCCCTTTCCAAAACTCGTCGACTATCACGTCAAGAACTTCTTTTGTGTGTATGAAGTCAATACAGGTTCTAGGACACCTTTCTGTGGCTTTCTGCTATCCCTCTTTATCCCTCTTTTCTCATTTAAAAATCTGCTCCTTGAAATCAGGTCAAGTTTAGTTCAGCAATCTAGGCGATTTTACAATAACTAGTAAACACTTGATGTTGTACTCCGTGAATAATTCCAAATAACAGAAATAACTGCTTTAAAAAATGATAATAAATAAAGAAAGGATATTCAGGAAATCACTAATAATTCATGAAACTAGCAGCGGAGAGTAAGCAAACCTCTGAGTAGTTTTAGTCATATTGTAAGTACCACTATATCCCCAGCACTTTATTTCTGGTTCCTGTATCAAGGACTGAACGTGCTCCATAAAGTAAAAATGAACTTTCACTGAAGCTACAATTTTAGGCAGATAATAGAATATTCGTTTGCCTGTTTGTAATTATCGAGCCAAATATCCTAAAATGGGTAAGGGGGCAGTTGCGGGACACGAAAATTTCCAATAGTTTTACAAGCACATTTCATGTTAAATTTAGGGTGCTTCTTACGTGCCAGCGCGTCGTTAGTGGTGCAAAATGCTGT
>NC_051412.1:17980196-17980599 GCF_015228065.2 Penaeus monodon
TCATCCCCTAGCAGGCCGAGATGGCCCACGGGCCCTGCCCCCCGCGCTGACCTGAAGGAGGACGGGCCCATGGCCCCGCCACGTGGGACGGGGGGGGCGGAAGTAAACTCTAAAGCCAGAATTAGGGCGAAATTAGAAAGTGGACCCTTTTTGCATTATGAAAGATACACTCAGGTGTTATTGTATCTTTACATCACCGTCTACCAAAATGGTTAATTGGTCACGATCATAGGGAAGATTTATAATCGTAATGAGTGAGTTTTTTATTTTGTATAAACGTTGTTTTTATCGGGTTTTTAAATAGCAGGGGTACATACTTTTGCAATAAGGATAGTGGGGAAGAAATTTTAATGATGATGGGGAAAATAGGGTAGATATATAATTAAATAATGTTGTACACAAC
>NC_051412.1:17980692-17980956 GCF_015228065.2 Penaeus monodon
TCTACAAACCCATTGAAACTATAACTAAAAGGAAAAAATCGGGAAAAAAAGAATCTCGGTGGCCACCCCCCTTCTCCCCGTCGCGATAAAACTGCAGTGACTTCTAACCCTATAAATTCAATTTCTGGGAAACCTCCGTCCTCGAACGTATGCTCCTCCTCCTTTTTGAAGGAGTTTGGAAAAAATCGCATACACGTGATTACATTTATATGAGCGGACTAGAGAGAGGGGGGGGGGGTGAAGAAGAGTTCTGTCTTGCATAAT
>NC_051412.1:17981014-17981162 GCF_015228065.2 Penaeus monodon
CCCTGACATGTATATGGGTTTTCTATATCCTTTATCAATAAAGCTGTAAACTTTTACGTTTTTCTAAAAATCCTTTCTACTATCCGATTACTCAAGATAACAATTTCCCCACCCTACTTTCAATCAGTCAATCACATAAGTACTGTAC
>NC_051412.1:17984327-17984636 GCF_015228065.2 Penaeus monodon
TTTGTCTTTAAATTTGAAACAGCGTGCAATAGCTCACAATAATTCCAAATAACTATTTAATTCTCTCTACCACCACAGTGTAATATAGTGGACATCAGCATGAGAACTGCGTGGCTACGAAGAGATACTTGCAACAAGAGACAAGTTTCTGCACACCGATGTCCAGGTGAGTTAAGTTAACAGAACCGTGGCTTTTGAGGCATAAAGCCTCTTTGTACTTTGTGTGGACTCCTACTTTAAGAATATTTTTGGTTTAAAAAAATTTGTTTGGGTTTTTTTAAAAGGGGGGAAACCAAAAAAAACCCATTT
>NC_051412.1:17987759-17987884 GCF_015228065.2 Penaeus monodon
CTCCTAATCAATTCCTGAAAGGTGTAACAATCGCAGTCGAGGTCGTCCTCGACTGCGTGAGGTCGTCCTCGTCCTCCTGCTCGTTTTCCTCGTCGTCAGAGGAGATCCTGGCTTCGCAGTCGAGG
>NC_051412.1:17988305-17988616 GCF_015228065.2 Penaeus monodon
GCCATTTCTCATGATTCACCAGGATTCACTTCCTGTTACAGAAAATTCATCTCAATACAAAACGAGTAGCTGTCTGTGGTACGATTGTCCCTCGGTGAATAACAGCTTCATACATCATCACTGGCAAAATGATGTTCCCTTTCTGGCATTTTTACAATATCCCCTGCGCCTTCTGAAGTTAAAATTCTTCTTTCTTTTTCAGGCGAGCTCAGAATCCATTTCTCGGGCATCTTCTTGTGGTTCACGACGTTTGGATGGATCAGGATATGTAGAAATGCTAATGACTGTCGTGATGTTTATCCTACTATTTG
>NC_051412.1:17988676-17989559 GCF_015228065.2 Penaeus monodon
AGTAGAAATAACCACGATGTGACGATATTGTCTTATTACTATTAATTCTCCTTATGACTTACGGTAAAAAAGAATAAGTATAATAAATCACTGTTGCTGTTGTTTGTAGTTAATAATATTACCCGCTGCCTGTGACTAAAATAATATATGAGTGGCTTGGCAGTTGATTAGATTTTATTGGTGATCTGGATTCATACTCGGATCAAGAATGTGGTTCTTCACAGACTATGAGTCTGCTATGAACCTGATTTTCTTTTAAACTCGTCACACAGATTTTCACGTAATTCTGGAAATAACATAATTGATCATGAGTAAACAGATGGATTAATCAGTCTATAATACATAAATCTCATCTAGCCGTCAAAGATAATAGATCAAGGATAAATAAACAAGACATAACATAACCCGCTTTTAATAAAAGCGCTTGCGTAGCATTGTACAAACGTACCTCTCAGTCAGTAACCATTAATACATGCCTCTAGGAACCGTTGAACATACAATAGCATCATACACCACAGACTAACTTGTAGTTACATCACCACACGCTCTCTTTACCACGGCTAAAAAAGAATACCATGAATGCCGATACACTAAAGGTCGCTTTGGGGCTGATTCACGTAATGGTAAATTCCCTAGGAACATCCTCCGTAATAGGTTACACAGTAGTGTCGAATTAGCTTGGACGAATTGTGAATAGTCTGATATCTTTTGCAGGCCTTGGAAGTGTACGTTTTGGATACGGAGCTGCAATTCTGTGTATTTATTGTGCTTACATGTATTTGCACGGAACAGGATCTTGTATTTAAGCTATCTTTTTCCTTTCTTTCTTGAGAATGTATCCTTGTAGATACTAAAACCATAAATGTGTTATATATAAGACCTG
>NC_051412.1:17991204-17991752 GCF_015228065.2 Penaeus monodon
TTCAAATCTTTCAAACTTTGCTACTACTGGGGATCATGAAGTGTAAAAAAAAAAAATGTCTGTATACAGAAAAATAGTAACTTTGTGAGTCGAAATACTGGCAGCATGAATATTTCCCCGTATACTCCCTCTGCCTTTTTTATATAAATGAAAAACTAGAAATTGTCCTGGAAATTGTGAAGTTTCCGACTTTTCAATATAGACTTGACTGTATTGGAAAAGGGGGAGGAAAACCTCGCCCTTTAATGTCCCATATAAAGTTCAGGGAGCGAAAATCTCTAACTCTTTGTGCACAAATATAGCGAAGCCGTATTTCAGACCCTCTCGCTGACATACATTTCTGCTTTATTTAACGAACTGTCGACTCCAAGGTAACTTTGAGACGTTCGTTGAGTAGATGTTGAGTAGAAGTTTTCTTTGAAGAAATCTTGGAAATAATCTTCGTGGACTTAGAGAAATAAAGCTTGATCCTTTAGGGAAATATCCAGCAGATATAACTTTTATTTTCTTATTATTTGAAGGACACCTTTACTGATGGTGTTTAATCG
>NC_051412.1:17992580-17992753 GCF_015228065.2 Penaeus monodon
GCCTCTATCTCTTTCGCGCGCGTGACTTTGCGCTTTTACTCTTGTGAGTTTGCCGGTAAATCTTGTGTTATTAATAAACTTGGTGGGTTGGGCAGGATTTTTACAGGAGCACCAGAAAGGCATCGAGGTCGGACAGAGATTAAGGGCCTAATGAAGCCTCTGTTTTCATATAA
>NC_051412.1:17994395-17994515 GCF_015228065.2 Penaeus monodon
TGATAAAAATAAAAGTGAGACGGAATCAAAACACTCATCACCAAAACAACACAAACAATTTTCTGTTATTTTTACTTGGTCGAATTAAGTAATCAATCACACTTCTTACATGAATTTCCT
>NC_051412.1:17994599-17994768 GCF_015228065.2 Penaeus monodon
CGCATCCACAGCAAAAGAGAAAAAAAAATAATGAATTGATATGTAAAAAAAAAAATAAAGAAAATAACCAGAGATTTGGGCTCACGGAACCATGGTGTTCTGGCCACGAATTTTCCCTAACCTCTTCCTCTGTCTTTGTATGTAAGGGGAGAGCTGAAACCCATCTCAG
>NC_051412.1:17994882-17995022 GCF_015228065.2 Penaeus monodon
AGTGAGCAGAAACCCGTCTGAAAAACACTTATTAATATCTGCCTATTCCCCTCCCCCTCCCTCAGTGAATTGTAATTACTATAAATTACTCTTTAATTGATAACATTAAATTTGGCTACATTGATATGCCTTCAAAATAG
>NC_051412.1:17995232-17995522 GCF_015228065.2 Penaeus monodon
CTCCTCGTATGTGACCCCCCCCTTTCCAACGTTTCCTTCCAGACCCGTATCCGTTAACCTATTATAACAAACGTTGAAACAGGCTCGCACATCTCCCATCGTGCGCGTATCATCTTGCAGAACAATAAGAATGCAATCGCAACCTAGAGATTTCCCTCTCGTTGCCGAGGCGTGGAAGCACTCGATGAATGCCTTGACTCAACAATACCCGTCAGTGGTGAGGCTGATGAATCATATGAGCCGATATCTGGGGATGAGGTATCGGGGAATGAGAGAGAGAGGGGGGGGGC
>NC_051412.1:17995852-17996077 GCF_015228065.2 Penaeus monodon
CACTAAGATCCCAGCCTCTTCTTGCTTCCATGGCATGTAACCCTTCTTTTACGTCACCAGATCATGCAATCCCGCTAACTGAACTGCTGTTTCCCTTGCAACAATTCTTCCACACTGCTTTGCAATCTCGCAACAGCAGCAATGCAGTTTATGCCTTCCATTTAATTTCTAGATGGTTAATCTATTTTCTATACTAAGGACGTGAACAATGCCTGTGTTTACGCA
>NC_051412.1:17996124-17996551 GCF_015228065.2 Penaeus monodon
ATTTTTCGCAATGCTAATAATAATGAATATACACAATACTTTCTATCTTTATTTATCCTACGTCTTCAGTACAATGTAGAAAACATGAAAGTTACATTATATGTACATTGGATATTACTTCTAAGGTTTTCATAGAGAGAAATGTCCTTTTACCAGTCGAGGACAGGATAAAACGCCTGAGGTACTCGATGAAATATTAAATTGAAATCCCATTCGTTTGCTTTTCACTATAATTCAAAGGAACTATTCTGTTACTTGTAAATTGCCGAATTTATATGATTATTAAACTGATAATTCTAACTATATTATTTTTGTTCATTCTTGTATATTTTCATTCACAATTTCCTTATATTATGGGGCAAGGTAATATGTTTGGAAATGTATTAAGAGAGGGGAGAAGAAAAGAAAGACAGAGACATATTAAGAA
>NC_051412.1:17996638-17997244 GCF_015228065.2 Penaeus monodon
ATTTCACAGATAATACATCTATGCAAGAATAGGCATAAACGCATCCACATACCGCACATAAGTATGCTAACGACGATAATAAAGAACTGCACCTCTTTAGCCTGCCTTCCCAGCGTCTCCACCAGCAAAGGAAAACTAAACTGAGTCCTCATTTTCACGCTAAATAAGAGGTCCGCAAGCATTTGGAAACGTAACAATGGACGTATCATTCCCCCAACTGCACTTTCCCTCGCTCTTTCCCTTCGTCATCTACAATTTCATTCGAAAGAGATGCTAATTACAGAAATTGGACGAGCAGGTCCTCAAAAGGATTTTTACCCCTCGGAACTCAAGCTTGAAGGCAGTCGGTGCTGTATTTTCTAATGCTAAGCTTCTCCATCTTGCATTATAGTTCCCGATGGCACAGTGCCAGCAGGAAGGGGTCGCCTATAACCAAAACCACCAACACCGGGAAGAGATGAAAGCATTCAAGCATCATAAACAAAATTATGACGCAAGGATACCTTTCTCTTTCGGCGGAGAGGGGAGAGCTTTGCGGTAGGACTCGACAATGATTTTAGCATTTTTTTATCATTATATCACGACTTTTTATCATTATATTATACT
>NC_051412.1:17997278-17997572 GCF_015228065.2 Penaeus monodon
ACGACAATCCTTTAACTTTCTTGAGGAACAAAGATAAGTCTTCATTATTTTACATTCAGGAACCTTAAAGCGGAGAGTCGGCGGTTGACGAAGCTAATAACTTTAGCCTCTATCGACGTCCATGCACTCTGCAATGCAACATCGACCAGGCCGGGTGTCGGGCGTGTATTTTGGAAGAACATGTCGACATTTCTGGCATATTTGTGTTGGGCAAGATGCCAAATATTACACATATTCCCCGGCTAAGTGCAGTTGTTGTTATGTATGAACAACATTATGTTGAAAGTACAAAAG
>NC_051412.1:17997615-17997694 GCF_015228065.2 Penaeus monodon
ATGCGTACATCCATTTGAGGAGAAATAAGAATAGAGCTAAACTGGCAAAATAGTTCACATAATTAATTAAGCGAGCCGA
>NC_051412.1:17997761-17997899 GCF_015228065.2 Penaeus monodon
ACAAAATATCTACACACCATCACACAACGTCGCATGCCTCAAGCTTTACATTATTTGGATGAATTAGGAAGATGATATAAAAAAGCGTAACAATTACTGTTCATAATAATCCATTTGTGTTTAGGATTAGCAGAAGGA
>NC_051412.1:17998505-17998949 GCF_015228065.2 Penaeus monodon
TCATGAATGTCCTATTGATTTATTTATTAAGTAATTAAACTTCGGATTTAGAAATCTCCTTAACTTAGTCTGATAAAACATAGTTGTAAAAATTACCAAAGCCACATTAAGCATCTTCGGAGGTCTTTGAATGAAATGGTGTGTTCACGCATATATTAGTAATAAACTTGCCGTGTGTGTGTGTGTCATTCTGCTTGATGGCATTTAGCATCTGGACGAAAATAAATACTGACTAGAATCCGTTTTGCAGTTGATCAGTCCTCTTCCCTGCAAGAACTAGAATGGATTTTTTACGGCGATCGCATGCTATGCGGTGCCGGAAAATAGCGATTTTTCGGCGAACCTCACTTCGATTTTCCCGAGATACTGTGAAGCGAAATCCGTCACTTCGAGCATTGGGTGGCCTGGCTGTCAGAATTTTTCGGAATGCGCTTTTTTTGTATA
>NC_051412.1:17999091-17999469 GCF_015228065.2 Penaeus monodon
CTCCTTCGAGGGCGCGACCAAAAAGAACGGAGTGCAAGGTATTGGCAGAGCGGAGGCTGCAATCTGTCGCTGGTTTCCTGAAGTGGAGGTGGCGGAGGGGCGTCGAGCCGGAAGGCGGTCGGGGCCAGGTCGAAGTGGCCAGCAGCGAGTCTGGCGGTCTCAGGTCAAGCGTGGATTGGCCTATCATGCTGGCTGGGCGGTGGTAGAGCGAGAGAGGGAGACCTATGGGCCATTCTGTGTATGTAAGCCTAATGCCGGCAGATGGGATTCGGGAAAGCGTGACCTGTTGTGGATTAGAGGGCGCGTGTGTGGCCACGTTCCTTGAGCGGAAATACCACGTGAGTAGGATTGGTGCTTTAGTTTTAGGGTGTGACCACG
>NC_051412.1:17999815-18000278 GCF_015228065.2 Penaeus monodon
ACCATGGTAAAATTCCTTTCCTCCTTGCCTTCGACGAGTCCCCAGGGCGCCGGTCTTGACCTAACCCACAGAGGCGCAATGATATTACTTTTCTCCTTCATTTAGGAATGAGCAGAATCTCAAAGGATGACTGAGAAAAAAAAAATTGGCTTCAACTCCTCTCGCCAGTAAGTTATTATATTTACGGAGGACCCGAGGAGAGAGAGTGCTAGGCGTAATGAAGAGACAACTTGGTGGCTTACTTTGCCTGTACTTAGCGTGACCCACGATGACACCCGGAGGCACTGCAGGGATTTGGTCATTTCTGGGGGTAAGGTCAGAGGGGATTTTCAGTGCGGGTGTTTTTAAGTATAAATATGAGATGGAATCGGTCTGAATGGTGACAGACGATGTTGGTATATTTATAGATTTAGTGAAAAAAATAGTTTTACTGATATAAGCCAAATGATATTTTAAAATAAAG
>NC_051412.1:18000368-18000576 GCF_015228065.2 Penaeus monodon
TCATATATTCTATCGCTTGCAATTCTTCGTGTTCAAAAAAAATGGCTAACTTCTTCTGAGCTGTCAAACTTTTTTTTCCTTTATCTCTCTTGCTAACTAGGGACGACTTTTTAACTTCTTTTGGCACTCTGTGAAAAATGCCTTCGCTTCACCCCTGCATTTTCAGTTGAGTTGCTGCATATTTTTGCGAAAGGTAGGAACTTGCAGA
>NC_051412.1:18000594-18000702 GCF_015228065.2 Penaeus monodon
GAGAGAGAGAGAGATTATTTCTTTTCTTCTCTGTCTTATTCGGAAATAAAAGAATAAAATGAAGGATTATTGCACTTGAAAATATACTCTCATAATTATTTACAAAAT
>NC_051412.1:18002391-18002829 GCF_015228065.2 Penaeus monodon
CATTTTCCATCCTTCCCTGTCCTCTTTCAAAACGTAATTTAATTGCAAAACATTAAGAATCACAATAACCCCGCCACGCGATCCTTACTCCTCAATTACGAAGATTAATTCTAAGGACTTAATAGCACAAAAGATTTTTCGAACTCTGTACGACCGTTCTACCTTATACGACGCTTAATGAATACAATTTCGTCTTTATGACAAACACCGTGGACTGTTCAAGTTTTCCAATATCGATATCAACTTCAACATTACGCAATAGTTTTAATGAAAGTCATATTTCCTCCGATAGGTGTAGTTTATCGCTATACATAGATACAAAACGTATTCTAAAACCTTATGATTATGAGTGATTTTAGACACGGGTGATAATCTTTTTTTCGATTCACTGATCCGTTCATAGATTCGTTGTCTCAGTTGCACAAACAAAAATGATTT
>NC_051412.1:18002850-18002937 GCF_015228065.2 Penaeus monodon
GTTCCGTGATAAACGCTTTGCATCAAAAGAATTTATGTAGCATTGTACATGAAAAGAAAATATATTTTAATGACTTGTCTTTAAAAG
>NC_051412.1:18002980-18003250 GCF_015228065.2 Penaeus monodon
ATCATTATAACGTCATCAAAATCATTTTTATGGCATAATCCTGGGAACTCTTGATTACCAGTCTTTTGTACCTAAAGTTAAAGTTCCAAGAGAAGTTCGAAAACTTTACAGCAAACATTTTTCATATCAACAGTACGTTTCACCTAACTTATAAAGCGTTTTGCTCTTCATATTCTTCTAACCGTTACATACAGTACTTTTCACGTCAAGAGCAATAGATTCTCTATTAATCTGCGGGATATTACATCAATGTATCGGAACAATTTCTTC
>NC_051412.1:18005846-18006557 GCF_015228065.2 Penaeus monodon
TAATTTCTTCGTACTTTTTCCATATTTACAGATGTAAGCCATAAGTATTTCTACCTGTTCTGTTTGGATCTGATATGTATTTCGTAAGTTAATGAAAGATTTCTCTATCTTGCTGAAAAAGTTTATTCTAAAACTCAGAAGATTTAAATACGGGACAATCTTACAAAAAAATTTACGCTTGTAGTTTACCCGTATTCTCCTAAAACCCGGATTCTTAAACCTTGGGTTATAAGCGACTTGAAACTTTTATTTTTTATATATATATCTTATTTCAAGTCTAAGTCAAAGATAAATTAAAAATGGAGTTTAATCAAAGCGCCGCTTGCTTAATCACCCTAAAGCCAGAAAGAAATCGTTATGAAATTGAGCGAATCAAAAATAAAATAGAAATATAAAACCGGTAAATGTTCGGGGATTAATTATGGCAAATAACTGTGGGCATTTAGAAGTCTTCGTTTTTCTTTTCTTTTTCAATTTTTTTTTAATATTTGTTATTTATTTTTTTTTTCTTCATCTTCGTTTACTTCAGCTTTTACCTTGAGGTGGTTTAAGTAAATAAACGGAACTTAACAGCTGTTGAGTTGCAGTTTAAATCTGCTTAGACTCACCCATAAAAAAAACCTTATGGAATTTTTCAATATCTACAAACACATTTATATAAACATCCTTGGGCCATTTCGATGAAAATACTCTTCCTCTCTCTCTTTTCCC
>NC_051412.1:18007736-18008377 GCF_015228065.2 Penaeus monodon
ATCTCATTTCATGTGCCCCCAATTTGTCTCTGAGTGTCATTATTGAGGGTCAATGATCACAAGCGTACAAGATACTGAGAAGACAACAAGAGTATGCAGAGCTGTTTTTGATGCTAGGGAGATGTTTCTGCATGCCCGAAGGGTTTTTAGTTCCGTCATTCGCTGTTTACGGGCGATTCTGGCCAGGATTCTTGATGGATTATCATCTGAGATGAATGGCCCAAAATAGAAACCCTGCCAAAAAGCTTCATTCTGTCCTCCACTTGTGTTTCCGTTGGCTTGCCATTTGAGTTGTTGTCAGACTTTGTCTTTTCTGCATTGAACCCCAATGCATAGGCCTGTGATGCTTTGTCAAGGTGCTCTACCAGAGTGGCTAGTTCATCCTCTCTGTCCGCAAAGTCGTCAATATCATGAGCAAAGCGTAGGTTGGTGAGGGTCCTGCCGCCATTGTTGACTGATACTTCGTGGTCTTCTAGTGCGTCAGCCATTAGCCTTTCCAAGATGTTGGAAAGGGTTGGTGATTAGAAGAAAGCTTTGTCTGACTCCGACAGTTGTCCAGAACTATTCACCTGTATTGCCATTCAGTAATACAGCACTTGTGGCATTGTCATACAGATGTTCAATGGCTTTGATGAAGTTGG
>NC_051412.1:18008469-18009455 GCF_015228065.2 Penaeus monodon
TTGTTGGTGCTGAAGATGTTTTTTCACACAGGATTCTCAGATTGAAGATCTGTTCTGTTGTGTTTCCTCCTGCCCTGAAACCAGCCTGTTCTTCTGCAATAATGGTCTCTGTCTGTGGTTTCAACCTGTTCAGAAGTACTCACAGCATGACTTTGCTGGCATGGTTTATGAGACCTATGGTGCGATAGTTCTGGCACTTTTGCAGATCCCCCATCTTTGGTAGCGTGATGACCAGTGATTGTGTCCAGCAGGTTGGCCATTCTCCTGTCTGTCAAATCTTGTTGCAGATGTTCGTAAGGGCGTCAATCATGGCTTCTCCACCTGCTTAGATCAGCTCTGCTGGAATGCTGTCAACTCCAGGAGACTTTCCTTTCTTTAGGGACTTGACAGCTGCTTCTTCTTCCTCCAGCAAAATATGGTGGGGGTCCTTGTTGGTGGAAGGAGGACAGTTGAGCACTGTAGGGTCACCTTAGATTGGATGGTTGTACAGTTCTGAGCAGTATTCAGTCCACCTTGTGAGAATGCCTTGCTCTTATGTCAGACATTTCCCTGTTTTATCTTGGATGATGGAGACTCGTCCCTTTTTGGTGTTAGTAAGATCCTTGATGGTCTGATATGCTTGCTTCATGTTGTTCTTCTGGAGATTCTCCTCATTTCACTACAGCATTGTTCTATCCAGTCTTCCTTTGCTTTCTTCATGGACCTTTTGATTTTGTTGTTGACTGCTTTATATTGCATTGCCCCTTCTGCAGTTCCTTTCTTTCTCTTTGTTCTCATCTTTGGTCGCACATGTCGAGGATTTCTGTGGTGACCCACGGTTTCTACTTCCTTTGATGTTTGCCGATCACCTGGTTTGCAGTCTCTAGCACTACTGTGTTAAATTTTCCTATTGTTTGCTTCAAGTCCAGTTCTTCTTCCCCCAGAATAAGGAGAGGGGCAAACTTCCCACCAATCATGGCCTTGAAGGAGTCTACAATATCTGGGTC
>NC_051412.1:18014022-18014548 GCF_015228065.2 Penaeus monodon
GCGCGTGTTTTTTAGTATCTCTGTATGTCTGTTTACCCGCATTCATACGCAGAATATCCCGGGACAATAACCCGACTCAAATCCCCAAGTGAAATTAATCTTCCAGCAGCCGGGTTAAGTCCTTCAGACAACACGGGCGAACTCCGGGAAAAGACTCGGCAAATTGGGGTAATATCCCGAGCGCGCCATAGGGAAATATCCGCTCGATAATGAGGGAAAAGTGTAAGTTCGCTCCGTCGGCGGACAACAAAGAGGGGGAAGAGCGGATGACGTCAGTACAGCGTGAGTGGGAGTGTCACGTGGGGGCGGCACTCACACGCCCACGCCTTCCGTCGACATGCTGCCTTAATCTAGCTTATCACATCGTTAGCTCACATTCGATATTTAGCTCTTTTTTATGGTTCCAGTGATGCGGAAAAGGAAAAGGATGTAATAATAAACTCCCCTGATAAACAACTGGTCAGGACGCCAAGAGACATATATGGAGATATATCTATCTTTATGTCTTTCTCCCCCGCGTGTGTCT
>NC_051412.1:18014727-18014982 GCF_015228065.2 Penaeus monodon
TCCCTCTCCCTCTCTCGGCTTCTCTCTTACAGAGCACAAACCATATAACGTCATGATATTTCAGCTCTTATAAACCCTGAATCCCCAGCGGCTGAAGGGGAGACTCAAGAATTGAATAGCTCAGACGCACGGCAGCAGAAAGAGCGAGGCAGTGCGACCTGGTTGGAGTTAATGCTACTGTTATGGTAACCAGAGGTGGGGGCGATTGCTGCAACTGAATCCTCGACTGATCATTACCGGTGTCTATGTGGGTGT
>NC_051412.1:18015691-18015928 GCF_015228065.2 Penaeus monodon
CGCAGGTCCTTTGATTTATGACGTCAGAGAATTGCTGCACATCAAAGATATGTTGCAAGTTGATTTATCCTTAATTGAATTTATATAGTATCAGGCTGTTGACATTTTCTCCTCATTATCCGTGTCTATTAAATTGGTGGTTAATGACTTTGAAATGATACTAATGATAAAATCTAGCAGCAGTGGTAGTAAAGATAAGAACAAGTGAAGTAAAAAAAATTGCAATGGCAGAAACAT
>NC_051412.1:18015987-18016458 GCF_015228065.2 Penaeus monodon
AGCCAAAAAGATTAGTAAATAAATAACAGAAGTACATAGAAAGTTGATTAATGACGAGAATTGGCTGCATATAGATGTGCGATTAGCCTATAATAAATATGTCAGGTGATCATATTTCACAGAGCATAAAGAGAATAAGATGTCTATTAAATTTGAAAGCATGGTTAATGATTGAAAGTGAGTCGATGATCTGGCAGTGTATAACATACACAAGTGATGTAAGGAAAGAGATTAAGGCGATAGGTGGAAATCATGATCGATTTAGTATCAAAATAGATAATGATACAGTGGTGACATGATAAAGGAAGAATGTATGCGATTAGAATGAAAGTGACGTAATGTTACGACAGAGAGATAGATGAAATATGTTCCATGATATACGATGGTATGTTGATGAAGAGATCAGTGAGTATAGATAGAGGTTGTATTATAACGAGAAGAGAATTTGAGTTAGACAGAGTGTGGCGTGAC
>NC_051412.1:18016906-18016979 GCF_015228065.2 Penaeus monodon
TCGTGAAACGCAGCCATTTCTTTCGGAGAGCAACGGAGAATAAATGAGTTAGAAAACACATAACAAGAGCTGT
>NC_051412.1:18017074-18017174 GCF_015228065.2 Penaeus monodon
ACTTTTTTTTTATCATTCTAACGATTCTAAGCTTCGCCCAGCCGTCATTCAGGAGATAAGCGCCTGTTTTAGTGGTTAGTTTCATCTGGTTTTTTTTTAC
>NC_051412.1:18017398-18017468 GCF_015228065.2 Penaeus monodon
TTTTTTTCTTTTCTAACGATTCTAAGCTTCGCCGAGCTCTCGTTCAGGAGATAAGCGCCTAGTGGCTAGT
>NC_051412.1:18017646-18017804 GCF_015228065.2 Penaeus monodon
ATTCTATTCGTGCTCTCATTCAGGAGATAAGCGCCTAGTGGTTAGTTCGATCTGTGTTTTACCAGTTGGAGATTTGTTGTACATTTGGTCTAAAATATATCTCTTCCTGCGTACATTTCGAGTCCCAGCCTGTGATTTGCAGCGGGAATCTCCACCTC
>NC_051412.1:18017827-18017964 GCF_015228065.2 Penaeus monodon
GTTATCAAAGAAATATCAGGGAAACATTTTAAGTTTGTGAAAAGTATTGTCTTTTCTTCTCTTCTGCCTTTTAATGCCTCTGTAATTTCTCATTAGCGAGAAAATTGTTGCAGGAGAATTTAAATGATTGCTCCTCT
>NC_051412.1:18019286-18019380 GCF_015228065.2 Penaeus monodon
TCAAGCATTCCTAGTACCTAGGTCTCTGGTTGTCTACTGATCCTCTGTAGAATGATTTTCAGTAAAGTTTTACAAATATATGACATTAGATTAA
>NC_051412.1:18021749-18022582 GCF_015228065.2 Penaeus monodon
GCGTATATGAATAGAGAGCTTGATGCTTTTGGCAATATAACCTTTGCTGCCAGTGCTAATATATTCACGAACCCTCAAACTTTACTGATTAATAGATTTATACGCGGTTCTTTGCTCCCTTTGGCAAGTTGTGCCATTAGTTATGCTGCTTTTTAAAGCCAACATGACTGTATTAATGAAAATAAAAACGAAACTTTAATACGCCTCATGGAATTTCTTCTCGTTTGTATTGAATTTGATCTCCCGGCCAGGCCTCTCTACATGTATGTCTATGTCGATGTGAAATATGTAGAAAAGAAATGAATCGATAAAAAATATGACAATAGCAATAACGATGAAAATCACAACAGAAGATGACAATGCCAGTAACACCGACCACACCAGCATTGCGAGCAAGAGCAATACCAGTCCTCAATCATCACCTATAAAGAAAACAACAAACTAAAACTAAAAATGTAGAGTAGTAGACCCCACTTTCCCCCTCGCGGCGCAGGAGAATAACAACCTCAGGACTTGTTTTGTTTTTAAGCTTGGACGAGGTGGAATCAGGATCAAGTACCGTTTCATTGCCGAGCTCTGGGGGTGTCGAGAAACACGGGAGAAGCTCCTTGACTGTTTGGCTTTAAATGCGACACGTGTGAGGGTGTGTGTGTGTGGGAGGGGAGAGTTGGTTGTGAGGGGGTACGAGGGGGTGTGAGGGGAGAGGGGAGGAGGTTGTGGGATCAAGGAGTTGAGGGAAGGTATAGTGGATGCGGGGAGGGGGTAGTGAGGAGGTAGAAAGGGAGGGGATTATGTGGGGGAAGGGGTTGTGGGAGAGCGGTTTGGTTGGGGCG
>NC_051412.1:18022764-18023325 GCF_015228065.2 Penaeus monodon
ACAAATTGCTTATGGATGCAAAATGAATATAGGTGAAATCTAAAACGAAAGTATATACATGTGTCTTGTTTCTTTTTTCCACGCACTCGTTCCAAACAGAAAGAGAAAGAGGGAGTTTGTTTGCTTACCTTATGGGGCAGGGCGTACGGTATACAGGCAGCGCAGACCTTCCCTTGTCCTTACTGAGAGTGTGTCATTACAGCTTTCAAAGGAATTTCCACGCAAGACCCCCAAATGAATGCTCTATCCACACTATAGACAGGGATGGCGTCGGTCGTTTTAAAGGGGCGTGTACCAGGAACCAGCGTGAGATTACTCTGCTGATAGATGTTGCGATTAATCATTTATTGGAACGGTGTGATTGATCAGGAATCGCCATATATCATTGTAGATTATTCCTCTCGTTATCCGACTTTCTCTAGTACTTCCTTCTTCTCTTTTTTTATGGATGATGTAGTCTGTGTGTTTCCATATATAAGTAATTTTCTGTGTGCGTGTCTCTGTTTCTTCTTCTCTCTCTTTTCCCCTATTTTCTTTTTTTTCTTACTTTTTGTTTCTCTT
>NC_051412.1:18023447-18023919 GCF_015228065.2 Penaeus monodon
ACCATTCCTCCCTCCCTCCGCCCTATTACACCAATTTATCGGTGTCTATCTGCCTCTGTCTCGATATGAAGGCACAAATCATTATGACACCTGGACACCCACTTCCATTTAACATTAGAACACGGAATACCATAAAATCATTTATTTCTCAGATGAATAGGGGTGGATAGGGATGACTAAGGAAACTACGAGACAACATACAAAAAAAAAACGTGGAATGATAAATAACGGTGGTCTATAAACTGACCCATGTCAACAGCCAGAGCTCCCACACTGCCAAGCCTCTTTCCTAATGCTGGCAAATGGGACCCAGGTCTTGGCTGGTTAGACCCTGCATACGGAATCCCTTGGAAAGTAGTAGCGTAGAGGGTGTGTGAATATTGTGTTAGGAATTTTACTTTGTAACAGGCTCCTCGGAATTTGGAATATTGTTCAGATGATTCAGATATACACCCAAAGTTCGCAAACTAGA
>NC_051412.1:18024459-18024741 GCF_015228065.2 Penaeus monodon
TCAGACTACGCAAGACTCATGGGCCTTGCCACCTAAAACAACTTTCGTTTCCATGAGATTCCAAATTGTCGCTTCATCAAAAGGCCTTAATAAAAATAAAACAAGAATAAAAGTCATCGGATGGCGCTTCACAAATAAAAATAAATGACATCAAGTAAAATTCTAGAACTGGAGGTAAAAGACAGTGAGGGGACAGCGACTAAAGGTTGAAACAAATACAAGCAGAAATGTGACACACAAAACTTCACAAACAATAGTGGTGCCTGTGTGCGTGAGCGTGAA
>NC_051412.1:18025076-18025243 GCF_015228065.2 Penaeus monodon
ACAATTCACAAATGTAGTCAATAAATAAGAAATCAATAAAAGTACTTAATAGACATATATCAAGCACGAGATATAGCAAGACAATAAATAATAGGAATATGTCATCATATGACAACACCTAGGTGAGTGGCACGAGAGAAGTCGCTTGAAGCTTGGCAAGACCCGAG
>NC_051412.1:18026263-18026421 GCF_015228065.2 Penaeus monodon
GATTCTACAGACAAAATTATGAACTCATATTCCAGAGAGGTCATTCGAGTTGCCAAGTAGCACGCATGAAGTCCAGCCGGCCGTTGGCGGCACCTTTGATATGGACCGACCGCTCCACTGGACCATGAGTGCAAGAATTAATCACTAGTTCAATTAAA
>NC_051412.1:18028914-18030326 GCF_015228065.2 Penaeus monodon
TTAATCAGAATATATATATAAAATACATGAAATGTTGATGAACATGCAAATTACATATAATTTTGTTGAATTTAGAAGTTTCATGTAATTCCGATGAAAATATAGATTGCATGGGATTTTGACAAATACATAAATAGGATTACGGTAAAAATCACATATAACTGAAATGATAAAAAGAATGCACTTAAATCTGATCAAGATATAAATCGAAATGCAGTAACATCCTCTTTTTCAAAACTATTCATTTTCATTCATAGTCTGCAAAGGAAGGAACGGTCGAGGAGAAAAGAAAATCCTAAAGAAAGGCAGCGTGTAAACAATAAGTTTGATAAGTTTGATAAGAAAGGCTTTCTTAGGCGAATGGGCAACCGGGGTGCGAAGAGCAAAACTTCATAAACGTGAAGGTTAATGAGAATTTTGGAGTTGACAACGATGTCAATATAATAACTGCGTCCATTTCACAGAATTACCCCGTCCCGCCACACCCCTACCCTACCCTGGTTACCCTTCTCTCTCTCTGTTTGTCTACCTTCCCCCTTTCTGCTGTTTCGCATCTCCCCCTCGCTTTTTCCTCCCTATGTTTGCCTAATTTTCCCCCTTTCCAATCTCCCTCCTGCTTGCTTGTCTACTTCCCCCTTTCCGTTACCCCCCCCCCCCCCTGGTGTCTACTTGTCTGCTTCACTTTTCATCTTTTTCACCACCTTTCCCTGCTGCTTGCTTGTCACCCCCCCCCTCCTTCGCCCCCCTGCTGCTTGCTTGTCCCCACCCTCCTCCTTCGCCCCCCTGCTGCCTGTTTGCCTACTTCACTTTTCCTTCTCCCTCTCCCTGCTGCGTGCTTGTCACACCCCTCCCTCCTTCGCTGTGCCTGTTTGCCCGCATCCTCCTCCCCGCTCTTATCATAAACCCCTCTTAGCACCTCTCTGTCAGTGGTGTCATTATCACACAGGCTTTCGATGGCGCCTGTGCACGCGTCATTATAGCTTCCCCTAACCTCATACAATAACACCGAGCTCATTAAAGCTCATTAATGATAATCTCGTCTCCCTATCCATCAAGCGCACTAGCGTTAGCGAAGATTCTTCACTCAAGATTATCTCGTTTGCTCCTCCCGTGCCTGCGTTCCAGAGCATTCCCCTCGACTCCCAGGTTTCTCCGTCCATCATACAAGCATAACGGATAGCATAGCATTATGCCTCAGCGTTGTTACAGCATCGACGTCGTCAAGTATAGTGTATGCGTGGTTGCTCTTCTTTTTATTCGTAGCTATGTCTTGTAGTTATAATCCATATTAAGAGGTTTTGACCAAAATGGTAACTATATCTGTATCATATAATTAGGGTCACCATACCCATACGTATGTATCACTACGTACACGGCATAGCGGTGTCGGGAAAAAAGCATACTCGGGTACA
>NC_051412.1:18030603-18030743 GCF_015228065.2 Penaeus monodon
AGCGTGCAAGATGCTCCTAACGTGAAATAGGTCAGATGCAAGGGCTGCACGCTCTAGTGAATATTTCGAAACCTACACAGGGTTAATCTAGGCTACAAGAGGGGCTTTTGCTCCCTTATCACGGTTAGTGTCACAGACTT
>NC_051412.1:18030919-18031100 GCF_015228065.2 Penaeus monodon
GACCCTTTTCTGAAACCTACAACAGATCCACAACCCCTAACATCAATTAAGGCTAAGAAAAAACACTCGGGCTTTTTGCATAAGCAATCTTCACCTAACTATATATTCTTAATATAAACACGGATTGCCATACAATACTTTATCCTAAAACTTTTCACTCCTTGGTCGGGAACCACTGCTT
>NC_051412.1:18031174-18031520 GCF_015228065.2 Penaeus monodon
AGCCAGTAAAAGAGACAATGAAGAAATAATAGATGAAACAATTATATAACATATTAATAATTGATGAGTGGCTGTGAAACATTTTAGTCCACAATGGGTAACTGAAACATAGTCAGAACATTTCTTTTGATATGCTTGATGGCTTGTGAACAAACTAATGGAACAATGCATAATGAAAACATACACACTTGTCATACCCATCAATGTCACGTTATCATAACATTTTATGTAATCAAACGCTATTCCGGTCATTCTAGTGATGATCAGAGGCCACGCTTCCCTGGTAGCAATGCTAAATAAACGGAATGGAGGTCACAGTACTGATTGAAAAGCGGGAGTTAAATTG
>NC_051412.1:18034303-18034765 GCF_015228065.2 Penaeus monodon
AGATTGCTCACTCCTAGATATATAAATTAGATTCAGGGATGGTTGTTATGCAACTGCATTTAAGCGCATTTCTTTATTCCGTCTAACACATGGGTTTTCGTAGGGCTGACGTCGCGTCTGAATGCCTGAGTCATAGAAGTGCTCACGCATTTTGCTGTAAACCACTGGTTCTCAATATTTACGGTCTGGCAATCCGCTAAAAAATATATCCCTGCCATCTACGACACACCAGCCATTAAACTTCAGAAATCTTGAAGTACGAATTCATTATACATGTATTCACTTATCATATACTCGATAATGTACAAACTATTGTAAATCACATTATAAATAACTAAATTAATGGAAAACTTGTGCCTGCCTGGATTGGTAAATCTGCGGTGTTCCTGGGGGCGAGTGGCGTTGAAAATTACTTCGTACACTCTTTACTTATCAGAAAAGAAAGTTATACAATCATAGAAG
>NC_051412.1:18044299-18044388 GCF_015228065.2 Penaeus monodon
GCGCTTAGTGCCAGCCAAAATCATTTCTTCCATCCCTATAAATTCAACCACAAACACACTTCCGGGTTTTAAAAGAAATCAGAAGTGCA
>NC_051412.1:18044417-18044633 GCF_015228065.2 Penaeus monodon
ACGCGCGCATCTAAAGTGAATTCCCCGAGGCAGATGAGGTCTGGTAGCCGCCTCCGTCCCCGGCCTCCGCAGCAGAGCTCAGGTGCCGCGAGAGACCACTTGCCGCGCGACCCGTTGCCCGGCTTTTGTCAACGGTTTCCCGGTTGCACGCAGCGCCCGGTCGTGTGTTGGCCTTTTCCCGTCCCCTTGTTCTCTCTTTCTCTTGTATTTGGTGGG
>NC_051412.1:18044686-18044901 GCF_015228065.2 Penaeus monodon
CTGTTGTGTAGCCTTTTTGTGTGTTGTTTTTTTAGCCTTTTTCTTGCGTGTGTCTGTTTTCTTTGGCCCTTTATGTCCACTTTTTCTTACATCGTTATTTATCCCTTTTTCAACCCTTTTCTTGTATGTCTTTTTTCTTGCTCATTTTTTGTTCTCACCTTTTCTAATCATATAAAATTATTAACATAACAGTTAATATTGTTTACGTAGTTCTT
>NC_051412.1:18048486-18049291 GCF_015228065.2 Penaeus monodon
CCTCTGATACTGGTTTAATGACGAGGAGACTCCGATAGTAGAGGAGGGCAAGGAAATTGCGGGGGAGAACGTAAGAAATTAGTATATATACGAGATGAAGGGTACTATAATGTCTAACCGGTACAAATATCGACGTGATCTGGTGCGTGTAGGTATTTCATTTACCAGATTGACAATGACATTAATCGCTAATTAGAAATTCCACCTGTCGCTCTTGCACATTACAGTGAGCTCGGCCAGCCACCGCGTTCAGTTTAGCACAAAAATAATATCTAGATTTGGGATAAAACATTCCACTTTTTTAAAGGAAGTGTGTATGTAGTGACAGAATGAAAAGATCGTAGGCCATCTATTTTTTCTGATATCATTGTGATTGTGACATAAGAGATTTGCCGTTTTGATAGAATTCCAGAAAAAATACCATATTCATAAAAGCTTTTTGAAATATGGGACAATAACCCTATTTTTATATAGTGGATTTTTCAGTCAATTTAGCAGCTTCCAGCATTTAATATACTATGTGTTATTGTCTGAGAACCGACATACGATGTTCATAATCAGTAATAATATCTACTACTGCAGGATATATTGTACAGGAAATTCGATAAGGTGTGTTCATTATGTGCATGGCTTCGCTGTCTCTTGCACCCCGTTATTACAAAGCTGTTATTTATGTGCATGAAATATCGCCAAAAGAAATAGGTAGATTTTCACATTTTAGAAAAAAGTTGCTTCTTTTTATTCATGTTTCTCATCTTTTTCCCCTTTTCCTTTCATTCCAATTTTTTTTTTTCTTTTTGCATTT
>NC_051412.1:18049813-18049932 GCF_015228065.2 Penaeus monodon
TGAAGGTCAAAAAATGTTATTCGCATCAAACATGTGAAAGGTATTTTACTTCTATTAAGGATATATGTATAAGCTAGAGGTCAATGTTTCATTCAATTAAAATGAAATCTTTTATTCCA
>NC_051412.1:18050189-18050400 GCF_015228065.2 Penaeus monodon
TTTCATCTTTGGATTTCCTTTTAATGCATTCTAGGTGATGAACCTACACACAATTAGCGTAAGTGAATCATGCCTGGCGGACATAGAGAGATCTCGTTTGACAATACACCACGTCACTGCCACCCACTCACTTCCCTTTTACGAAAATCATGTCCATGGTTTTATTCCATTACAGTGTAGCGACTGATTAGACGATTACCCTCTTATATTT
>NC_051412.1:18050545-18050741 GCF_015228065.2 Penaeus monodon
TGTCTATTGAAGACATGATCTGGTTACTAAGTTTTATCTCAACTTTATCTGTTTATAATACTGAAAAAAACGTTTCAAATCCTGAACGCAATCTGAACGATAGATATACAGCTTGTTAAGTACAGATGAGCTAAAACATCCTTACTTATCATATTCTTGATATTTTACAAGTGACAACAACGTTTCAAAACCCGCT
>NC_051412.1:18051474-18051732 GCF_015228065.2 Penaeus monodon
CCTTGCATTTCCGTAGTTAAATTGCAGTCCGCCATGCCTGAATCACAAATAAACACGCCAATTACAGTCCGCTAATTGTTAATCCGGTGTCCGCATACAACCGTTTTATTCACACCTAATGAGGAAAAAACATTCCATTATCGTTCGATTGGCAATACGCAATAATCATCGCGAAATGGATATAGATAATAAAATTTTGTGAATATGATCCACATTTTCTGGCAGTTATTGCTAATTGCTTTTGTTACTTCGATTCAT
>NC_051412.1:18051791-18051983 GCF_015228065.2 Penaeus monodon
TGCATAACCCATTTTGTATCATCTGCCTTTGTTATGACGAGTAAATGATAAAGTGAAATATTAATCCATTGGAGTCACTTATCGTTTTATGTAAATATTATAATCAAGTAAATCGAGAAGGGAAAAAATATATAATCGCTGAGAAAGAAGGGACATTGTAATAATGAATTTCAAGAATAGCTACGAATCCAG
>NC_051412.1:18056734-18057098 GCF_015228065.2 Penaeus monodon
CCTTGAATCTTTGTCAAGTCATTTATCTCATAACCGGAACCTCATTCACACGCATCGCCAGCGACACTATAGGGCCTTTTTACCGAATTCCAAATCTAAATCAATTTTTCGAATTCTTACTCCCGAAAAAAAACGTTTTCGAGACCATTAAACGAACTGGAAACATATATTTAGTCAGAATTTGATTAAATGTATTCAGATTCAATCAGCTTTAATCTTTCGCCGATAATGAGGGTCTTTTGGTTCCCCCGACTGCTAATAAATATGGTAATTAAAGTTAATTCGCTTATGATATTATTCAGTGTGGCTTTAGTAATTATTAGCCTAATCCTTTCCCTTCCCTAATCACGTACGTATTTGATTA
>NC_051412.1:18057186-18057765 GCF_015228065.2 Penaeus monodon
ATATCACATCGTGCTCACAGTTAAATCATCTTTTTTTAGTCCACGAAAATATGCAAACCGAAATCTATTTAACCAAAACAGCACCTAATTCCGAATCGTTTATCTCGTCCCTTACAATGTTTATCCCTAATAATCCCTTAATATGCAACAGAGTCCCCGTAAATGCTTATTGCTCCAGTTAACTCCATGATTGTCACTTTGCAATCGCTTGTAATCGATGCCAAACACAATTAGCAAGGATTAATGTTGATTAGGCTAAATCTGCAACTGTTTCGCATACATTTTTGATCGGTGGTGATTGGAGTCAACTCTATCAGTGAGTGCGTTCTCCGTTCGATATGCAATTAACATGTTCAATTATCGGTCTGTTGTTTAGACTGGTTCCTTGAGGATTATCGAGGGTACATTGTGGTAGTTAAGTATTTATTTATACGGTGTTTTTAGTCATTTTATTTGTCGTTGTATACATTTTTTTCGGGTTAGTTTTCGACTGTGCAAAAAAAAAAATAGGTCATTGAAGTGATGTTGTCTGTCCTTGATTCGCTTTGAAAGCCATACACATACTTCCATCAATCTAAA
>NC_051412.1:18058610-18058881 GCF_015228065.2 Penaeus monodon
CACGAATATCATTATTGCCATAACCATCATAATTCACATCAGTGCCACGGGGAACAGCCACGGCTAGTGACTTTATGTAAGCAGCACCTGTCCCAGGCAGATTCATCACACATTAACTCTGATTCACGTGCCACTGCCGCTTCACAACTGATAGCTGTGTAGAGGAACCGACAGGCTATAACTCCACATCACCATCAAGCTTTACATAAATTGGTTATAATTCGTGCAGTCAGGTCGTGGTCAGCAGGAATTCATTGTTTTAGATCAGTGA
>NC_051412.1:18058965-18059109 GCF_015228065.2 Penaeus monodon
TGAATAAAATAGTTACATATATCCAACCATATTACAATTAATAAAAGAATAACATGTTTTAGGAAGAGACATTTCGTTATTCAGAATCCATAAAGTTTCTTTGTACTTGACTGCCCCAACCCTGGGAATCGTACAGTCGTTAAA
>NC_051412.1:18059855-18060661 GCF_015228065.2 Penaeus monodon
CACTAATCAATACAGTATTTCATCTAATCACATACGTTTAGAATATAATGCACGATTCCATCTGCAGCCAATGCACCGTTCTCTAGAGTATCTCGAATCACTGCATAACATACAGCCTCCAGTCAAACATCTCTTTATCTTAAGTATATTTCTAAGGGACCAAATAATTTTGATATCAATCTTAATCATCACCATTCAAAATGTTTGTGAAAATGTTTGTAGATTTAACCTAATCCTATGTAACCCTGGTAATTTCAAGCAAGCTTTGATTACAAGCAATTGTGATGTGACAAGCATGGCGTTAATTGTTGTAATGAGTATTTGAAGAGAATCTGTTATATCATTGTGGAAAGGCAATTCAAAATGTATTAACTAACATTTTGTCTAAATTTGCATAAATGGTTAAGTATTGTTAATTGATAACCGTAAAATGACTGTTAATATATCAACTTCGAGGATAAACAGCAGTTATTAGTAGTAACAAGAATACAATACTCAACAAGAAATCAAAAGTACTGAATTAGCGTTTCCATGCTCCAAATTGATTCGAAAATAACAATAACCAAATAAAAACTGATTTTATGGAGTACTCAAGGTTAACTTGAATAGGCATTTGATTATACCAAAACTGTATTGGAGATTAGCGACTCCAAAAAGTGGCTGTGCAAGTGTTTATATAATTGCAATAGACGGTTTAGATTTAGGTAGCATTATTTGACTCCTTTCAGCAGTGAAATAGTTTACTCTGTAAGGATAATAAATCCCGAACGACCTGTGGAGACAGATATGAAACCAGCTTGTTTGCT
>NC_051412.1:18060725-18061022 GCF_015228065.2 Penaeus monodon
ATTCATTGCAGGTATACTAACGTGTACCTTTTTTTAACCTGAGTACTATATTTAATCTACAATTTTTGGGGAACTAAAAAGCAATTGAGTTTGTAAGTGTTATACCTAATCTAAGATTATTGAAAAAAATAAGCCCCTTGCACCGAAGATTTACAAACTAATGTACACACCCTCCATATTTATTATAAAAATAACTACATGTCATTGCGCTACAGTGCCACATAATGTCTCTCAAGATCACATACTGATATTTGGATACTTGACTAAATTAGTTCAAATGTTTAATAGCAAACTAAC
>NC_051412.1:18063079-18063323 GCF_015228065.2 Penaeus monodon
CTACCTGTTCCAAATCGTTTGCTAAACCCTGAAGCCAATTTGTGTCTGCCTCTTCCATTTTCATCCCTGGGAACTAGAAACCAATATAAATAATAGCAAAAAAATAGAAAAGAAAAATCGTACTCTTGTACATGATTAAAATATCAATTGCATGAAGGTTCATTTGAACTTGTAAGGATTGCAGGACCCCAGGAAAATGATTCGGTTTCCCTCATGGAGGAGTTAGGAGCTATATATACATGTA
>NC_051412.1:18063411-18065219 GCF_015228065.2 Penaeus monodon
ATTCATTATGATAATTGCGTAAAGCGACTAAATTAATGGGATGTTTGGCGACGCTTCATGACGCTGGCAGTCCTCCAAAATATGGTTAGGTTAGCCGCTGTGAGAATCCGAAGCAGGTCTGTAACAAACGATGTAAATTATATGGCTGTGCTTCGCGGATTCCACTATCAAAAGGATATTTCGTAATTGGGTGTTGTGATGAAATAGTTAAGGGTGTTACATAATGAAAACAGGCTTTGATCGTTTTTTTAGCTTTGACAGTGCTTCAGTCGGAGGGCACTTGCCTTTGTTGAACGCGGCTCGGATGTTAATCATAATTATTGTTACCGGTGCTGTTGAATTTAGCATTCCAATAATTACAATTATCAATATAATTATTCTTATAAGTACGAGAAGCAGCATCAGTATTGTTATCGTCATTACTAATCATCCTTTTCTTTATCAGTGCACCATTAACAAACACTTGTACATGGAACAGAAACCCATCTTTATCACTATTATTATTTTCCCTCTCCCTTTTTATCTTCACGCCTACACCCAGTACCCTTAAGTGTGTGCTCAAGGTCTCACGGAGGATGCAGCGCCGCGAAGAAAGATGAACTCCATTTTTCTTTTTTTTTATCGATCCCGACCTCCTTTCATGTCGTTCGAGACGGATGATCCCGGATGATGGATAAAAGAGAAGGACAGTTATTGGTGTGGAAGAGAAATCGGACGGGTCAGGTGAAACAGCCACGATAATCACCTATGTAAAGAAGTCGAAGTCGACGCCATTTCTTTAAAGTGTCTGGGCGTCCAAACGTTGTTTGCATTGTCTGCAATGGCCGCTGGATACAAGCCTGCGGCACTGTTAATAAATAGTGCTTAGTGTGTTGGTAACAAGGGCTTAACCCACAGAAGCCGTCCGCACATATCTCTGTAGACTCAATTGTCATGGAAGGCGTGTTACTTACAGTAGTTTACTGAACAATGACACATTGTGTATATCAAATGCTTTCGGTTCAGTTAGTTATTCCACCTGATCCCGAGTCTATTCACTATTCCTCCTACCTGACCTTAACCCGTCCCCTCGCCCCACACATCTGCTATTAACATGTGGCCTTTAGGGTAACTGAAATATGTGTCCTCAATAAGTTTCCAGTACCTTGCCCACCCCGTCAAAACTGTGCTGCCAGTGCATGTTCGCATCATATGCCTTTATGCGTAACTACTGGGCCTTCGACGACTTGTGGTCATAAGTATAATCTTTATAAAGTGTATCGTGGGTAAAGCGTCTTCATGTGAGGCATAGCACCCTAAGGAGAATTTTGTGACTTGGTAGTGTTTACCACCGAGAAAGTCTTTCGTTTCTCGTCAAAGTATGTGATGTTGTGGTGTGTTTTGTGCAGTCGTTCAGGAAAGGAAAGTTCCCAGGAACTTTAATGGTTCACTTTATCAGCTAATTAAAAACTTCCAACCTTCTATCCCTCTCTCTTAAACTTAGTTTGACACTTCCTCTTCGTCTTTGTAGTTTAGAGTGTGTAATCAATTCCAAACGGGATATAAATTTCCCTAACCCATTTAATGGAACTAGCAAAATAGCTACACAACAGGAAGATAATAAAAAAAATCGTATTTATCAAACATATGTTGTCATATTTATTAATAAAGCCATTAGAAACAAATGTTTTTTCTTCTGATGATCAAATTCGAGGGTCATTTCAACTTAAAAGCCAAGGATTAACGCATTCCAAGTGGTCAGCAATATCTTCAGGAGGAATAAACGAATCCCAAGGAGTTTCAGATGCCAGCTGGTCACGCACCTGTTT
>NC_051412.1:18065267-18066103 GCF_015228065.2 Penaeus monodon
CATATTATTTTTTTCTTTCACTCTTTTAGTTAATTCGAGCAGTCGTATGTGACAGTTATATCAGATCAAAAGAAAAGTAGCGAACAGATGGAAAACGAAAGGAAAAATAGTGAAGTCATATCCTTTTATAGATCATTAGGCAGACTCTAAGACATACAGAGGCATTGATATGTAATTAATACTGTGGAAATGAATTAGATAACACCATGCAAAACATAAAAGTCCTCTTTAATAACAGTAGTGCAAGAGGTACGATGAGACACCAAAAGAAGGGAGAATGATTGAATATTGAAAAATATTTACGAGGAAGGGGTGTAAGAAGCCCAATGAAGCGGAAGACACGGACAAATGAAGTGAAAAAGATTTGTGGGGAGAAAAGCTAACTGCCGGATTATGAAGTTAAACGTAGCGTTAGAATCCTTTAAGTAAATTAGATGAGAGTGAGATGATTAGATAGACAGATAGAGATAGATAGATGATTATGCATGCAATGAGGAAGGATAGAGACTGCGGTGGTAGAGATAGACAGAAGATAAAGAAAATAAGTGAGAAATGTTATCCTTTCTCACTATCTACAGGAAGACAACTATACTACCCAAATATAACCATATAAAAGAACACTTTTTTAAATTTAAAAAACGGACAACCGTCCCCCGTTTCGAAATCTTAGGACACGAAATCTCTCGACACTGACCCTCTCGACCTCTTGGAAAACGCGAATAAGGTTCATCCCAGCCAGTTTCTTGAGGTCTTCGTCCGTCCACTTCGGGTCAAGAAGAAGCTCGGCGAAGATGTATGGGTACTTGCTCACGTCTTCTACACCTTCCGGGACTCTG
>NC_051412.1:18066329-18066531 GCF_015228065.2 Penaeus monodon
GTGTTAGAATGCCAGAAAAGCACCTGTTTTCATAGCTGTGTCTTTTACAGGTTGCCGTGAGTTGAGTTCGGTATTATGAGTTATTGTCCGATTAGATTTTCAGGAAAGAATGCTATTGCTTTTGAAAAATGTATTACTATTGGTGATGGTTATGGCATAGGCCAATTTTCCGCATTAGGAGAATTCTGTGATGGATACTACT
>NC_051412.1:18066568-18067113 GCF_015228065.2 Penaeus monodon
TCCCCATTCTGACATTGAAATTAAGGATGAAAGTCTATAGAAAATAAAAATTTTGCCTTCCCGAGTGCAAGAAGAAATTTCTGCAAATTTATAGGCTGAGCTCGTGGAAGAAAATGAAGTTTTTACATAATTGGAAAGTAAACATTCAGAGCTTCAAAATAAAACAAAAATGAATATTTAAAAAAAAAAGGTAATAATAAGTTAACTATCTTTTAACATCGATAATTAACATTGATTTTTCTTGTATTATTGGTTTGATCCGAATCTCTCTTCTAATACAGAAAGTCTCAGTTATGACAATGGTAAATTATTATGACTTTATCCTTACCTTTACAATAATCAGATAAGGAAAATAGCAATGGACGGTCACTATATAGCATAAGTATAATACGAATATAATCACAATCCTACGTTGTTATTCCGTCGAAATCGCTGCCAAGACCCACGTGATCTGGTCCAGCAACGTCCCGGATGTGGTTGATGTGAGCTGAAGAAATTATGAATGAAATTAACATCGAACGTAAGAATATTTAGGGACCGTCAGT
>NC_051412.1:18067633-18067755 GCF_015228065.2 Penaeus monodon
CACAAAATTAAGACAAAATAGGAGACAGAAAATAAAAAAAGAAATATTGATAACAAGCTAAATCCAAAGAGAACTGAACAAAAAAAAAACAAGGTCATGAATCTGATAAATGACGTCATGAC
>NC_051412.1:18068058-18069122 GCF_015228065.2 Penaeus monodon
GCGGTGGAAGAGCACGTCAGGAAGTCTGGCAAAAAATTCACCATGGCAACTCCTCCGTTTTCGTGCTGTAAAAAGGGAATAACAATACGACTGTTTTCTTGGTGCCATTCCATATAATGTACTTGTGCTCCGAGGAATATTGTAGAAGCTCTTATTCTCATTTTCATCTGATTCTTATCTTAGCTGAGATGGCAAAACAAATAGTAGAGATAGTAGAGATGAGAAGTTTTGTTGTTGTTTGCCATTTGTTATTAGTTTTCTTATGGTTAGTAAATTGATTTGTATTACAGATCTTAAACATTCCCATTTTCTCTAAACATTTAAGTATTTTAGTCCTTATTTTGTTGAGCATCAGTTCACATGCACTAAAGAGTAATGTGTTTATGCTCTTTACACATAAAGACATGCGACTCGGCGACAGAACCAAGAGCGAGGATCAGTGAGCAAGAATCAGAAATTAAATTTGTTGAAATTGCTCCGTTTTCTATTCGGCACAAGAAAGGATAATGTTAATTTGTCGGTTGTTCGGGGCTTTTTGACGAACAAAACGGAGGTAAGAGACTCGTATGTTCACTTCTACACAAAACTAACCAGGGAGGTGAGTAACGATCTTACTAAATGAGTCACTCACATGGAGAACAATGACTTTCAACTCCGTGATACTACGTGAGTCCCGTGCTAACTCTTCCACTAGATGTCTCCCCACGTTGAAGGTAACCTCACGACGTAACACGAGGTCACAGGTAGAGGTCACCACTTACCAGCCTAATCAGGACGTCATCGGGAATATTCCTGGAGATGTTACAGAGAGCCCTGGTATCACTGTGTGAAAAGATGACCGGTGCCCTTGTGATGTCAAGGACGTCGTTCATTGTCTGAGATGCCACGTGGGAGATGTCAACTAGCATGCCCAGACGATTCATTTCCTTGATAACCATCTGAGGGCGAAATCAGAGAGAGGAAGATACCGTGAGATGCGTGGAAATGAATATAAAAATGAAAATTAAGAAGGAAAATGCCCAGTACAGGAAAGCTGACGACAGGTTTTGGGAGAATACACAAAA
>NC_051412.1:18069144-18069557 GCF_015228065.2 Penaeus monodon
GTGATAGGCTGCAGAGAAAGGATAAATAAGAAAATAGTAGAGATAAAAGGGGAAGCGAGGCTGGACGTGCTCGGAGAGAAATGAACACTGCAAGAAGGGGAAGGCATAATACCAGTCTCTAGCGTGTGTACACCTACCTCGCCCCAAGCAGTTAAACCATCGAACTCCAGATGTTCGGGCTCAGCCACAGAGTTATCTGCCCTGAGGGGATAAAAGCTGCTCTCAGATCTTTCATATGTTACGTATTTCCTGCTTTTAAAAATACTGCATGGTACATTGCTTGATATGCTACTGTATTTTAACTGTTGCATTATTTGTTACAGTGTTCTTTGTAGCTGATGCTTAGTTCCGAGAAACTGTTTAATCACTGTGCAGCTGTATAATTAAATGGAATATTGCAGTTGTAATTTGTA
>NC_051412.1:18069905-18070031 GCF_015228065.2 Penaeus monodon
TATAATTTGTATTATGTTAACAGAGCAACTTCACAGGAACTTAGTTTTGTTCTTGTCGTTCTACAATGCCCTCTAACGATTTAATTGAATTATCTGGTAACAACGAAGATAAACATCTTCTGAATA
>NC_051412.1:18070066-18070307 GCF_015228065.2 Penaeus monodon
GCGTAGAGACACAAGAATGAAAGGAACGAAGGAAATAATACGAACTCCTTACCAAGGAGTGTTGCACATATGCGTCAGGGTCATGTATCGGACTCCCTCTCTGTAAAACGTCCTCAGGGTTCCCAGTGAAGAGTCCATGCTATGCCCGCCTTCCACGCCCACCATACACCCGATTTTGCCGTGGGCGTGGGCGTCCAGGATCCCTAGAATGATATGAAAAACTCGTCTCTTGTTGGAGAAG
>NC_051412.1:18070908-18071225 GCF_015228065.2 Penaeus monodon
CGCGAACTACCAGCTGGAAAATGCCACCAGTTCCTGGGACTTACCACCTGCGAGCCTTTACCATGTGGAAGCTTCCCCTACCAGAGAGCTGCCTGAGATACACCACCTGGAAGCCTCTACCAAACAGGGACGGGAAGATCCCTCCCTCTGGGTAGATGCATCGCCTGGAATCCTCAACCACCTAATTATACCATCCTCTAGGAAGCTACACTACCTGGAAACCCCCATCACCTAAGAACGGGAAGAAACCACCGTTTGGCAAGCTACACTACCTGGAATCCTCCACCACCTAAATATACCATTCTCTAGGAAGCTTA
>NC_051412.1:18071763-18072083 GCF_015228065.2 Penaeus monodon
AGGAAGCTTACAACGCCTAGAAATCTCCACCATCTAAAACCTGGTAAGCTACACTGCCTGGAAGCCACCACTCCCAGGAAACCACAGCTACTTGGGGGCATACCACCTGGTCCTCAACTCCACCTGAGACCCACCACCTGGCGCACCCGAACACCTTACCCTCGGAGGACGTCACCAGCTGTAAGTCCTCGGGATACTTGTCAACGAGGCGATGGACGACGTCAATCTGCTCCAAGGTCTGCGTCAGGGCGTTCTTGTACTGGGAGCTGCAGGGGACATAGGCGCTCCAGAACTGAAAGGTGGCAGTGTGTTTAGTACCA
>NC_051412.1:18072334-18072518 GCF_015228065.2 Penaeus monodon
AACGCACTCACCTGCGCGCCCACCTGGCCCGCCCTGAGCCGAGGAATGTCCGTGTGGCAGTTCGATCTTGATGCCCAAGGGTCGATCTCCGTCAGATTCTTGTCGAAGGGAAAGTTCTCCAGACGGTTTTCGAGAACTGTTCTGATGTTCATGACGAGGTCATTGTGTCTGGGGAGAATAGGGT
>NC_051412.1:18075147-18075609 GCF_015228065.2 Penaeus monodon
AAGTTTCCCCTAGCGGACCAAGAAGGGACTAAACGTACCCATCAACGAGCGGCACCTCGCTGAGGATGGCTCGCGCATGTTCCAGCCTCTCAGCGAGCGAGGGCGCTTCCCGGTCGTTCAAAGCACTACCTTCAACACTCAAGACCGCCCACGCCGCCCACGAGGCCAAAACTACCCACCACCTCGCCATCGCTGTAAGACTCTCAGGGTGGCAGTATTCCTAGACCTAGCTTGCCGTCTCCTTATGTCTCCCTACATCGCTTAATCGTGGGAATATGAGATAAGATTCTCACGATAACAGATGACCAGTCCCGGTTTTCCCTTTGGATCTCGGGCTCATCGACGTCGGTACCACTGAACAGGTTTTGGCAACTGCCATTTTTATAAACAATGATTCTTCAATCAAGGACATGGAAAATGTGAGTAATGGTGTGTATCTGTTTATCCCGTGGCACTTTTCAT
>NC_051412.1:18080394-18082122 GCF_015228065.2 Penaeus monodon
TAGCCCGGATTCCCTGCGATGGCCCGGTGTACCAGCCTTCGGGAGCCGCACCGCGAGCCAAATGTGGCGGAGGCAGATGCCGCAGGGGAGCAGTGTGTCACGAGATTTCCGCTCAGCACTTGTCGCCGCATGTATCTGTCTTGCCTGTATACCTTTGCGAATATTAATACCTCAGTGTGTGCTCGTGTGTCCTCGAAGTCAATAATGTGCGGCTGTTCCTGAATGTTCGTCATATTAGCGTATCCCTGTGTGAGTGCCAGCTGATGCCCGTGTGTTTGTTTGTGTGAGTGTGCATCTGTGTTTACGGTTCTGGTGTGCTCTACGTGCGTACGTGTCTGTATTCTCGTGATATGTTACGCTGTGGCTTTACATGGATCACGGTGACCACAAGCAACAAGGGTTGACAGTCTACACGATCGATGACGCGTTGGAGTGTGAACCCCAGTCCCATCACGTCACCCTTGAGATGTAGTCAGCGCCCGAGGGAGGGAGGCGACTACACACGTCAATACAGCCTTCGACGAATCCCCTATATAACTAGGTCTCTGTTTATGTTTTGTTTACCGAAGTGCACAACGTTAATGACATCATCAAACGTAAGTCAACAGAAATAGAGGAGGTAAATTGGAGGAGTAAAAAGCAGAAAGGGAAGAGTAAAAGCCATTTTCGTTAAGTCCACATCAA
The DNA here is from genome assembly GCF_015228065.2 of Penaeus monodon. Lineage (NCBI taxonomy): Eukaryota > Metazoa > Arthropoda > Malacostraca > Decapoda > Penaeidae > Penaeus > Penaeus monodon. Next base: position 18,081,079 of record NC_051412.1, read on the forward strand.
GAACCTCAGTTCGATTTGCCGGAAGACGTTTCTCTGACGTTTCCTTGTCTCGGGTGAAAACAAGGAAGAGAGGATATGGTCTATGTGAGTTGGAGGATATGGTCTGCGAGAAGAAAAGGAGATGGCGAGTTAGGCAGCCAAGATGAAGGACGGCGTGAGAAATGCGTGGGATTGAGTATGAAATTGTGTCCCGGGCGATCGTTTTGGCGATCGAGTAAGAGGCGTGTGTGTATTGATTGGCGTGAGAGGGAGCTGTTTACAAGAGGGTATCATTATAAGATATAATGACAATGAGACAAAACGATATAGGACGATAAAACATAATATATGACGTTACTCTTATTGGCGAAATAGTGTTTTTTTTATTATAGTACTCTTGAACTAAACCTATCCCCTGTGAATTACACGTCAGTTGCTTACATAATAACCGGAACAAGCTTTAATCCCAATCATGCAAAAGAAAAAAGTGCAGTGGCTTTGGGAGCGCGATGCTAACCCAATTGAAGAGGAGTGAAAATCGAGGAACAAAAAAATATGAAGCCACTGGAAAAGAGGAGGAAAAAAGCGTGCTTCAACTTCAGTCAAATATTGTTTTAGTTATTTGATCATCCAGAGCTCTGACTGAACGCTGACATGAATAAACATTGTGATGCTTTCTCTTGCTTTATTTCAAATGGAGTAATAATGAAATAGTTTTGGATTATTTGATAGAGATTAATGCTTCGCCATGGATGAAAGATATATATTGATATGAAAAAAACTAATGCTGGAATGATCCATCATTTAGTGAGGATAATTCATGAAAGCCTGTGGATTTTGCTACTATTCTGATAATAAATGATATCTTGATTATATAGAATATTTTACACCATTTTTCCATTATAAAATACTCATTAATGTGATGACGGTATTGCGATACTGATGTTATGTTTAATGGAATTAATTAATCTCTCATTAAAAATAATTTTACACATTCCGTACTGTTTTAACTGAAAATAAAAGTAAAAGTGCTACATTTTCCTATTTGTTGAAAGTAATCATAAA
>NC_051412.1:18082270-18082576 GCF_015228065.2 Penaeus monodon
GTAAATGTACAATCTTATATGCGATTCTCCCTACGTATGCTCGTGCCAGTGCCCCCGAGTGTGTGTCCATGCATGTGTGTGCATGACGACAGAATTACAGGACAGACTGACAATCCACTCCTGCCTGGGTGGATGAAGTGAAGTCTGGAGAAGCAGGAACACAATCACCGGCGGGTAATGAGAGATGCTACCCTCATCTCCTTCTCCTCTTCAAAGCTACGTGAAATCGCTTTTTCTTTTAAAATACAGCTTCATGGTGAAGGTATTTGGGCCATGCATCGTACAGCATTTTGATCTTGGTTTTCT
>NC_051412.1:18083849-18084036 GCF_015228065.2 Penaeus monodon
CCTTACCACTGGTAATGATAATGGCATCATGAATGGGCTTGATGTTTTAAAATTGTCACCATAGTTCTACATTCACTGACAACAGATATTTAAACCGTCTAAGAAAAACGTGGTTATCTTTTACCTACAGAAACCTAGGACAGGCAAACCATAGTGTATCAGGAGCTTGGTATATAATCTTTGGCAG
>NC_051412.1:18089099-18089596 GCF_015228065.2 Penaeus monodon
GCGTTTGACATACATCTAACGTATGACAAATTCTACAACATATCCCTTTTAATAGATACAATCGGAACCCCTTTCCCGCAGCATTTATATCAATAAACGTCTGAACATGAAATATAGGGTTCGATTCCCTAAGTTAGTCTCAATCACCTCTCATAGACACGTGACACGATCAATCCCAATCGTGTTCCAGTGTTGGCACTTTCCTTGTCACAACACACCAGTTTTTTTGTTTTGTTTTTTCTCCGTCTCTCTTTTTTTTGGGGGAGTGGGTATTCGATTACATAAAAGTCTGTCCCACAAAGCCAGGTGTATGAAGTGGTCTCGGTACATCATATACACTGATCGTGTGTAAACTAAACCACAAGCTGAGGTAAAATTTGTTCTTTGCGTCACATTTGTGTAGTACGGTTTCACAACAGCCTTTCAAGTGGATGGTTGGTTTCACGGGGTCTTGACTGTGTAGGAGCGTATAATTAATAAGGAAATAATTCGTTTTA
>NC_051412.1:18090854-18091085 GCF_015228065.2 Penaeus monodon
CGGGCATCTATCCAATCTCGCTGAACTTCTGTTGACTTAAGAGGGCCACAGTCAAACATTAATCCTCTCAAGCCGGTGGAATCTATTTCGCCGTTAAGGCTAAAAGGTTAGATGGGGATATTGTCATTGTTGTCCATTTCTGTCTTTTGGACAATGTGTGTATAGTACAGAACGTTCATTATACTCACGATAACAAGAAAAATCTTTCCTAGGAATGTGAACAGCTGTTTC
>NC_051412.1:18091800-18092119 GCF_015228065.2 Penaeus monodon
AAAATGTTTAAGAATTTATCATTCCTATATAGATTCAGTGCCTATGCTTCTTTGGTTTTGCTATACAGGGCCAACTTCGGCGCTTAAGACACCATTAGGTATTTGCACCCATAGGATCCTGGTCTTGTATCCCTATTAAAATATACGCAAAGAAGGCTGGATAATACCTCGTAGCAAATTGTGTCTCTTTTATTTGTTAATTCGTTATCTATATTCGTATCACGTAACCTCGGCCAAAATAGAAAAAAAATGGCCTGTGTGAACACATAGACTGCTTTTACTTTATAGGTAGTTGACTTAAAACCATACAGGTTCCTCG
>NC_051412.1:18092456-18092800 GCF_015228065.2 Penaeus monodon
ACGAAGATATGACATAATGTTTTTTCAGTTTGTGTATCAAAACATCTTTTTCTCATCTGTATCATAAATATACACTGACTCATACGAAATAAACTGAAAATCACTTATGTAGATAAATGACCCAGTCAGAACAATAATAAATCAAAGCTGATCCTTTCATTAGCAGCTAAACTGTGATTTTTTACACCGATACATCATGAACTTTTATTGATATCTTATTGATGATCTGCATATTAACTGAACAAATGCGTATTAACGTATTAAAGTATTAACGAGAGGCTTGATCGTGGCCAAGGTGTGTCATTACACTCTCAGTGTCTACGCTGTTCCCTCTGCCGGTGCTT
>NC_051412.1:18095008-18095719 GCF_015228065.2 Penaeus monodon
GATTACTGGATTGCACTGAAAACATTGTGAAGAATACCGTTTAACAGTATGCTTTATCAAAACAGATGTTTCTTCAGCAACCTGGGTACACGATAATGTCTACTACAACAGCGACAAGCCACGTACGGAGTAAGAGGAGCTGAAGCCTTTGGGTATTTGCAATTCATACACGTGTTTAACCTCTAAACCGAGAGCGCAGAATAGCGAGGCGACCCTATCTGATGGTCATAATTCTTCTTCCCCGAGTTTTGGACTTACTATAACGTCTTATAAGGAAGTAACATTACGCCACCCGCCGTTTAAGGATTAACAAATGCTATTTTAAGAACTCTTTAAGAGAGAGAGAAAAGAAAACGTTGATTAAACCCGCAAAAATAGGGACATTAAAAAAAACTGTACAAGTAACTGGTGCTTTGTAAAGTGTTGATTGTGTAATTAAGATTATCGGCCTCATTACAGTTAAGGGTCATAGGAACGTGTGCATACATATGCGCTTTTATTGTACCAAGAAAATTATTATGATTGTACATTTTTAAAAAACATTTTTTCCCTACGTCAATAATCATTAAAAATTGTTTCGATAATGCATAATAAATAAGTTTTTTTTATTCACATTCTAAATCATAAGTTTATCTCAGGAAACCCATAACATCGCAGTCTTCTGAGTATCCTGTATATAGGCTACCTTCCCGTTGCATGGACGGACAACCT
>NC_051412.1:18096207-18096513 GCF_015228065.2 Penaeus monodon
GAATAGTATTTTGGTAAAGTTTTGAAAATATAGGTTTTCAAGTCTGTATAACACAATCCACTGGTTAGCAAAAGAATAAGACGAAATACTGATTTCCTTGATATTCCGCTTCATTTTATAAACTGAATATTTAATTGTTATTTCCCACACACAACATGCAATGTGAACTGTGGCAGAGCAATCACCATCATCTATACTAGCTATTCACAATCTGGTTCGTATGTCAAAACCTACAGCATACCAGACCATGTTATCATAATGGCAATACTGAAAGGTATAATTGCACCCCTACTTCTCGGGTACGCC
>NC_051412.1:18097582-18097650 GCF_015228065.2 Penaeus monodon
CGTTATTGATCTCGTATTATTACTCATATATTATCATCCTGTTTTTTCTGTGATTTGAGATGATGATG
>NC_051412.1:18097824-18098378 GCF_015228065.2 Penaeus monodon
CAACAACAAATAATCAAACCTGATTTCCCAATGCCCATCTACAATACTTTATTTCATATATGTTTGTACGCTGAAGTAATTCTCTGCTTTATCGTTTTATTTTTCTTCCTCATAAGTCTTCTTCTTCTGACTATTTTTTCAACCTTCCTTATTACTCTACTTATTGACTCATGATTCTTTTTCTTGCAATTCTTTTTTTTTCTCGCTTTAATGTTCCATTCAGTACCCATATTCTTCGCGATTCTTACTCATTGTTCATCCATTAATTATCATTCTGTTGTTTCTCTCAAAACTCTTATAACTGCACCTTAATTTCCTTTCTCTTTCAATATTCTCTACGCCTTTCTATATTTCCTCATCGCATGGCTTATTCTATTCACTTACTCATACACCTGTTCTTAAATTCTTCACGATCTGAGCGTACCTTCGTTGACCACCACATTAGTAAAGAAATTGGAACTGTTTTTTGTATATCATATAAAAGAGAGAAAAAATATATAACTAGGAATCTAAGTTATCGTAATGTCGTTTTTTATGTATAATCTCATTTTAAA
>NC_051412.1:18098491-18098583 GCF_015228065.2 Penaeus monodon
CATACTGCACCTAGATAAGCATTCCAGCTATCTTGAATTCGACTTAACATTTATTCCGAAATGAATTTATCTACATTATGTGTAAGCAATAA
>NC_051412.1:18103526-18103969 GCF_015228065.2 Penaeus monodon
CTTAATTCAAGGAGAAATTTATTGAAAACAAACTTCTGAGAGTTTTCTTGCAATACTTCCCCAATATTCAGAGGAAACTTTCTGGCATCGCATCTCCCTCAATAAGTTCCCTTTTCATTCGCTTATTCGTTGGTTTATATGACTTATTTTGTCTTTATGTTTGACTTGTGCTGTTTCATTAGCTTTATTATATCAGATGATGACGTCTTCATAGTGTGCAGATCAGCTGTTTAGATTGATCTCATTCTATTCCTTGTCATAGTTGCATAGCTGCATTTTGCATGTATTTTCATTGCAGAATTTAAAAGAATTGTACCCTAAGGTGTTGCTAAAGTATGACTTTGACTTATATCTCCATTGTTTCGATTACACTTGATCATTAATAATATTGTTATTGTTGTGATCACAAGATACACGTATTTTTTACTGTTATCGCATTCTGT
>NC_051412.1:18104320-18104511 GCF_015228065.2 Penaeus monodon
TTTCGTGTCCTTAATATTCCCGTAAAACCCCAGTACATGTATTCGAATAATCACGATAATACCCATTACCATAGTATGTTCTCTCGTCTCCCTCTGTTCTTAATATATTCCTTTATCACGGTATAAGTGCGTCTCTTCATCTCCCGGTAACTGTAGTGTGTGTTCCGGTATCGATATCCGGATGAGGGGAA
>NC_051412.1:18105337-18105423 GCF_015228065.2 Penaeus monodon
CCCAACTTGCCAACAGAGACCGACTCCGTGGGGGGAGCTGAAGCAAAACATGGGGGTTAATAGAGGCTATGACCGCTCGATGGACA
>NC_051412.1:18105543-18105811 GCF_015228065.2 Penaeus monodon
AATGGACTATATGGAGTGCGTAACGAACGGTCGAGGCATATGTGAATATAGCATACTGTGGGAAATGAGGGATGTGGTGATAACGACGAGGGAGAGATAACAGTTTGTAATACCGAGCTATTCAAAATGTTGTAAGACTTGCATATAGTTGGAAATGCCTTATGACAAGGATGAATAGTAAGTAGAAATAGAGTAAAGAAGAAATAAACTAAAGCGAATGTCTACAAAGAGAATGCCAATAACGATTAACAGCAAATAATTGAATGGT
>NC_051412.1:18106404-18107261 GCF_015228065.2 Penaeus monodon
ATAAGCTTGTCCTCACTAACAAAAAGAAAAAAAAATCCTTAAAGAAAACGTAAAGATTTTCATTTTCTCCAAAAATCGGTGATGGAAAGAAGGAGGATTTAGAAGCAGATACACAAACAGCAAACTGCACTCTGGGACAGGAATCAAACCAAGGCCGGTTCACGTGGGGGGAATAGCCACGAGGCAGCAGGAGGAAACGAAGGGTGGGAGAAGGAGAGAGGGAAGGGAGATGCGGGTGAAAGGAAAGGAGGAAAGAGAGAAGAAAGGGGAAGGAGGAGGCGAAGGGTGGGAGAAGGAGAGAGGGAAGGGAGATGCGGGTGTAAGGAAAGGAGGAAAGAGAGAAGAAAGGGGAAGGAGGAGGCGAAGGGTTGGAGAAGGAGAGAAGAAAAGGAGATAAGGAGGGAGAGGAAAGGGAGATAAAGAGGAGTAAGAGAGTGGAGAGAATAAAGAAAAGAGGAGGAAGAAAGTCAGAGGAAAAGGAGTTACTGTGAAGGATAAATATGGAGTGAAGGAGTGAATAGGAAGGAAAAGAAGATGAGTAGGAGAAAGAGAGAGGAAATGAAGGTAGCGAGGAGAAGAGAGTGGAAGAAATAGGAAGAAGAAAAGCAAAGGAAAGGGAGATAGCGAGGAGGAAGAGTGTATACGGAAAGTAGGAAAGAGAGAGGAGGAAAAGAAGGGTGGGAGAAAGAGAGAGGAAAGGGATAATAGAGAACTGAGAAGAAAGGGAACGATTTAAGAGAGAGGAAATGGGAGATAGCGAGGAGCAAAAGAGTGGATGTAAGGGAGGAAAGAGAAAGAGAAGAGGAGTGGAAGAAAGACAGAGGAGGAAGATAATGGGTGGAAGGGAGAAAAAGTGG
>NC_051412.1:18107798-18107869 GCF_015228065.2 Penaeus monodon
GCAAAGATCCAGAGAGTGACAAAAGCCAATGAGAAGGAAATGGGAAAGGAGGGGAAAGAAGCGTAAGCGTA
>NC_051412.1:18107913-18108288 GCF_015228065.2 Penaeus monodon
GGGAGAAGGGGGAAAGCGAAAAGGAGAAACGGTAGATAGCAAAGAGAAAGAAGGAGAGAAACGTGAAACAGAGATAGAACAAGGAGATGGAGAGGAGGAAGAAAAGATAAATAGGTGCTGATGAGATAAAGGAGGTACGTGGATGGAGGAAAGAGAGGAAGAAAAAAATAATTAAAGGTGATGAGGAATTGTGAGGTTAAGATCGGCCAGAGTTATGAGGTAATGTACATGGAAATGAGGAATAAGGGGAAAAGGAGATAAGATATGTGTATTGTGTTTACGATGTCGAGCGAGTGTATCTGCGTATCTATTTTTCAGGGTGTTTGTTTGTTTTCCCTCGTTAGCACATAATCGAAAGTATGTTTCTTTGCGCGA
>NC_051412.1:18108336-18108741 GCF_015228065.2 Penaeus monodon
AATTTTGCATATATTCGATATTCGAGTGTTTATGTATAGCACTTCATTACCATATATCCTCCTAACCCATCGATTTGGAAGCCCCCCCCCCCCACTGGACTCCCCCCGCACTCTGACTGGTCCTCTGTCCCTTCCTCTCCCTTCTCGGAAACATTAGTAAGCACTTTTCTCTTCCTTTTGCCATAAGTGAGGATACATCAGAATATCCCTTAAGACTTACGTGGTAATTAAGGTTACTGCAACTGCGGAGATACTTTTCTCATTGCTAGTAACTGTGTGCTGTGAAATACGGAGTTCCTTTTCAGTTTCTGGTCGTGTTTATTGTGAAAACGAGTAGTCTTGTTTGGTAAAGAGTGAGTTTTCTTCTATGATATTTGGTTCGTGTGATCTGTAGCCTCTCATGAT
>NC_051412.1:18109273-18109531 GCF_015228065.2 Penaeus monodon
CAGATTCTTATATTCGATCTAATTAAACAAATGCTAAAATATCCTGAAAAAAAAGTAAACTAATGGAACCAGGATAAGAAAAAACATCAAGCAAAACACAAGGAAAATAAAGGAGTGAAATCCCGTCGCCTGTTTTCTAAAATTTCGTTTTTCATTTCTGCATGAAAAAATATATATATTCATAGAAAGGAAATTATAAGAACGAAAAACATGTATCGATAGAAGATTTATTTTTCTCTCTCTCTTTTTCTTTTTTTC
>NC_051412.1:18109855-18109979 GCF_015228065.2 Penaeus monodon
ATCGTTCTCTTTCCGGTGACAAACACTCGGTAATCGGCAGAGCGGGTTTGTTGATTCGCTTGAACGGAATCTCGCAGGAACGAGAGGAACAATACTCACATTGTAGTTGTACACACAAACTGAT
>NC_051412.1:18115125-18115190 GCF_015228065.2 Penaeus monodon
CATGTTTTTTGGTGTTGGGTTCAACCTTCGTCAAGGGGACCCATGAAAGGCGCGGTTTGCCGGCC
>NC_051412.1:18121641-18122108 GCF_015228065.2 Penaeus monodon
TTGGGTGTGTGTGTGTATATATATTATAATATATGCATATTCTAATTTTTAAATGTTGGGGTCCCTCCGCTATGAATTCCTCCAATAGATAAACATGGTGCTCCAATCACACATAATTTGGTCACATGTGTTAATGTAAACAAACTAAGCAGCCACACACACTGAAATCCAGGGAGGCCCGAGGCAAGGATGGTAAGGCGAACCTGTCCTTATTAAAGGCCTACGCTGCCATGAAAATTGCCTTGCTGTGGAAGGCCTATTGCACACAATGGCACCCCCGCTAGCGATCCAGTGGTAGTGTGGCTTGGGATTGGAAAAATGCTCCAAATTCCCGTACAGATTTCTTTCCTCCGTGGGAAAGTGGGGCGAGTTTCGGAAAAGTTTCAACCCTTCAGAAACCCACCTATTGCATAACTCGACTGCCATATATCGTGCATGTACATAGATTAACAGGAAGGAATTTCCCA
>NC_051412.1:18124418-18124956 GCF_015228065.2 Penaeus monodon
ATAAATAAATGAAAACGGAGGAGCCACTTGAATTTCTTTCCTTTTTTTTCTAAGATCCTTAGTTAAGATCGCAATAAACCCTCAAGGAACAGCGGCTAAGTTTTCATTTTGCTGTTAAGAAATTATACCAATTTTTGGCTTAATCAAAGTAATTACTGAAGGCATGCACGTAAATAAAAGTAAGAGTAATTTTAATGACCTTCGGATTCATTAAGCGTTCCGAGCAGTTGAATGACATAATAAGAGGTTAAAACACAAGGCATTTATTGTATTATGTAGTATTTGAGAACGTTATGAATACATCCAGAGATAAAAAATAAACCTATAGACACTGTAATACTAATCAGGAACTGGATACATTATTCAAGTGTATCACAAAGAGCAAAACCTTTTTTCCAGCACTGCACTGTAAAAACGTTCAGCACTCAGAAATACACTCGTCACAGCAGGCTTTGTTTACCTCCAAAACCTGAAACAAATCACTTGAGCGAAAGGTCCAAATTCTCGAAAAACATGCAGACGGATCGGTTTCTATGTT
>NC_051412.1:18125000-18125121 GCF_015228065.2 Penaeus monodon
TTGATATCCTGACTCCTCTGCGGTTGGTAAGGTGATCTCGGAAAGGGAAAATGAGCTGTACATCACATCTCGTGTGTTCTGTGCCATGACCAAGCACCACAAGCGGGTCCTCGTTGTCCAT
>NC_051412.1:18125148-18125240 GCF_015228065.2 Penaeus monodon
AATCTCGTACGTGTTTATTTGCGAAGGAAGCAGTAAAATTAAAACAAGAAAAAACACGCATTACGTGCTCATTACGCATTCTTTTAACTACC
>NC_051412.1:18125545-18125867 GCF_015228065.2 Penaeus monodon
ACAATGAAATTACGGAGACTACACTAAAAATAGAAGTTAAAAAGGATAAGAGAAATATAGAAGAAAAAAAAACATGAACGTGATACAATATATTCATTACTCACTCATTTACTTAGCATGTATAAAAGTATATACAGTATGCATATTGTCAAATATATTTTAATTTGGATCGCAATAGTCATCAATAGGCGTATTTACATTCATATCAGCGAAAATATAAAGTTTATGCAAAATCATCGTTCATGCTATATTGAATATTCATGAACGGGTATGCTGTACATTACTGAGTGATGAAATCGCAGTTTCATGTTATAGCCCTGCA
>NC_051412.1:18125981-18126247 GCF_015228065.2 Penaeus monodon
TAAATTATGACACTGCGTAAGGATTTGTTGGAATAGGAGTAGCCCCGAGACAGACTGCAGCAAGCACTAGTCCGACGATTTTCTTTTTTATTTTTACTTTTTCTTCTTTCCTGCTTTCCTTCTTTCGTTATTTCCCTGTAATATAAGATGAACTCGCTTACAGGTTTCCAGAGCCGATCATAGTCTTTCATAATAACCTGGGAGGAAACAGTATTTGGGAGAGTTCCTTTATTGTCGTATGTTATCTTTCTATCAATATAGATACC
>NC_051412.1:18126855-18127591 GCF_015228065.2 Penaeus monodon
CACGTGAATATAGATGAAAAGGTAAGTGCACACAAGCGGCCTGGATTTGGGTCGTTACTCCGTCACTGAATGCTCCTGCGGTTTAAAGGTTGAAGTCTGAGCGAAGGGGGTTGCATATACCACAATGCTGCTGCCGTTGTTGCTTATTTTCACTTGCAGCAACGCCATTATACATAGGTACCTTGTGTATTTTTTTGTATCTTAGTTCCGCCAGGATTTACTCGCATAGCCAGTTGTTATTGCTGTTATTCATTCATATTCCTTCAGAATTATTACGTTTTCCTCATTTATAATTTTCATGGGTTACCCCTTAGTAATTCTCGTATGTTATTTATTCATAATGTTCACTTTTTACTCATTTATGATTATCATATGTTATTCAGACAAAATTCTCATGTTCTGCATTCATAATTACCATGTGTTATTCTGTCAAGATTCTTGCATATTTTTCATTCACATTCTCATAGTTTCGTTTGTTCATTATACTCATGTTTTTTTCTGTTCCTAATTTGCATATACTGTTCACTCATATTTCTCATGAGCTATTTACTCATAACACTCATGCGCTATCCATTCAGAGTTCTCAGGTAAGCTTTCTTCATAATTTCTCATGCACTGTCATTCACATCCCTCACATGCTATTTATTGATAAGTCCCACGAGTTATACGCTCACACAGATGTGTTATTCACAAAGAAACATAACTGTGTTTTTGGCAGTTATATATGCATGTGTGA
>NC_051412.1:18127989-18129244 GCF_015228065.2 Penaeus monodon
ATTATCCCCCAAAAGGGCGGGGCACGGGGTTTTTTTGGTTTTAAACCCCGTTTTTTTTTCCGGGAAAAATTTTTAAAAGCATCAGCTAAAAAGAACCTGTACAAATATGAAACAGTTAAAATACGTACATATAAGCAATGTCCATGCGTATTTTTAAAGCGGGAAATCGTACATATGAAAATCGAGAGCACTTTTATCCCCTCAGGGCAGTAATCGGGGCTGAGCCCAACATCGGGAGTTCGATGGTTTAACTGTTTGGGGGGCGGGTGGGTGTACACACGCTAGAGACTGGTTTATCCTTTCCCTTCTTGCAGTTTATTTCTCTCCGAGCAGCCCCCAGCCCGTTTCCCCCTTTTTCTCAAACATTTTTTATTTACCTTTCCTGCAGCCTATCACCTCTCTCTCCCCCTCGCTCTTTTTTTGTTATTCCCCCAAAACCTGCGTCAGCTTTCCTGTACTGGGCTTTTTTCCTTCTTAATTTTCATTTTTAATTCATTTCCACGTCTCAGGGTATCTTCCTCTCTCTGATTTCCCCCCAGATGGTTATCAAGGAAATTCGTCGGGGCATGCAGTTGCCTCTCCCCGTGGCATCTCAAAAATGAACACGTCCTTGCCTCAAAGGGAAACCGGCATCTTTTCCCACACAGTGAACCAGGGCTCTCTTAACATCCCGGAAAATTTCCCGATGACGCCCTTTATTGCTGGAAAATGGTGACCTCTACTGTGACCTCGTTTTACGTCGTGAGGTTACCTTCAACGGGGGGGAAATCTAGTGAAGAGTTACACGGGACCCGTAGTTCACGGAGTTAAAGTCATTGTTCTCCATGTGAGGACTCATTTAGTAAATCGTTACTCCCTCCCTGGTTGTTTTGTTAGAATGAACAACAGTCTCTTTCCTCCTTTTTTCTCAAAAAGCCCCGAACAACCGACAAATTAACATTATCCTTTCTTGTGCCGATAGAAGAGCAATTTCAACAAATTTAATTTCTGATTCTTGCTCACTGATCCTCGCTCTGGTTCGGGTCGCCGAGTCGCATGTCTTTATGTGTAAAGAGCATAAACACATTACTCTTTAGTGCATGTGAACTGATGCTCAACAAAATAAGGACTAAAATACTTAAATGTTTAGAGAAAATGGGAATGTTTAAGATCTTAATACAAATCAATTTACTAACCATAAGAAAACTAATAAAAAATGGCAAACAACAACAAACTTCTCATCTCAAACTATCTCTACTATTTGTTTTGCCATCTC
>NC_051412.1:18129279-18129451 GCF_015228065.2 Penaeus monodon
GCTTCTACAATATTCCTGGGAGCACAAGTACATTATATGGAAATTGGCACCAAGAAAAGTCGTATTGTTATTCCCTTTTTACAGCACGAAAACGGAGGAGTTGCCATGGTGAATTTTTTGCCAGACTTCCGGGACGTGCTCCTTCCACCGCGACCCTTCAGGATGTTGTCGT
>NC_051412.1:18129733-18129813 GCF_015228065.2 Penaeus monodon
TTCATGACGTCATTTACCCAATTCAGGGACCTTGTTTTTTTTTTGTTCAGTTCTTTTTGGGATTTAGCTTGTTATCAATA
>NC_051412.1:18129973-18130095 GCF_015228065.2 Penaeus monodon
AACATTCCTTTTCAGTTCCTTCTCATCCCCCTCTTCTTTCCACGCGTTACTCTTACGCCCATATATCACGTTACGAAAAATTCCATTACATCTCTTTGTGTCATAAATTCATTGCATCTTAA
>NC_051412.1:18130328-18130674 GCF_015228065.2 Penaeus monodon
CTTACTGACGGCCCTAAAATTCTTGTTCGTTTTTATTTCTTCAAAATTTTTTCTTCACTCCACCCCCCCACATCCGGGACGTTGCTGGACCAGATCACGTGGGTCTTGGCAGCGATTTCGACGGAATAACAACGTAGGATTGTGATTATATTCGTATTATACTTATGCTATATAGTGACCGTCCATTGCTATTTCCTTTTATCTGTTATTGAAAAGGTAAGGTAAAGTCATAATAATTTACCATTGTCAAACTGAGACTTTCTGATTAGAAAGAGTTTGGGATCAAACAAAATACAAGAAAATCAGTTAATTATCGATGTTAAAAGATAGTTAACTTATTAAAACC
>NC_051412.1:18130708-18131081 GCF_015228065.2 Penaeus monodon
GAAGCTCTGAATGTTTACTTTCCTTTTATGTAAAAACTTCATTTTCTTCCACGGCTCACCTAAAAAATTTCAGATTTCTTCTTGCCTCGGGAAGGGAAAAAATTTTTTTTTTCTATACTTCATCCTTAATTTCAAATTTGAATGGGGATAAATTAGGATGAATTTAAAATTTTGATTAAAGATGTAGTATCCTCACAGAATTCTCCTAATGGGAAAATTGGCCTATGCCTAACCATCACCAATAGTAATACATTTTTCAAAAGCAATGCATTCTTTCCTGAAAATCCCAATCGGACAATAACTTATACCAACTCAACTCACGGCAATGTAAAAACACAGCTATGAAAACGGGGCTTTTCTGGCATTCTAACAC
>NC_051412.1:18131287-18131621 GCF_015228065.2 Penaeus monodon
CTTTCCCCCCAGAGTCCCCCGGGAAAGGGGTAGAAGACGTGACAAGTACCCTACATCTTTGCCGAGCTTTTTCTGACCCGAAGTGGACGGACAAACCTCAGAAAATGGCTGGGATAAAAATATTCGCTTTTCCCAAAAGGCGAGAGGGTCATTCGAGAGATTTCGTGTCCTAAATTTCGAAAAGGGGGCGGTTGTCCGTTTTTTTAAATTTAAAAAAAATGTTCTTTTTATGGTTTATTTGGGTTATAGTTGTCTTCCGTGTAGTGAGAAAAATAACATTTCTCACTTATTTTTTTTTACTTCTTCTACTCTACCCCCGCAGTCTCTATCCTTC
>NC_051412.1:18131676-18132105 GCF_015228065.2 Penaeus monodon
AAATTTTCTTAAAGGATTCTAACCTACGTTTAACTTTTAAACCGGGGTTTTCTTTTCTCCCCACAAAACTTTTTCACTTCATTGTCCGTGTCTTCCCTTCATTGGGCTTCTTACACCCCTTCCTCGTAAATATTTTTCAATATTCAATCATTCTCCCTTCTTTTGGTGTCTCATCGTACCTCTTGCACTAACTGTTATTAAAGAGGACTTTTATGTTTTGCATGGTGTTATCTAATTCATTTCCACAGTATTAATTACATATCATGCCTCTGTATGTCTTAGAGTCTGCCTAATGATCTATAAAAGGATATGACTTCACTATTTTTCCTTTCGTTTTCCATCTGTTCGCTACTTTTCTTTTGATCTGATATAACTGTCACATACGACTGCTCGAATTAACTAAAAGAGTGAAAGAAAAAAATAATATGA
>NC_051412.1:18132150-18133960 GCF_015228065.2 Penaeus monodon
ATAAACAGGTGCGTGACCAGCTGGCATCTGAAACTCCTTGGGATTCGTTTATTCCTCCTGAAGATATTGCTGACCACTTGGAATGCGTTAATCCTTGGCTTTTAAGTTGAAATGACCCTCGAATTTGATCATCAGAAGAAAAAAACATTTGTTTCTAATGGCTTTATTAATAAATATGACAACATATGTTTGATAAATACGATTTTTTTTTTATTATCTTCCTGTTGTGTAGCTATTTTGCTAGTTCCATAAATGGGTTAGGGAATTTATATCCCGTTTGGAATTGATTACACACTCTAACCTACAAAGACGAAGAGGAAGTGTCAAACTAAGTTTAAGAGAGAGGGATAGAAGGTTGGAAGTTTTTAATTAGCTGATAAAGTGAACCATTAAAGTTCTGGGAACTTTCCTTTCCTGAACGACTGCACAAAACACACCACACATCACATACTTTGACGAGAAACGAAAGACTTTCTCGGTGGTAAACACATACCAAGTCACAAAATTCTCCTTAGGGTGCTATGCCTCACATGAAGACGTTTTTACCCACGATACACTTTATAAAGATTATACTTATGACCACAAGTCGTCAAAGGCCCAGTAGTTACGCATAAAGGCATATGATGCGACATGCACTGGCAGCACAGTTTTGACGGGGTGGGCAAGGTACTGGAAACTTATTGAGGACCCCATATTTCAGTTACCCTAAAGGCCACATGTTAATAGCAGATGTGTGGGGCGAGGGGACGGGTTAGGTCAGGTGGGAGGAATAGTGAATAGACTCGGGATCAGGTGGAAAACTAACTGAACCGAAAGCATTTGATATACACAATGTGTCATTTTCAGTAAACTACTGAAAGTAACCGCCTTCCCCATGACAATTGATCTACAGAGATATGTGCGGACGGCTTCTGTGGGTTAAGCCCTTGTTACCAACACACTAGCACTATTTTTTAAAACAGTGCCGCAGGCTTGTATCCAGCGGCCTTTGGGCAGACAATGCAAACAACGTTTGGACGCCCAGACACTTTAAAGAAATGGCGTCGACTTCGACTTCTTTACATGGTGATTATCGTGGCTGTTTCCCCTGACCCGTCCGATTTCTCTTCCACAACCAATAACTTTTCCTTCTCTTTTTTTCCATCATCCGGGATCATCCGTCTCGAACGACATGAAAGGAGGTCGGGATCGATAAAAAAAAGAAAAATGGAGTTCATCTTTCTTCGCGGCGCTGCATCCTCCGTGAGACCTTGAGCACACACTTAAGGGTCTGGGGTAGGCGTGAAGAAAAAAAGGGAGAGGGAAAATAATAATAGTGATAAAGATGGGTTTCTGTTCCATGTACAAGTGTTTGTTAATGGTGCACTGATAAAGAAAAGGATGATTAGTAATGACGATAACAATACTGATGCTGCTTCTCGTACTTATAAGAAAAATTATATTGATAATTGTAATTATTGGAATGCTAAATTCAACAGCACCGGTAACAATAATTATGATTAACATCCGAGCCGCTTCAAACAAAGGCAAGTGCCCTCCGACTGAAGCACTGTCAAAGCTAAAAAAAACGATCAAAGCCTTTTTTCATTATGTAACACCCTTAACTATTTCATCACAACACCCAATTACGAAATATCCTTTTGATAGTGGAATCCGCGAAGCACGCCATATAATTTACATCGTTTGTTACAGACCTGCTTCGGATTCTCACAGGGGCTAACCAAACCCATATTTTGGAGGACTGCCAGCGTCATGAAACGTCGCAAACATCCCATTAATTTAGTCGCTTTACGCAATTATCATAATGAAT
>NC_051412.1:18134059-18134415 GCF_015228065.2 Penaeus monodon
TATACAACACTTTCATGTATATTATAGCTCCAACTCCTCCATGAGGGAAACCGAATCATTTTCCTGGGGTCCTGCAATCCTTACAAGTTCAAATGAACCTTCATGCAATTGATATTTTAATCATGTACAAGAGTACGATTTTTCTTTTCTATTTTTTTGCTATTATTTATATTGGTTTCTAGTTCCCAGGGATGAAAATGGAAGAGGCAGACACAAATTGGCTTCAGGGTTTGCAAACGATTTGGAACAGGTAGTAATATGAGTAAATAAAGAATAATAAAAAAAAACAATAGATAAGCATAAAATAATTTAAAGGGGTGGATGGAAGTGAACATCTCCCACCGGGTATGATATCG
>NC_051412.1:18135264-18135461 GCF_015228065.2 Penaeus monodon
CTGTTCCAATCGTTTGCTAAACCTGAAGCCAATTTGTGCTGCCTCTTCCTTTTCATCCCTGGAAATAGAAACCAATATAATAATAGCAAAAAATAGAAAGAAAACGTACTCTTGTACATGATTAAAATATCATTGCATGAAGGTTCATTTTACTTGTAGGATTGCAGGACCCAGGAAAATGATTCGGTTTCCCTCAT
>NC_051412.1:18135561-18135665 GCF_015228065.2 Penaeus monodon
ATGTATGTATGAATGCATATACCTATGTGTAAAAAGAGAGTTTAGAGAAAAAAGAGAGAGATGCCACACACAAACACAAGCACACCACTCGCAAGCCGCGAGAG
>NC_051412.1:18135689-18135936 GCF_015228065.2 Penaeus monodon
TCAGATTCTTATATTCGATCTAATTAAACAAATGCTAAAATATCCTGAAAAAAAAGTAAACTAAAGGGGAACCAGGATAAGAAAAAACATAAAGCAAAACACAAGGAAATAAGGAGTGAAATCCCGTCGCCTGTTTTCCAAAAATTTCGTTTTCATTTCTGCATGAAAAATATATATATTCATAAAAAGAAATTATAAGAACGAAAAACATTATCGAAAAGAAGATTTATTTTTCTCTCTCTTTTTT
>NC_051412.1:18136386-18136511 GCF_015228065.2 Penaeus monodon
GATCGTTCTTTTTCCGGTGACAAAACACTCGGTAATCGGCAGAGCGGGTTTGTTGATTCGCTTGAACGGAATCTCGCAGGAACGAGAGAACAATACTCACATTGTAGTTGTACACACAAACTGAT
>NC_051412.1:18146074-18146451 GCF_015228065.2 Penaeus monodon
GCATATTCTAAATTTAGAAATGTGTGTCTCAGCCTATGAATTCTCAAATAGATAAACATGGTGCTCACTCACACATAATTGTCACATGTGTTAAATGTAACAGACTAAGCAAGCACACACACTGAAGCAGGGAGGCCGAGGAAGGAGGTGAAGCGAACCTGTCTTATTAAAGGCCTGAAGCTGCCATGAATGCCTTGCTGTGAAGGCCTTTTGCACACAATGGCACCCCCGCAGCATCAGTGTAAGTGTGCGTGGGATGGAATGCATCAATTCCGTACAGATTCTCGTGAGTGGGCGGTTCGGAGTTCAACCCATAGTAACCCTACCTATTGCATAACTCGACGCCATATATCGTGCATGTACATAGATACAGGAGG
>NC_051412.1:18148927-18149456 GCF_015228065.2 Penaeus monodon
CGGAGGAGCCACTTGAATTTCTTTCCTTTTTTTCTAAGATCCTTATTAAGATCGCAATAACCCTCAAGGAACAGCCCGGGTAAGTTTTCATTTTGCTGTTAAAAATTATACCAATTTTTTGGGTTAATCAAAATAAATTTCTGAAGGCAAAGCACGTAAATAAAAGTAAGAGTAATTTTAATGACCTTCGATTCATTAAGCGTTCCGACAGTTGAATGACATAATAAGAGGTTAAAACACAAGGCATTTATTGTATTAAAGTAGTATTTGAAACGTTATGAATACATCCAGAGATAAAAAATAAACCCATAGACACTGTAAAAAACTAAAACGGAACTGGATACATTATTCAAGTGTATCACAAAAAAGCCCAAAAACCTTTTTCCAGCACTGCACTGTAAAAACGTTCAGGGACTCAGAATACACTCGTCACAGCAGGCTTTGTTTACCTCCAAAACCTGAAACCCAAAACACTTGAGCGAAAGGTCCAAATTCTCGAAAAACATGCAGACGGATCGGTTTTCTATGT
>NC_051412.1:18149500-18149719 GCF_015228065.2 Penaeus monodon
TTGATATCCTGACTCCTCTGCGGTTGGTAAGGTGATCTCGGAAAGGGAAAATGAGCTGTACATCACATCTCGTGTGTTCTGTGCCCTGACCAAGCACCACAAGCGGGTCCCCCCGTTGTCCTGAAGGAAAGACAGGAAAAAAAAAGAAAAATCTCGTACGTGGGTTTTTTTGCGAAGGAAGCATAAAATTAAAACAAGAAAAAAACACGCATTAACGTG
>NC_051412.1:18150538-18150630 GCF_015228065.2 Penaeus monodon
GGTAGTTAAAAGAAGCGTATGAGCACGTAATGCGTGTTTTTTTTTTTTTTTAATTTTACTGCTTCCTTCCGCAAATAAACACGTACGAGATT
>NC_051412.1:18150657-18151343 GCF_015228065.2 Penaeus monodon
ATGGACAACGAGGACCCGCTTGTGGTGCTTGGTCATGGCACAGAACACACGAGATGTGATGTACAGCTCTTTTTCCCTTTCCGAGATCACCTTACCAAACCCCAGAGGGGTCAGGATATCAAGAAACGAAAAAAAGAAAAAAAAACGAAAGCGAAAAAAACAAAAAACATAGAAACCGATCCGTCTGCATGTTTTTCGAGATTTGGACCTTTCGCTCAAATGATTTGTTTCAGGTTTTGGAGGTAAACAAAGCCTGCTGTGACGAGTGTATTTCTGATTGCTGAACGTTTTTACAGTGCAGTGGCTGGAAAAAAGGTTTTGCTTTTGTGATACACTTGATAATGTATCCAGTTCCCGATTAGTATTACAGTGTCTATAGGTTTATTTTTTATCTCTGGATGTATTCATAACGTTCTCAATACACAAAATCAAAAAATGCCTTGTGTTTTAACCTCTTTTAGCCCTTCAACGCTGGGAACGCTTAATAATCCGAAGGTCATTAAAAATTACTCTTACTTTTTTTTACGTGCTGCCTTCGTATTACTTTGGATTAAGAAAAAAAATTTGGGTAAATTTTTTAAACAGAAAAAATGAAAATTAGCCGCTTTCCTTGAGGTTTATTGCGATCTTAACTAAGGATCTTAAAAAAAAAAGGAAAAAAATTTAAATGGCCCTCCCCTTTTCAT
>NC_051412.1:18151503-18151602 GCF_015228065.2 Penaeus monodon
GTGTTCTTTTTCATTCCTACGTAGTCATTATATTTATGTTGATTTTTCTTATGAAACCCCTATAGTACTGACAAGATATTGTGAAGTGTTATGTTAGTA
>NC_051412.1:18153835-18154282 GCF_015228065.2 Penaeus monodon
AAAGAAAAAGCAATAAACAAAAAATAATGAAAATCAAAAAAACCGCAAGAAAAATGAGCAAAACCCTCCTGTACTATGTACATCACGATATAGGCGTCGATTAATGCAATGGGTGGGGTTACTTGGGTTAAACTCCGAACCGCCCATCACGAGAATCTTAGGGAAATTGATGCTTTCCCATCCCACGCCCTTACCGATCTGGGGGGGTGCATTGTGTGAAAAAAGGCCCTTCACAGCAAGGCATTCGGGGCACTTCGGGCCTTTAATAAACGGTTGCTTCACCCCTTTTCCTGGGCCCCCCTCTTCTGTTGTGCTTGCTTAGTCTGTTACATTAACACTTGACAATTATGTGTGAGTGAGCACCTTTTTTATCATTTGAGAATTCATAGGCTAGACACCTTTTCTAAATTTAGAAAATGCATATATAATTTTATATATTAAAATTAT
>NC_051412.1:18163263-18163371 GCF_015228065.2 Penaeus monodon
ACAACTACAATGTGAGTATTGTTCCCCCTGTTCCTGCGAGATTCCGTTTAAGCGAATCAAAAAACCCGCTCTCCGATTACCGATGTTGTCACCGGAAAGAGAACGATC
>NC_051412.1:18164277-18164351 GCF_015228065.2 Penaeus monodon
GAATTTCATGGTAGTGTTCAGAGTTAGAAAGAATTCGCTTTCATCTTTTGTTGTTGCTTCCCTTCTTCGCGTTG
>NC_051412.1:18171644-18171901 GCF_015228065.2 Penaeus monodon
GAATATTCCCGTTCTGTTGTTTTACAAAATAAGCGCGTTATTACAGCATACAAGCTCCCCCAAAATATTGCTTTTACCCCAACAAGAAATTCTGATTTTTTCAGCGGAGCTAAATACTTAACGTGTGTGCGTTTTAAGCAAAAATAGCGCGACGGATTATATGCTTATTTTGTAAAATAACCATAGGATATAAAACAAAATCTACGTCAGTATTCACTCTAAAAGACGAACAGATCATTTGATAATATATATATATA
>NC_051412.1:18172076-18173207 GCF_015228065.2 Penaeus monodon
AATACAGGTTAACCACTGGTTTTAGACATTTTTGAATCATAAAACGATTACCAGTCGTCTTACTTTTTCATTTGCCACGAGTGTTAACTGAAGGAGCTGTTGTTTCGTGTCACTTGGAGACAGACGATTACAATGCAGAAACGCTTCTGCCTTTAATCAAGAATTATATCATAAAGCGAATCATAATAGTAAGGGATGGCTGTGTGGCTTACTACTCTTTAAAAGACACCGGATACGTCCATAACACTTTGAGTCCCGCAGAAAGTTTTATGGACTGCACGGACGCGTCCGTGCACACACACTATTATTAAGTGACTCTGGATGGGTTCAGAAGAGCGGACCAAGAGCCCTTGCAAGCGAACTGAATATCTGGCGTAGTATTTTACGAGGTATACATTCATTAGAGAATACGAAGGGAGTCCCCGCCACAGATTCTTTATCGTATCTGCCTGGCTATATTCACTACGAGGCAGAAAGACGAGGGATACAACCGTGTCCCAGACCCGCTCCTTAAGTCGGATGATTTCGATATGAGCGACGCAGATTAAGACTTAACTAGACATATATCGGCGTTATTAAATTTTTGTTTGTTCTCTCGATAATCATGGTAGGAAAATACTGGTACTCTATATATAATGAGTTGGTAGCTTATTTTTGATAGTATTTACCTGCATAGAATACCAGTGACTGATGAGTGTTATGCGCTCATCAGTTATATATCGCATATAATAATACAAATCGCAGATAAATGCGTATGTAAGTTCAATTAAAGAAGCCATTTATCTTGCTACACGTATGAAGCGATGACAAACGGTAACCGCTGCTTAAGAGTCTTTTTATTACTAAATTAACGTATTGGCCATAATGAGAAAAATAAACTCATAGCCAGTTCTACATTAAATGACGTCATATTTCTTTGAACAATCATAACTCAGACATCACGGGTACTTTGTCATTCCTCGAAGAAAGCCTCAGTCTGTAACTTGCCGCTGTCCAAGCAAGTGAGGATCTGTGCTGTGTAAAGATACGCTGTAAGAGCTGGATGGCCTGTCCCAAGAATGACAGAGCACCTTGTTTGCCGATGGACGCCGGTAAAATGTTTTCGTAATTTTTATGGCCCTGTATCGCGAG
>NC_051412.1:18173229-18174040 GCF_015228065.2 Penaeus monodon
AAGTTATGGAAGAAATATTAGATGCTTACATAATATCTTAAAGTTAATGGCCATAAAGAGACCACAATCTAAACCCACCTCTAATAATGATCCACATAAAGGTGATGTCATAATCTTCAATGGCCAATTTCAGAGGAAAAAAAGAATATGTAGCAATATTAAGTGGCTGGCGTTAGAAGATATGAGCTACACACTCTGTTAAAAGAAAATTTAGTTTCCCATCCGTCATTACGCTCACAATATACGCTGTGGGTGTCGATAGCCGATGTCTTCACGCCTTTAGAAAAATTACAGGATGGAGTTGAGATTGTGGAAATTCCATAAACATCAGTGGATAGAGGACGTTTAGTGTTATCAGAAAACGGACTTTCAATTGAGTTTTGCAATACTGTGCGACTCAGTAAACGAAAAAAACTATAACTTTCTTCCATGTACGAAAGGTGGCGCTCGCCCCGTAGAATTCAACTCGGCGCATTGTCGACATTTTGTTACGATACTTATTGCTAGTTTTGCTGTTTATCACGCACTTCCTCTCATCGTATAAAACATAAAATCGGAAAGCAAATAATTTCATTTTTTCAGCAGTGTGATATTGGAGACGAATACCTTCACTTATTTTACTGGTCATTTGCGATGGAAAACAACAACTAATTCACGCATCTTATACCGTTGATGCTTTAAACAACAACAACAATTTTTTTTAACCTAATATCGGTCTCTTGTTTCAAGCCGTAATCCCATAACAGGTGAGTAGTTTTTGTTAATAAATAAATTAAGATTTAGTTACCATTCTTTTCGGTCCACTAGTGCA
>NC_051412.1:18176439-18176517 GCF_015228065.2 Penaeus monodon
GAGTGCGTAATGAACGGTCGAGGCAGATATGAATATATCATACAGTGAGATGTATGTGGAGATAACGACGTGAGAGAG
>NC_051412.1:18179241-18179416 GCF_015228065.2 Penaeus monodon
ATAAGTACAATAAATAGGCGTCTTTTCTCGAGGGATTTCCAATGGAAGATCTTGGTGAGTTTTTGAGCAGAAGGCATCCAATTGTGGATCAAAGAATGTATCAATATTGGTCTTTTCTTATGGCAAATAGGAGGAAATGCGCCTGCACCGAGCGGGGTCGGAATATTACCTCCGT
>NC_051412.1:18179836-18180591 GCF_015228065.2 Penaeus monodon
AGCTGGGCAGGCTTCCTGTCGCAGCTGCATCCGCAACAGCGACACAAAACAAAATCACTTTTAACTCCCCCTTCCAGAAAAGACATCTGAATAGAACACACTACAAAAACACTATAAAACTTCACTAGGAATGGCTTGAATAAAGCCAGTAAAACTGGAGTGAAAATGGGATTTTGCTCACATTAAAGATTCCATATTGGTACATGATGGTCAGAATGATCCTTCCAGTGCGTCTTCAGAGAACTAGTTCGCTGCACCTAAGCGGATATATTCTCACTTGGTACTAAACTCTGGTCGGGGGGGTATAAATATAGCACATAGTGATGAGAGACTTCCGTATGTGTTTTCTTTAACACAATATAATTCACTATAATGATTGAAGAAAAAAAGAGAGCTTCCAACTACACTGCTCGCCTCTGAAAGAAAGGCAACGGACGAATTCGTGTGGAGTAATAAACGAGGCAGACTGTTTCTCTTCATTATAAATCTCACCGAATTTTAGGCGACATATTCACTATAAAGGGCAATTATGTTTTGAGTATATGTACCGATTTACTACATTTTCGCAATAGCATGAGTTAGACAAGTGAATATCTTATTAGTTTGCTTTTTACGTCAGTGCATCAGTGCCCGTTACAGTGCCCGAGTCTCCCTGCGGTCACTGTAACGGCGTGTAGCAGAGGTTGGACGTTAAACAACCGAACCAAAACAACCAAATTCTTGCTTGTGTCTGCCAGCTTTGCTACTGCCTTGAG
>NC_051412.1:18180993-18181298 GCF_015228065.2 Penaeus monodon
TTTATTCGAAAGAGTCGAATGTTTACGAATGCCATTTCATAAGTAAGCCTCTGAATGTTGTGACGGTTGTTGCCCGATATACATTGTTGAAAAGAGAGCCACTTGAAATATTTCTAATTTTGATAGTAGCTTTTGTCACTTCCTTTATGATAACACATATATTCTTTCTATCGGGAGAAGGCAAGGACCGTGGCGTCAGGATTTTAATTAAAAACATGATATTAGACGCCGTGGTCATCTTACTATTCAATCCCTTCAGCTACAGTCAACTTGTCAAGAATATTAGGAGTCTGGCAAAACCTAGA
>NC_051412.1:18182008-18182450 GCF_015228065.2 Penaeus monodon
TATGAGGATAGGGAATACCAAGACTGTTGAAGACGGCTAAGCCATTTCTTTTTTTCTTTGGTATTTTTATCTCCTCTTCCTCCGCTTTAACGTAAAAATAAACTCTAGAAGTAAGCTTCTTTTCCTGGATAAAAAGACAGCGCGCAAGAAACGGAAGTAAATATGCTTTTAAACAGCAATATTTATGCGACTTATGCCTCATCGTAGGCTCTCCTCAGGGGCGGAATTAACAGTTATTGTTTCGCGCAATCTCCACCTTCCTTAAGCCAGGGAACTTCATTTCCTGTAATATGCGTCCATCCTCTTAATTGCAGATTAGTTTTCCTCCAGTCATTGTTCGGAAAAAGAGCCTCGTGTGTTCTCACGGTTCCCTCGATGTGACTCAATAGTTTCTTAAAAACATATGCACGATTCCCAAGGGTGTGCACGCTGCCAGATAGTG
>NC_051412.1:18182501-18182738 GCF_015228065.2 Penaeus monodon
CGTCACTATGTGCAGATTAGGGCGTAAGTGAATCAAAAAAATATATATCAAATTTTGTATGTATTTTTCTCTATTTTATTTCTGAAATGCAGAGATCACTGCAATATAAGGTTAAGTGAACCTACACCCCCTGAAAATGCATGTAATCATTATAAGAATTTTTTCACTACCTATTATATAATATTCAAACGAATATGCTCCCTTTAGGTGTTACTTTCAAAGTTCAACAGTGTGATA
>NC_051412.1:18183973-18184161 GCF_015228065.2 Penaeus monodon
CATTTCCTGAACTACCCGTGTGTGTGGCCATTCGATAATAACATTTTGCTTCCGAGGTAGCGAAAACTGTGTTTTCTTTTATCCTAATCAGAAGTTATATAACTAACGAAAAGAGAGTATAAGTAGATGTTGAGAAATCCAGTATCAATTACGGTGATTGTGAATTCAGATCTTGTATACTGCTTGGG
>NC_051412.1:18184428-18184808 GCF_015228065.2 Penaeus monodon
CCCCCAAAGAACAGCGAACGCAATAAGCACAAAAAAGGATCCTCGGAAAGGCGTCGATGTGACGCATCCTTTTGATTGTTCCAAAAACGTCGAAGGAAGAGAAAACGTAGCTGAAAACCGACAGGAAGGTAATTGCAAGACAGGGGACGGGAAAAAGGACATCTGGGAGGCTCGAGCTCCGTCGGGTGTGAAATCTGTCAAAGCCACGCGCGCCAGGAGCAAGCCAACCGACAGCCTCGCAGGTCGGACTCCATGCATTTGTAGCTATATTTATACGGTGATCTATTAGCCCCGTATTTCGGTCTAGTAAATGAAACAACAACGAGAAAAGGAAAACAAACAAATATACAGTTTGCTCTGTATGAACCCTTTACGCACGA
>NC_051412.1:18188205-18188401 GCF_015228065.2 Penaeus monodon
ATAGCAGTTATGTCAGGAGATGATCCAACAACAACAACAGGTTCTGATGCAAGTTCTACTGTTTCAGTGACCACTAGTGAAGCGACTACAAGTAACAATAATGATTTATTGACCACTGAAGTGACTAAGGCACTTTCTGTTGATGCCATTGTTCAAACTCCTCAGATACTTCAAAATCACCAAGACCAAATTCAGA
>NC_051412.1:18190374-18190531 GCF_015228065.2 Penaeus monodon
ATGATGCATTGTCCGTGAAGTTTTTCTTTGAGTTTACCATCTATCTATCTGTTTGTGGTCCTGTACGTTTTCTATTGTCCTGTCATTTGAAACGGGACTTAAATATCTCAATCTCTCTGTCAATTTATGGTGTGCAGGGCGCTAACTTGGCATATAT
>NC_051412.1:18191206-18196592 GCF_015228065.2 Penaeus monodon
CAAGGGTGCCTGTGTTGTGTTGGGGGACCATGTAGTCCTCTTCAGTATTAATTAGTCGAAATAAGAGATTGCCGTCAGCAAAAAATCTAGCAGAAGAGTTAGGTGTGGATAGGAGAAAGTCATTAACATATAAAAGGAAAATAAGGGGAGTAAAAAGTGTTTTGCGGTACCAGAAGAGACAGCGTCAGAAAATGAACTGTCAAACAGGACACATTGCATCCTACATGTCAGGAAGCTAGTAATTCAGTGAAGAATTGGTCATGTGATCCCGTAATACTATAATTTGAGTGTCACGTCTTCTGTAGCCATTGGCAAAACCAAGCAGTTTGGCATCTAATAGTTTAATTATGTCATTGTGGATTTAGATTAATTGTCTCGCATGAACGTTTGGATCATAAACAGTAATGCGAGTCTGTAAGGATGCTGTGTGTCAATGTGATTCATGATGTGTCTGGGCATTATGTGTTCAAAGATTTTGTAAACGATCTATGTGAGAGAAATGGGATGATAATTTGTTGGCTCTGTGCAGTTCACAATCTTGAAAAGGACAGGTGACATTGTTGAATATTCATAATTTCATATGGTTTAATGAATAATTTGTAAATCAAAATTGTTAGTTTACTTTCCGTTTAAAACGTGCTATTTTGAGTCTTTTTATTATAATAACATTTACATATATGTACCATTGTCCAGGAAAATGTTTCCCCAACCAGTCATTCTTGCCTTTGGTTACCAATTTGAAGAATGGACTTCTTATACATGATGCGATGTAAGTTCTGTAAATGTATAAATTTGAGGGAATTTACTTGTTTAGTGGCTTGTGTTCGCAAGTACAGACTGAGGGAATGGTTTCATCACACTGCCAAAACTCCTGAACTTCAGAGATCTTTTGCATCATCATACGGCCACCCTATCATTCTTGAATTCATAATTATTATGATGGTAAATGGGACATACAAAATTACTACCTTTTTCCTTTATACTGATAGAAAATATGGAAAGTAGTATGAAAGTATTTCACCATTAGTGCAACATACCAGAAAGTATTTGCATGTGCTGAAGTTCTATAACCAAGACAGTATTCCCTTAAAACGAATAATGCATTTCTGGTCAATCTAGACTACTGATCTTCCAGATTTATTCAGAATTTAAAATTATCACAAGATATACTATCATGTTGGATATGTGGATACAACTTGTGTGAGAAAAGGATACTACCTTTTGGAATTGAGAAAAAATTCAAATATTACTTTGATATAATGCCACTTCCCAACAATTTAGTTTATCTCATAATCATTCATCTTGTCAGGTGAAAGAAAGATCAACATACATACAAGTATTTAATTTATCATAATACTATGTTAAATCATATGATAATGAAGAAAAGTTGGATATTGCATACAGAGACAAGAAGGAGAGTCAGTTCACTGTATCCAGCACCCACAAGAAGGAGAGAGGCCATTCACTGCATTCAGTACCCAGATGAAGAGAATGAGTACATTAGATCCAGCACCCAGAACAAAAGCCTTAAAACCACCACAAAACATGCCAACAATTAATGTCTGAGAAAATATTTCCCATGATATACAGAGTAATGAGATCATTATGTATATTTCATGAAACAGCCTTTTAGATCTTTTGGTTAGGAAGTGGATCATGCAAGCTGTATCCCTATACAACCACAATTGTCAAAACACAAATAAAAAGAAGCTACAGTACAGTATATGTATAAATCAGAGACTGGTTGTGTAAATGCACTCAGAAAACTTACTCACACTGTTTACTATAACAGACCTGCACAAAAGTGTTGTGCAGTGTCATGGACATGGGAAAATTTATGTTGACTACAAATTTCATATACTTAACAAATGCATGCATGATAATAACATGATTTTAAATTATTTTCAGACAAGGACAAGGACAAAATATTCACATTTTGCCATTACAGTGTTGTCTACAGACATTAAAGTCTGTTGCCCCACTCTTCCAGCAGTCCAGTCTGGAGTTATACTCTAGACGACCCTGACGACGTGGCAGCTGCAATGACCTCCCCAGACCACCAGAGGCCTCTGATGTAGAGTTCTTCAAAGCAGATCTGATGTCATGGCAAAGGACTCTACCATAAGCAGAACTGCTTCTGGTAGACCTTAAAGCATTCTGAGAGCATTCATTTCATGTGATGAAAATGGATCTTGCAACAGAAGGCTACTTGATTACCATTCTCTCAAGTTCTGGGCAAAATAAAATATAAGAAGCATTATATTTCACATTAAAAAGCCCTTCTTAAATCTCAAGCTTCTACTGCTCTAATAATCTGGGGAGTACTTGTGCTCTGCAAATATACCTATAATTACATTATCAACATAATGTATACGGCTTTTCATTACAGAACGCATTGCACACCTAAGTCTGACTCAGTGCATTCTGTGCCTGCCTTTCTTTACCAGAAAATCAGAAATTTTGACATGAGGTATTGTTTACACAGCTTAATGATAAAATACTTATGAAAAATAGATGGAGTAGCATAACCAGCTCAGGTCAAGTTTCATATAAACTTTTTTCTATTATCAAGGGACAATGCTAGTTATTTAGTTGAAAGCTAAAACCATAAAGCCCATTTGACTATTCATTGTGCTTACTTCACTTATAATTACCACTATTACTTAGAAAATCTCTAATGTGTACATCTTACAAGAACAATATGCTAGCTTCATCTTTTTCCCAGAGGCAAATGTATTTGATTCTGTTTTGCAATTTAAGAACTTGATTTTCTTGTGTTCTACCACTAAAGCTTGCAGTTTCTGGTCTCAAGTAACCTATAAAAACTAACTGGACTTTCACAATTACTATCCAGCACTTCAGTCTATAAAGTAGCTGTATGTAAGCTGATAGATAAAATACAGTACTGGATATGATACATAAAGATGGAGATCTATTCAGTGATTAGTATACATGAATATTTTCTCACTGATGGTACATAGAGTATTAAATCTTCAGCTGTGCTTAGAAAGACCTCAATGCATAAAACAAACAAAAGCAATGCAAAATAAAATTAATTTCTTAATACAATGAGAGCATTTAAAAAAATCTAAAACAGAAAATAAAGGAAATCAACACATAAAACCTTGAATAAATTATTTATTAGAAATTAAGACCATAGAAAACAATAAAAACTGATAAATGCACCATAAAGCTTTGCCAACAGAGGTTTACAGTTGGAGGGCTGTCATGGATGGCCACTATAGGGAAACGCTGTTATAAGTCTTCCTGTAAAATAACATGATAAAGTGTAAGGTTTTGTATATCTCCACTCCTGGCTTACACAAGCCACCGCTTGAAATCAAGTTCATCTTTGTATAAATTTTGGGAAAGTATACAAACCTGGAATATGATCTGATGGATCTGGGGATTATCTTTCTTTTTATTTTACTGATAATTTTCAGGTATAAGAACACTAAATGCAGAGAAATGCACTAAAATATTGAGTAAAAATAAATCTTCTATACACAAGCCACTTAAAAGTAAAGGATTGAAATGCATGACTAAAATGGTATGGGCAGTCTATGTACACGGTTGGGTAGCTCATGTGCCAGGCTGCTGTTAGTGAGTAAAGCCCGTAACTTGGTTTGACTTGCTGGAACAAAAAACTCTCATAGGGGTACTGAGGCAGTAAAGGCCCTCTCTCCTGTATATTATCAGGCACCAGTCACTAGCTAGAGAGAATGTCCATCTCCTACAAACAACATTATATGGCTATGTGGAGCTTAAACACATGGTTGGTAAATAAGAGAACATAAATTATTAAGGATCACAGGGGCTCAACAGCCCAGTGTCTCTGTTGTCACTTTCCCCCGCGCCCCATGGGTATTTGTTTGGGGATCTTGGGCACTGTGTGTCTGGCGCGGGGGTTGGGGTCAGGGCCGCCAGGCTCCCGTCACAACCGAGGGATCGGCGGCATTTCCATTGTCATCACGGGCACAAGGAGCATTAGAAAGAAGTGATTTGGAAGGCTGAGGTATACGAGTCGCAACTGCGGATCGAACTCTTGGTGCAACTGGAGGCTGATAATTGAATGGTGGAACAATGGCAGACTGTGGTGGGGATCTCACTCTTCCATCTTCCTCCACCACAATGAAGGAACCGAGTCGAGACAATCTCTTGGCCCGGGCTTCACTGTCCTCCTCCCCTTGTCCAACAGCTGGAGGGTGAGTAGCTGGTCTTTGTCGAAGTTGTACTGTTTCTGACTGTCGCACATGAACTTCTGCCATTCTTGAACGAGTTGGGCTGACTAAGCAATGTGGACGTGAATCTACAGGTGTGGTGGCCTCTGATGGTGGAGAGGACCTGGTGTCACGACCTCTTAACTTTGCTAATTTAAGACCTAAGCGAGTTCTACTCTTTCCCGTGTCACTGCTTGCACTGGAACTCTCTACACCTGGTAATTTTTCATAAGTGGAACTCCTCACAAGTGGTCGAGGAGGAGTTTCCTTTGCCGCTGATTTTGGCCGTGATATCCAAACACGTCCATCCTTCTTTTCATCTTTTGGTTTGGATTGTGCTCGTTCCACTTTCTTCCATAAATTAGCAATGCGACTAGTTACCTCCTTCTTGACAGTTTTTTTTGAATCTGGACGCCACTCAGCCATGTCACTAGACGTTGGTGGACGGGCATCACGCGTTAAGCTTGTTGACTTTGGCTGTGGAGGGCGGCCCTTTGTTGGACTCAAGTCCTGACTTCCACTCTTTGGAATAGCAGTACGGACTGAAGGGCTTGGTTGTACAGTGTCCCTCCTTATCCTTGGTTTGGAGATACCACGGATAGGTGCAGCTGCTTTTTTACTCTCAACTTGCACTGTTCTTTCTGGACTTAAGGGTGTATCACTATCATCCTTTGTAAATGTGTTCTGACGACGCAAAGGTCTCGGAGGATCAGGGCCAGGTCTTGCTAAGGATTTAGAACGTGCTGGTCGAGTGATTGTGCCTCTCCCAGCAGGCCCTAAACGGGGACTAGAACCTGCACTGCTGCCTGCTGAAGAGCCTGTGGCCCTCCCAGTTGGGCTTTCCTCCCCACTGCTACCTCCTCTCTGGATGTTGGAAGTCTGTCGCAAAGCTGACGCCCTAGTTGCCCGTGGAAGCTTTGGGGAAGATGGCTTTACAGGGGAAGCAGAACTAGGGCGACCAGGGGTAGAGCGCACGGGAATAATTCTGGCTGGACTAGCAGATGTAGCAGCAGTTTTTGCAGGCGTAGCACTGTATTTACGAGCACTTGAATATAGTGGTTTTCTTCGACCCCTAATGCCTTTCCCAGCACCATCATCCTCTTCTGTGGGCCTTGGTGTCTCTTCTCCTGGTTTCACAATTCTTGGCCGACGCAGAATCTGCTGCA
>NC_051412.1:18196640-18198490 GCF_015228065.2 Penaeus monodon
TATCAGGAGGGTCTTCATCTGCATCCCTAAGAAAATTTTTCAAATCTAGTTCATCTTCATTTGATATCAAGCTAAGCGTTTCTATATCTAATATATTTTCTTCACTTAGAAGGTCTGATGACTCACTTGTCATAGCCTCCCTGGTTTCATTAAGGGTACATATTACAATATTAGCATCCTGCTGCAATGCCTCTAGTTGTTCTGCTGTTAAATCAAGCATCTCATTACTGTCCTGGAAATCAACCAGTGTCCCATCACCTTCTTTATCTTCATCTGCTACAGCCTGTGCTTCAGCATCTGGCGTTATGTCGGATAATGGCACGTCAATGGTTCTTGTTTGGTATCGTTCCCGATCCTCCTGCCTTCGCTGCCTAAATGACTGTTTACCCTGCAGCTTTGGCGGTGATGATGGTGCTTCTAAATCTTCAATTTTCAGTCCTGCAGCTTCCTGGGCAGTCTCTGGAGTGGCTGGACTCTCACTAATGGTGTGAGTTTGGAAGCGACTTGGGTCTTGTTGACGTCTCTCTTTTGGAGATCTTCGTGGACTGATTTTTTCTTTTTCTGCTTCAATAGAACCCATATCAGAAGGAGTGTTAGTTAGTGTACTATCTGTTGATATGGTGCGAGTTCTAAATCTTTCAGAATCATCCTGGCGACGCTGCTTTGGTGTTCGAGTGACAGAGGGTGATGAGGGTAGAACTTCTACCAGAGTCGGATCTGTATCCTGTGATGGTGTTGCATCAGACATTTCTCCATCACCTCTTGTGAAGGTCCGGAACCTGTCCTTTGCCTGCTGTCTTCGAGATCGGGGTGTGCCAAGTCTGTGGGGAGAAGACTGAGATGTTGAAGAGAAGCCATCTTGGGGTAAATCAGGGATGTCTGAAGGCAATTCATCTGCTGCCATTTCTGTGTCACTTGCAGGGCCAACTGTATCTTCATGTTCAGTGATGTCTGTTATTTCCTGGTAGGTTGAAGCTTCATCTCCACCTGTCAAGGTAAGTGTGGATGCAGCATTCATGGCCTCCTGACGGAAGATAGCAGCCAGCTGGCGAGCAGGAGCAGCAACCTGTGCAGTGTGGTCTACAGGAGGAGAAGGCGGTGACTCACGTTGTTCTGCTACCTCAGAAGTTATGGAAGCTACACTGATCATTGAGTTTTCCATATCATCATCAAGCATGGATGGTGGTGGGATGTTATCTAAGTTAGAATGGCAAGAGCTTGCCATACTAGCCATGTTTTCATTAGAGCCATAGTCCTGGTCTCCAAGTGCCCGCCGCACCATTTCAGGAAGACGGCGTGTGTGACGGCATTCTAAGCGACGGTTGCCAGTGCGAGGCAGGCGTTCCTCAGCACTGCTTGTGAGACTATTGGACATTGAAGCCAGACTTCCCATTGCTGATGGTGGCTTGATATTGTCAATACAAGCATCTGAAGCAGCACTAGCTATGCTATGAGACATGTGAGATGTTTCATCACTACTCATGAGTTTTGCTTCTCCAGCAACTGCTCTTGCTACCTTCATTGCTTCTACTGCAATTAAGCCTGACTCAGACATGGATGCTGTTACCGAGGTATCAGACCCTCTTCCCTCAGAAGGTGATGATTTATCACCAGAACGTCTTTGGTCTTCCCAAGATTGTTTTTCCTCTGGAGATGATCCTATGCCTTCCACTGACTCTTCACTGATACGCTGCTCTTCAGGTTCTACAGGTGATTTTTCCTCCTTTCTCAAAGGTTGGGTCACAACTGTAGCAGCACTCCCCTCGCTTGTTACTTCACTCTTGAGATCACAAATTTCTGCAGTTGTTGTTGTCTTCACAGACTCAATTTCTGTATGGTCAGTATGACTT
>NC_051412.1:18198529-18199691 GCF_015228065.2 Penaeus monodon
ACATGTCTGTATGCCCTCTCATTCTTCTCGCTCTGCTCCGAGTCTGTACGTAGTTTCGAGCTCTCCGCGTCCGGAGTGTACAGGACGGCATCTGTCTCCACTTCCTCCACAGCTGCCGCCGTCGCCTCCACATTTTTTGACGGGGATGATGGTTGTTCCCTACAAAGAGTGAGTCTCTGCATAGGGACACCAGGTACAAGACGTGCTGGTGATCGGGAAGATGGGGCTGGTATGCGTGATCCTCCACGACGCTTCCTTCGGCCTTCTAAGTCTGATTTACTTTTGGGCATCCCTTGACTGATGCATTGCTGCAGTAAGGCCTGTTCTGTGGGTGTTGTTTCCTCTCCATAGGAGTCAACAGACAGGGAGCTAAGAGAGGAGTTTCTTGAGAAGCAGACAGGTGTATCTTCCACTCCATATTTGTGAACTCCAGTGGCTTGTGGTGCATTTTGAGGCTGAATGACTGGACTGTCACCTTCCAACGAACTTAGTGAGGAATGCCGAGATATTACTCCTGGGGTGCCTTCCACAGCAAACTGCTTTGGTACTTCTTCATCTTCCTCAACCATCTCTTGCCCTCGCTGCTGCATGTGCTGTTGTCTAGACCTTCGCATGCGAGGTGACTGAGGTGTCCTTGGTCGAGTTGTCTGTGCCTGAGGCTGTGGTGACTGGGGAGTCCTTGCCCGAGGAGACTGTGGGGTGCGAGGGCTAGGATCCCGGCTGGCACGGTTCATTTCATCCTCACAGCTCAAGGAGGAAAGGGAATCTGCACGAGAGAAAGTTGCAGGTGTGCCCTCTGTGGCCCACATCCGCACTTGATCCTTGGAGGTATCCTCAATACCACTGGGTGGATGTGGTGAGACTCGAGTTCCAGCAACCTTGACAGCAGGAGTGACCCTGGCAACTGGTACAGGTCTATGATGAGGGGACCTTCTTGGAGATGGCAGAACTGGGGCTGTTGGAGGAGGAGCTCCATGACTGCATAAATGACCTGTTCCATGACGCTTCACTGCAATCTTAACATCCTTCACCTTTGCACCAGGACGAGCCTGAAAAAATCGACCTTGTCAGTGGTCTGTCTATGAAATACAAAATCTCTATTTCTATGAATTATCAAGCAGCTAACTGATAATTAAAGATAAGCCTTAAGACTGTTTTTAGC
>NC_051412.1:18201625-18202277 GCF_015228065.2 Penaeus monodon
GCTCTCTGTTCTGTATAGATTTCAGGAGAAAAGTGTGTTTTTATGAATGTACATTTTCAAATTACCTTAGAAAAAAATAAAACAATTGCCTGCCACAGTTGGGAAGAGAATTATATGAAAGTTCTGAATAGTCTGATAGGACATAAAAGTTTACATACATGAAGCTTTGTAAACTGAATCAAAAGCAAGTTCTTATTATATTCAAGTTACTCATCCAGTCCAAAAAAGTCCTTTCCTTGACATGAAAAAATCCATCACCTCAGCCCAACCTACCTTGGGCATGGCAGATTGAATGCACTGCTCCAAGAGGTTGTCATTGTCGGAGGAGTTATCACCAGAGTCATTGAGACTGGGACGCAAGCTTGGGCCATGCAGGTCCTTGCTAGATTCTTCACCAGGTATTGACAGCTGAGACAGGTCTGAGATGGAAGCTGCATGAGAGATGTTGGCAGGTGTGTCCTCTGTGCAGTAGGTACGCAGAGTATCTCCTCCCCAAACCCCACCTCCAATGCCCTGTGGAAGAACTCTCTGTCAAAAATTGCATGAGCTTGAGTACAACTCTAATATATTAATCACCCAAGGAAGTACTGGTGAAATAAACTAATATGAAAGTTGCTTTAAGATATAATATACCATGACAGTGTTTTACATT
>NC_051412.1:18202315-18202897 GCF_015228065.2 Penaeus monodon
CCCAAGAAATGGAACTGTATATAATCCATAAAAAATATATCAGAAAAATCATTATTATTTCTGAAATCTTAGCTTTTAAATGTTTTAGTATCATAAATAAAATATAACAAATATATCTGCTATATATCAAAAATATACCAACACAAACACAACAAATAAGAAGCACCTGAACACCATCTATGAATACCACTCCCTCTACACCACAGTCAAAAGCTATGAACTGCAGCCACTCATACCTCTTCAGCCTACCCGTCTTACCTGCTGGGCATGGGTATGGGTGGGGGCACTTGGGATCTGAGTAGGCAGGTTGGCGGCTTTGGCGACTGGGATGCTTGACCTAGGGGCAGCGACAGCTGCTGGCCTACCAATCCGTGAGGGACCCCGACCACTATATTGCTTGCTGCTACGTTGTCTGTAATAAAACAAATAAACAAGTAAATATCTAGATGAACAGCAACAATGAAGAAAAAAAAACATAACAAGGGCAAGTTCAGATATACATGTAAATATGTAAATTTGCCAATATTCTTTTGGCTGTTGAGACTTTTACACAAAATATCCATTTTAGCCTCTAATAAGGGT
>NC_051412.1:18204099-18207409 GCF_015228065.2 Penaeus monodon
ACCTTTCACATACACCCAGTGTCCTTGAAGTTTAAAGCCGACATTCCAAGATCAGATTCCTTTACAATATCGGAAGTAATAATGACAGAATGAAGGTCAAATCAATTAACATCAAAGGCACAGCTGATAAAGTGTTGCACTTATTTTTGCACATTACAAATTACATTCATTCTATATCTTAAAAACCGAGAGAGCAAATCATAGCACTATAAGAGATTCTAGGCCGCGATGTTGCCTTTAAAACACGAATGTTCTTCTGTTGCCATTAACAGCAACAATCAAATGACCATCCTCACCGCGTGCACATGAGGGCCACCGATTCCACCATTGTTCGGCAAGAGAAAAGACGTTTTACAATAACACCCTAGTTAGCGACGGAGACTGATCTTCCGTTTGGCTTCTTTCCGTTTCGTCGCTTTCTCGTACACACCACACCGACATCACTCCAGCACTGCGAAGCTCCCTTGATGTCAACGAAAGTCAGCATCACAGGCACGGAGAAGCATCACCTTGGGAGCGAGACACAGTTCTGCACACTGGTGCCACAGCTGGGCCGAGCAATGTTGACGTCGTGGGAACTTTACCTTATTACCATTGTATTGTCGTTAACGTCGGGTTGCGTGCATCTCAAGGCCCGTCAACCTGCACAGTCCGAGCTATTCTCACACACCCGACACCACGGGGTAATAAGTGTGGTAAGTCTGCCATAACAACACATTATGTGGCTCGCCCGGCGGCCGCCCTGCCCCGCCCGCGCATTCGCCACCCACCCATCCACCCGGGTCTACACTTGAGGGTCACGTCTAGAATGGCCGTTGGCCCGAGTTCCCGCTTGAGGGCCAACTCCGCTCTCAGGACAAAACCCATCCGCATCAGCACCTCGCCCTGAGGCACTCCTCCTCCCAAGACTCGAGCAACAGCAACAGGTAGGCGTCTTAACACACCAGGCCAAGCATGACATCTTCAGCCGTGACTAAGACTTAGGGACTATTCGACCGCAGTCAGCCCGCACAAACCCTGTAACATCCTCACAAGGGAGCCCGAGGCGGCGAGGGGCAGGGGCGGGGAGAGCGAGGGCTGCGCGGCGAGGAGTCCCAGGATGAGTCATGCTGGACACACTGACGCAGCCACATGTAGCGTCCTGCGTTCCCTCCGCGCTCATATAACAGTGTGACGACCCCGAGAGGAAGCGTCACGCCATCAACTTTTATAGAACTTTCACCCATTTAGAAGCATGTGAATTCGGCATCTGGAACAATTAAGCTTTTCATTGCCTCTCACAGCGCCCCCTGTCACCACTTAAAGACCTGCTCTCACCCTTTCACAGAACTGGCGTCACACACTTTCAAGACTGCAAACCCTTAGAAAAGTATCCAGTCACCTTGTCGACAATCCCCGTGCAATCTAGAACGGTAATAAGGAAGCCGCCCAAAGCACGAATCCGGAAAGCCAGACTAAAGACCATTCGCTGTCAACACTGTCGCCGACATGCTGCCAACAAAAACACTTTATGAACAAATATGTCTCCTCATTTCGCAACAATGCTCGTCAGCGGGTCTTTCACAACGAGAACAATCATCAGTATTAACTTTGGAAAGCGAGTTGCTGCCTCTTAAAAGCCATCTGACAACCGTTTGTTTTTCCTGTCGAGATTATACGAAATTCTGTCCACTATAAACGCGACGTTTATGAATATAAAACGAGTCTGCCTTTTGCTAAAGCCCGTGGAGGTATAATGCAGGGAATTATAGGTGCAACATCAGTATGAATCTCAGTTACAGATGCGAGTTACTTCATGGAAGAAATTTCTCAACAGAGCCAAGTTTTGCACCTAAAATACAAACAATAATTCGGCGACGATTCTAATTTCTAACGAAAATTGAGAATATAGAAATTTGCAGTGGCTAAGGTAGCTGACACAAAAGTAAAATACCCTATGCAACTATGTCAAAATAAAGGGTTTTTCATGTATAATCTCTCCACTGACATCTGAACTAAATGACCTTCAGAGATGATACCGGGTTACACTGCAACCATTGACTATAAAAATACTTTCAAGTAACAAAGCACATAAAAAATATGTTGTATAAAATACTTTCGTCGGAATGGCCCCATGCATCTGGTAAAATACTGCACTATATTTTGCCAAATCAGAGAAAAGATTTTCTCCGAAATCTCGACGAAATCGGTGTAGCGTACCTCAAGGAGAATTCCTCCTCTTTCGACTATTTATACTTTGGTTAGGTCCCACACGCACGTGGGGCCTAACAAACCTCGAGCATCGGTCAATCCTATGATATCATTAGTAAATAAACAAAGACAGTACAATTTACGGCACATCACTGCAAAACAAGCCAACGATTTATAAGCTGTGGCAATGTCTCGCTGCTTTGGGTGATGTATGAAACCTCGACGATATAAAAAGTAAATCAAAGGAAACCCTTACTTGTTTTCAAAAGCGCGCGTGTACTCCCCACGGCGGTTTACTGAAGACCTCAAACACTTACGCTCCCTTCCGCGGTAATCCTCTCTATTGTAGGTAAACATCTCAAAATAGAAAGGCAATAGGCGTGCCTTTTGCTTTTATGATGCTGGCGAAGATCAAGAATACAAGGGAAAAAACTCGCATTAAACCACAAGTCACTCCAAAAGAGCACATCATTTTGCTACCACGCTGATTGTAATCATCTTTCCTCATACAAGGAGTCCGCAAGTGATTTGGCATGATTTGTTTGTGGGGAGGCTACAGAATCCACTGTGTCTGCGTGCTGAAGCTGTATCAAGCTGTCGACGAACGCTGGAAATAGCGACGGTGCCCTCTCGGAGACGACTCCACGGCGTGCGCCACTGAGGGCACCAAAGTCTCCCTACATCCCGCGTACCTATACTTGACCTTCCCCCTTCACCTGCCCACTCATACCTCCTCTAGAGCCTCTTTAAATGAGCCTCATTAAGTACGCCATCCCCCCTCCTTCCCTTCCGCCCAACTTGGCTCCTTTTCCAACCTCGCCTTCTCCCCTCATTTGCCTCTCCGCGCCCCTTCTTCCCTCTTCGAATTCCCTCCCTCAACGCGCCCTCCACAGGCTATCCCCCTCCTCGACCCTCCTTCCGAACATGCCCTTCCACGCCGAACCACCGACCGGCGCAACGGACGCTAACTGTAACAAGCGCTTCAGATTTACAACACACGCACGCAGTAGCGAGTACGGGTAACTGTGCCATCCGCAAACTCGCTGTTTCCCACCGACTGTTACGTAGGACCACAAGGCACGTGACTCCCCGACACCACAGGTATTTACGGACGCCGTGT
>NC_051412.1:18207461-18208057 GCF_015228065.2 Penaeus monodon
GATGGCCTAGTTCTTGGTCCAGGCATATTGTATCCTTGGCCAGGCTCGCGTATCGGTTACTTGGGCTTGTTTTTGTTTACACCGTCGTCGTTTTCATTCTCATTCTCTCTGTCTCTAGTTTCGCTCAGTCAGTCAGGCACTCAATCAATCTTTCCCCTCTCTCTCCATTCTTTACTCCCCTCTTCCTTTCCTCTTTACTCCCCTTTCCCCCATCCTTCCTCCGCTCTCCTAGAGAATTATGAGGTATTCTAACACCAGAAGCAGCTGATGACACAATACCAGAAACCAAAGTTGAGTTACACACCGCAAGAAGAAAAAATGTGTAGGCTTGCGAACATGGTCTGGACATCGCACGCGGTAATCGCTTTCGAGACACTACAGTCTGCGGTCATGCTGGTATTCCGCTCCATGTTGGCTGTGAGGTGGTTCGAGCTGCACGTTGGAAAGAAAGGTGTCTAAAAAGGTGTCCGGGAAGGTGTCCGACTGCGCCCCTCACCGGATGTTCCCCGCGTGCGAAATTACGCGGGTCACTGAGAACGTGACGCTATGTGACGGCGGCCGAGTGCCATCGCCGCAACCGCTCCAAAGTCACCTTC
>NC_051412.1:18208127-18208607 GCF_015228065.2 Penaeus monodon
CAAACGAAATCGTGTTCACAAATTGCGGAAGAAAATTGATGGATATTAATACTGAAATGTAATTTTAAATGCGACAGCCGAGTGACTTATTATGATGACTGACCGGCTACAGGAAGCCAGGCTGATACTCCAAGCGGGGTGGGGGGGGGGGGGTTATAAAGGTATTGGAGGTGAGGGAGGGCCAGAGGAGGGCCATATGAGGGTTCGAAAAGGTGTAGGGGTGGGCGAGACAGGGGCAATGGAGGGCCAGGGGAGGGGCAGGAGTGGGCAGAGAGGGGACAGGGGAGGGGCAGTGAAGGACCAGAGAGAGGCAGGGGAGGGCCAGAGAGGGGAAGGGAAGGGCCAGAGAGGTGACAACAGGGAAGGGGACGCGAGCACTCCCCATAACAGGCCGACGACGAAGACGCGGCGGGTTATTTTCACATGGATGGCGACGGCGGCGGCGTCTCCCCCTCGCCATTAGTCAGGTGCGTCTGCATT
>NC_051412.1:18209539-18209877 GCF_015228065.2 Penaeus monodon
ATCTACCTTGTATTTACCTAAATTCCATCCTGTCTATCGCAAATCATCTCTCCGCAAACAGCTTCTCTATCGGCTGGCCTCTCACGCCCCGGACATTCCTCTACGTTCACTTCTCGCTCTATCTTGTTTTTGCTTTCAATTTTGTTCTCTTTATTTTATATATTTTTTTATTTTATTCTATTTTGTTTACTTATTTTTACTTTCAGTTGGATCATCACTGGACATTTGGACGACAAAACGTCCCGAAACTGATTTCCTCTTCCGGAATATTTGCGATGTCTGGCACGACTGTGGGTATGCGATGGGGGTAATGGAGGGGGCTGGTGTTAGTGATGAGA
>NC_051412.1:18209912-18210245 GCF_015228065.2 Penaeus monodon
AGCAACAATATTGACGATGACCAGACCGACATTGACAATGACCTTAACACTGACAATCGTGGCAAAAAGCGACCCGGTGACGTTCCGCCTTTGCGTCCCCGTCACATAGAGCGGACAAAGGGCTGAGCTAGACCATTGGGAGGGGGGGGGGCAGAGGAGGGGAAGCCAGTATCCGCACCGGAAAGTCCAGAGCCACAGGTGAGACTCGCATGCACGGCTCACGGGGCAAGCGGGGGCGAGGGCCGGGCGCCAACGAAAGTGGAACCGCAAAGGAGCTGCTTCGTACCACCGGGGGAGCATCGCCGATCGCCTCCCGCGGCACGACAATGCACC
>NC_051412.1:18210341-18210423 GCF_015228065.2 Penaeus monodon
CTTCGCCTCCCATTTTTCTATATTTTATTAATTTCTCGAAAATACAAAAAGGCAACAGAAGCACATATGTCCGTACTGAAGG
>NC_051412.1:18210745-18210979 GCF_015228065.2 Penaeus monodon
TATTCATCACACCTCATCCTACGTCTCCACACAGGATACTGCGGCTGGAGCCCCATTAAAACTCCTCGTGTGCAATCCTTAAGCCGCCGACACATACATAACCTGAGACTCCCCCGCCTCCCACGCCCACACGCGCGACCACAACACTGATAACGTTCACATCACCGTAACGTTTGTGGGCTTTTGCATCCTCATAACGTAACGCGTGGCCTTCGACTGCCCTTCCTCCCAGGA
>NC_051412.1:18211097-18211537 GCF_015228065.2 Penaeus monodon
CGTCATCACTCCACCTTTAATGGCTTTGATCCTGACATCACCACTATCCCCGTCTATCCTTCCCCATGCTTGGCCTTCTATCTGAATCACCAAAGAATTTCCTCGCTTTGCCCGCCATCCTCTAATTCACGAAAGAAAAAGAAAAACACTCACAAACACGCGCACACACGTCCAGCCTTTAAACATTACCTAATATTCGAACGGCCTTCACATCGCAAAACTATTTTTTTTCCACAAGTGACACCGTGTCAACTCCTCACCGCCACGCCACCCCACAACACTGCATGGCGAGCGCACTGCCACAAAAGTGTGTCAGCTTCCTACCTGCCCCATGAGTAAGACCCGACGAGAGAAAATCCCATCAAATAAGGAGTCAGTGAAAGATGCTGCCTTGCAAGAGCAAACTCGACGCCGGGTTGATGTGCACGCCCTCAGCTGTG
>NC_051412.1:18212613-18213552 GCF_015228065.2 Penaeus monodon
TGCTTAAGCCCGGCAAGCAGACTGTCTCTCTTCACTTGCTTCGTGCGAGGGAGGGCAAACGCTCTGCTAGCCGTGGGCATAAAGGCCACTGACGGTTGACGGCATCGCATGCCTTTTACGTGCATTTTGGAGGTGATTCTCGTCTCGAAGGATGATAATAGTTTTGTATATACTTATAATTTCCCCTCACACTGTACTCTTACACACTTACAATTCCCCTCACTCTGTAAGGTACTCTCACACATTTGCAAAAGGACTGTTCTTTTTATATTTATTATCGCTAATGGATGATAATACAATGCACCACCTTAGGACACTTGATATTCGGCATCACAGGTCATTTCCACATCTAATTACATGAATGAACTATATACTTATCTCACAATGAACGCAGCACAAATCATACAGTTTATAGTGAGTCTGGTCCTAGTATCTACCATTCTCCATTCGCACAAACTCTCCCAGATCTCCTTACGTACACAGCCACCCGCGAGCACTTGCTTCCCGCCGCCTGAGTGCGACTCTCCCCTCAGGCCCCTCGGCCCACCATACAAGGCTCCCTGTCACGCAGCTTAGCCTTAATCTAGTCCAATGAGTGACACCTGCCACTTGGACCTGTTTTGTGCCGCTCTTCGAGAACCGTCTGTCAGTCAGCCTTATCTTACCTTGCCTCGTCCTCCAAGGGCTCCGGCCGACGACGAGGCGATGCGCGGCAGCAGTTACACCTCGAACAAGGCGCCTCTCACACGCACTTCCTTCACTTCAAATCACAAAATGTTACTTCACCCAAGCCGACGCAGGACTTTCGTCATAACTCAACCTCGTTTTTGCGTTTCACAAACACTACGAAAAGCGGCGGCGATGCAAGCCATCTCCACGACCAATTGCGTCCATTTCTCCTCTAAACTAATCTCGACTTTCACCGCGATTCGCAACACA
>NC_051412.1:18213583-18213742 GCF_015228065.2 Penaeus monodon
CCGGAAGCTCCTGGCCGTCCCTCCGACGCCGCCGGACACGACAACAACGCCGCCGACGCCGCGTGCTGCCCTCTCGAACACGCGCCGCCTCCCCCGCGGACACAGCAACACTACCGCCTGCCGCAAGACGAGAGTACGTCGAGTGAATCAGCCGGTAGC
>NC_051412.1:18213809-18214624 GCF_015228065.2 Penaeus monodon
TCTTATAAACGTGGCTCGCCCACGCTCCACTCCAGCGTCATGCCGTCACACAACACCGCAGTCCCGGGCCAAGTACACTCCACACGCAGCCCTTTCGCATTGGGATTGGCGCCCAGATTGGCTAATCGCTCCTTGTCCTCCCGGGAAACAAATGACGCCATCAGCATCGAGCTGTCACGTGGAGAAAGTCACCGCGCGGGGAAGGAAGTGCGGCCTTTGGTGTTAAGGCGCGAGATTGCGTGTTTCGCTCCTTCCGGGGATTTGCAGGTTTTCAGCGTTAGATTAACCTACGATGCTTATCCGCGGTAAAATTTTCCTTTAATCAGTATCTTCGTCATTATCATTACCTCATTCAACCTCGTCGTACTCCAAGCTTTCAACTCCTATTGTCAGCACCATCCTCACTTGCAGATTAGCCAATCATACCCCTTTTCCCAATCCTAATCGCATACGAAGCATAATGACACTTCCCTTCTCTTTTCCTCCAACCTCACACTCCCTCGGAACCCGTACTTCTCGCTCTCAACTCCGCCTCTCTTAACCGGACGTACACTGTATCTACAATCAATGCTTACGACTCCTGGCTGTAACAACAAGCTCCTGACTATGAAGCTATTGTTCCTAAATTTCCCCGAGCCTCTCCGAGCGCTGTCCGACAAGGGGAACATGTCCGGTTTACACATCTGGGACTTTCTTCACTAATCCTTTTATCCTGACCGCTACAGAGGGGCAGCCGCACCAGCTGATATGTGTGACTTTCCGCAATCGTCCCAGAGGGTGGAGGAATCACTTGAACCAGATTAAACCTTTTAATT
>NC_051412.1:18214669-18215031 GCF_015228065.2 Penaeus monodon
TTTTTGCAAGGTTTACCAGGTCAACAACGTTAACTTAATGCACGGGATCTGGAGATATATAAAATACTGACGCCAAATACCCAAATCTTTCGAAACCATTGCCAAAAACGGACCAGAAACACCGTGTACCAATTTCCAAGCAACTGAGCACGTGCAACGCAAGATGTTTCATGTACTGACATCTCAACCTAGCGCGCGAGAAGACGAGGGAAATAATGAAAGCTGATGCAACAGAAAATCATTCTGTTTTGGTTACGTCACGTAATCACATTTACACTCCGTGAAGTTCTAATTCATCAACTTCTGAAGCAGACTTTGATTGGATGCTTTCCCAGTTCCTTTTGAATCACTTACGTGGCAAC
>NC_051412.1:18215380-18215485 GCF_015228065.2 Penaeus monodon
TTCCTTACCCTGCTATCTCCCTTTTCATAACCTTTCACTCTCCCATTCCTCTTCTTCACTTTTCTATCACCCAACCCCACCCTCTCTTTCATATTTATTCCAAAA
>NC_051412.1:18215834-18216022 GCF_015228065.2 Penaeus monodon
TGACTCGCACCCCCCCCCCCCATGACCGGAGTACCGCGGCGCCTCCCGGTCAGTCAGAGAGGAGGACTTTCTCCGCGCGATACCGGTTGCTGCACAATGGAGACGCGGCGGCCCCGAAGCCAAACGAAAGCTGGTTCTTGATCTTAATTTTTTTTCTTTTATCATTTGCATTTTTTTACAGACATTGG
>NC_051412.1:18216067-18216390 GCF_015228065.2 Penaeus monodon
TACGTCGCGTGGCGTCTCCTCTCATCTTGTGTCTCCTCTTTTCTACTGACTTCTCCGCGTGTGGCTTCGCTTCTGCTCCCGTATCTCTTTCTTTTTGCTATTTCTTTCTCGCCTGTTCCGGCCTTTCAGTATCTCATTCCTTATTTTGCTTATCCAGTATTACTTCTCCCTTCTGTTTCCCTTTCCTTATCTTCTCCCTCTCTTTTCCTCTCCCCTTGTTTCCCCTCTCTTCTCTTCTTCCAAGGATACTCCTCTCTCTTTCCCTTCCCTATCTCTCCACTTCCTCTTCCTGTTCCTTTTCCTCTACTTACCCTCCAACTGGT
>NC_051412.1:18216496-18216823 GCF_015228065.2 Penaeus monodon
CTCACTTCTCCGCAACGTAAAAGTATTTTAAAAACCGGAAGTCTTCTCGCCGTTTTTTCCCCGCGAGCAAACCCTGTTGTCGGCGCCCCCCCCCTCACTCCCCTGCGACACACTACCCACTAAAAGGAACCGAACCGTGATGGAGCAGACAGGTAGATTCCGCATTCAACTACTGCGTCTCATCCCCCTTTTTAGAGCTTCCCTCTCCTCCTTCACTTTTTCTTTCTCCTCCTTCTCCTTCTTCCTCATCCTCTTCTCCTTCCTCATCCTCTTCCTCCTTTTCCTTTTTCTTTTCCTTTCCTTTTCCGTCTCCTTCTCCTTTTCCCC
>NC_051412.1:18216926-18219664 GCF_015228065.2 Penaeus monodon
CTCTTCCTCCTCCTCCTCCTTCACTACCTTCCACATTCCTGCCTCATTCCTGCCTCATTCCTGCCTCATTCCTACCTCTTTCCTACCTCTTTCCTGCCTCTTTCCTGCCTCTTTCCTGCCTCTTTCCTGCCTCTTTCCTGCCTCTTTCCTGCCTCTTTCCTGCCTCTTTCCTGCCTCTTTCCTGCCTCTCCTCCTCTTTTCTCATCTCATCTCTCATCTCTTCTTTTCCTTCATTATTTTCTTCTTTCTTCTTTCCTCATATTTTCACACTTTTCATTCCCTGTCTATACTCTCTTATACGTTTTTCTTCTCTTCTCCATCCCAATCTCCTTCTCTCTCCCATCCCTTCCCCATCCCACTTTCCATCTTCCAATTCCCCCTATCCCATCCTCTTTCTTCCTCTCCTTCATTCTCCTCCCTATTCCTTCCACCCATTCGCCATCCTCCCTAATTCTTTTACCCCTGTCTCCATTCCGACCCTGCTTTTCTTTCCTCGCCATCCCTTCCCCATCCAAAACCACTCTTTCCCCTCCACCCCTTCCGTTCCCGTCCCTCCTTCTCCCTTCCCTCCCCTTCCTATCCCAGTGTCCCCTTTCCTTTCCTCTATGAATGTGTCAATACAGTGATTCTAGCAGGAACTACTAATATGCACATGCAACACACAAAGAGTAAGGTTAGTTAGGGAAAAAATAAAAAAAAGTGTTCTTGCTGGTGAAAATCTCAGATGAGAGTTACACAGAAAGCAGACAGACCGGGATACAAAGGGCCCTACTATTAGTGTCAGATGCTATAAAGCAAAATAGTAGCGCAGTATTAATCCCACAGCTTTAATTACCAAACCAATCCCTACCCAACCACTTACACACCACAAATAGAAACCCACTGATATCCCATTCCGTGCTAAATACAGAAACCAAATGATACCCATTACAGACCAAATCTAGAAACCCAGTGATATCTATTGCACACCATAAACAGAAACAGTGACACCCATTACATACCATATACAGAAACAGAATGATACTCCTTACATACCTTAAACAGATTCATTGTGATACCAATTACAAACTAATTACATAACCTACCACACACCAAATATAGAAAGCCAGTGACACCCACTACACAGTAGACAAAAATCACAGTGATACCATTTCCATTACCAATTACACAAATCCTGTAATACCTAACACACACCAGATACAGAATCCAGTGATCCTATTACCACCTAAGCAAAGAAACCTAGCCATACCCACTACATACCAAATGCAGAAACCATATGATATCCATTATACTGTGATACTCATTAT
This sequence comes from Penaeus monodon, assembly GCF_015228065.2. Classification (NCBI taxonomy): domain Eukaryota; kingdom Metazoa; phylum Arthropoda; class Malacostraca; order Decapoda; family Penaeidae; genus Penaeus; species Penaeus monodon. The sequence goes on from NC_051412.1 coordinate 18,218,234, forward strand.
GTACAGAAACACAGGAATACCCATTACACACCAAACATAGACACCAATACTTGTGAAGAAAATAAAATAGTACTCACGTGCTGGTGGGCATTCCTGAGCTGATGCACTCTGCCAGGATGTTCTCACTCTCAGAGTCTGAGTGCGTGCTTGAGCGGGTCTGCGAGTGCTCCCGGGACCGGGTCTCGACTTCATCGTCTTTCTTGTCCTTAGGCTCATCCTCGCCATGCACCTCAGACTCTAGCTGCTCATGTTTCTGTGGGTGGCAGAATATATGTTCTGAGTGTGAGACAAAAAATTTGGGAAATGTGCACAGATTCTAGTACTGATACTTGAGCAATATCAATTATCTAAAATCTGTTTTAATAAATCTTTTTACCTTTGCTTGAATAAAAGAAAAAAAATTTACACAACCATAGTGTTCCCAAGTGAAGGTAGTTATGGTAGTTCATACCTGTGTATGGAATCTTGGAATGTTGGAGCAAGGGATCTGGAGCCCTCTCTGTGACCCCCGTGAAGCCGCTCTGGAACCTTCACTCGCGGTGTTCTCACTGCTATCCTTGCCATCACCTCGAAGACGGTCCTTGAACAAAACAAGTAACGAGAGTTAAATCTCTGAAAAAAGGAGAAAAAAAAGACTCCTTTGTGCACCATAAATGAAGCCAAAATCCAATGCATATAAAAAATCTCCGCCAACTCCTTTGGCTCCTTATCAACTCACCCTGGGAACCACATCCACAGTGAGGGGGAGCTCATCATCAATGGTGAGCGAGGAGAGCGAAGTGGCGCGAGAGAATTCTACGGGAGTGCCCTCCTCCACCCAGGCTTTGGGAGCCTCACTGAACACACCTGTGCTTGTTCTTGGCTCTGCTGGTGGGCAGACAGATTAAGATCAATATTAGCTAAGCTTATGTAAGCAATCACACATGCATACAAACTTGCCTTTGAATAAAAAAAAACATTATCCAAAAGGCAAATGGACTGTAAAAGATCTTTTATTCATATCTCTCCACAATACCCTAATATTTCATGAAATAAAAACTAAAAAGTATGTAAATCACTATTATTATTACATATGTACAAAAGGCAGAACACTTCTCCAGTATTTGCCAAGAGTAATCCTTTGCAGCCAACATCACACACTTCAATGAACCTTCCTAAGAATGCAGTGCAGAGCTACAGTTAATAAGGTCAACAAAAATGAAGACAAACCAAGCCATTCCTTACTATGAGTGGGGGGTGGCTTAAATGGTTGGGATGGTGGGCGAGACCGTTTGGGGCTAGGAGGAACAGTCTGACTAGGGGAGTCTGGCAGATCACTTGGAGATATGGCACCACTGGTAAACCGACTGTCACAAAAAAAAAGAGAGAGAGATAGGACAGTCACATTCTGAAAGCACAATACACAGGCTCAAGGTGTAGTAGGTAAAAAAG
>NC_051412.1:18219696-18222257 GCF_015228065.2 Penaeus monodon
ACACAAAATCACTTTTATTAGTAGAACTACATAAGCAAAAGGATTGGTATCATTATTATCTGATTAGGCAAACTACAACAAAAATATAAATAATATCTTGGGTATTTTCAAGTAAACCTTTTATTTCACTCATCCTTAGTCCATCACATATAACAAAAACTAAACCAGAAATGACAAAATACATTCTCATACCGATTTGTGTGCTCATCACAAGTGTTAATCAAACTCAAAGACATTACCTAAGACTCAACACAAAAACTAGACAATACCTGAAGTCTGAGACCACAGAGCTGCGATCATCATGGATGGATTGAACCTCAAAGCTGCTCAGTGAGGAGACTGAAGTGGCTCGCGAGAACATAAGTGGCGTTTCCTCATAGTGCACACTCTTGCCTGAAGGAGACAGTAAGAAGCTCTCAGTTATAGAGTCAATTTGAAGCTTGTGGGAAAGACAAGACTGAGAGTTACAACCATTACCATATATCACAGAACCATGATTTTTATAGATTTTCAGACAATGGTTACAACTGCCAATACGAAAAGAAAAGAAAATAACCAAAAATTATGCATATCAAATTGATAATATGTAACAAAGGAAAAGTAAAAAAAATACTAGAGAATACAACTTTACCTTCAGGTCTATCCAGCTGCTGAGAGGAGGGAGTGTGACTTCCATCCCTGGTTGTGTCAGCTTGTTCGGCTTCCCTCCTTGGCTCTTGCAGTCTACCCTTCTTCTCCTGACTCACAACTTCAGGCTTCTGCTCTCCATCTTCAGATAGGTCGCCCATCAGACCATCCCTGAGGAATGATAATTGATGAGAATCCAATCCACTATATATGGAGGTGGTGTTGGGCATGTTTCTGCTCATGCCTTTCCATAAGAAAGTCAAACTTCTCCCTAATTTTCCCCTTTCTTACCTGTCATTATTGGCATTGATCTCTCCACTTGTTAAGGAAGAAACGGATGAGAACCTTGAGAGGCACACTGGGGTCCCTTCAACACAGTAGGTGATGGGCTTGTCAGGTGTCATCATGCCTGAGCTGAGACCACTCTTGACAGGCAGGCCAGTCTGAGAGGGAAGGGGCTCCAGTGTGTCCCGTGCATCATCGGAGTCCTCAATGTTCTCGAGGTCATCAACCTTCAGATCCTTTTCCTTCTTCTGAAAGGAAGGAGACAGCATTGGGAAAACTGAGTGGTGGAAATAATGCTTTTAAAATGATGCTTTGTAGAAACATTGTTCTTGTGACTCATAAAAGCATCTTCTAGATATGGCTTTTGAGATCAATATTATCATTCACCATATTATAATGAATCTTATATGCAAATATTTTATGTGTTAAAATATCACTAAATACATAAGACTTTGCACCTTCAACCAGAAAGAAGTCTAAGCTATAAATCAATTTCATCATCACAAAGACTAGATTATTTGATGCGAGTTTCTTACAAATATCTGCCCATTTCACATAACATACGCTAATATTACTTAAATATATGCATTATTCATCATGATTCTTACATCCTTAGAATCCCCTATGACAAATTGTTGATCAAAATTACACAAAATAATTAAATAATTTTACTTTGTTTTACAGCTACTCTAAGATCACTTTCCTTGACTTCTTCAAGTATTACTGAGACTTAAGCTATGACAATCTTCAATATACAGTACCAAAAATGTTTAACTATTATCTCTGAAACAAACATCCCTTCTGACAAGTTTTCCAAATCCTCACGCAGTCACAACTTCAAGCTCACCTCTTCACCAGGAGACACAGACTTCTCTCTCTCAATCTCTTCCTTGATGGCTGGCTCACGGAGGTCAGTCATAGATGTTGCAGTGGAAAAGTTGTAGGGGGTCTCGTAGGGCGTGCCCTCAGTGCAGTAGGTCTTGACAGAATCATCATGAACAGAAGGCTCGAAGAACTGAGATGGGGTTTCTTGCGGAGCTTTTGGAGGGCGCCGGTACAAGGCAGCTTCATCGCTGTCACGTTCCTCGGAGTACCTGTCAGGAAATCAGACTCGTTAGTTATGTCTGGCGTTTGCTTTCCCCCCCCTCCCCACTATTTGTTAGCCTGGTTATTTGCACTACACACTGATGATTCTGATTAAATATCATTTCAAATTCATCTGCATCAAAATCTGCAGATACTTGTATATATACATTTGCATGTCACAGACAGAAAATCAATGCAAACTAATAATACATAAGCAGACATTTCAAAAGTACTGAAATGCACTCCCCAAGTAAAAAGTGCACTTGTTAGCTGATAATCACTCCTCTTATACATGAGATCTATCAGAAATTAATCAATCAATGAAATTTTAATACAAAGCCAAACTACACAACTTGTTGCCTATTAAAATAATGCTCAGAAAAAGTACAGTTTTTAAAAACAATACTATTTTCCAATGCTCTATAACTTTCAAGTCTTACAAAAAGAAAAGACATCTGAAAATTACAACAAAAATGATCTCTGAACTAGCACTATATGTCATACATATATTAATGAAAACATTTCAGTAAATATAAATATTCATACACCCAGTAGTGTGTGTA
>NC_051412.1:18223304-18229605 GCF_015228065.2 Penaeus monodon
CAAAAAATTGCCAGATTCATTAGCATATGTCTGGGGTTCTTTTATTGGCATCTACAAGTTTAGTTTCCAAATTCATGATCATATCCTTTTTACAGATTGTGTTTCCTGTGATTTTAGCATTCCATTTTTGCCTTTTCCACACTGACTCCAATTCTAATCTTAGAAATCTTAGATCTTAGAAAATAATCAAATAATTCCAATATAAGACCCAAGAAAAGTATTTTTGCTTTTACTAAGTCCAAGTATTTCATCACAACCTTCAAACATAAGCACACATTGTACAGCCACTCTAAACTGTACATCACACAATAAAATTAGTGTCTCAGTATTCCAATGTTAGAAATATCACTATCGTTTCAAGCCAAAAAAAATGCGCAATCATCTCTAGTCACTGTACATCCCAAACACAAAATCATCCCTCTGTAAAAAAAATCCTAAATTCTGTTACCTATGAGAAACTTAAAAAAAAGAAATACCATCACCTCTGAGTTACAAAAGCACTCCAATGCATATTACAAAACGTAAATCTGTAGCTAATTCAAGATCTAGCACATAAGCCACTGATGGGTAAAAGCATCGTCTACAGTATCAGAACCTTGCAGTAGTTACAAACCACTGAATATCAAGTATCACTGTCAACAACATCAATCTATGTTTAGTTGCTGTTCCTCCTTGTACCGGTCCCTCGCACCGCTACTGGTCGGCATCTGGCAGCTCGACCAAGACTAGAGCCTGGTCCAATACCAGACTGTACCAAGATTATTTGTAAGGTACAATATTAGTCTGGCATCAAAGTGGAACCAGTCCAGCATTATCTAAATTCCTCCATTAAGGTTTTTTGCTTTCCATGCCCAAATAATACAATATGATTAGCAAACAAAATGAACTAGACCATGATCCATACAAATACAGTGGAACCTCTTTATAGTGTCATACATGGACCAATAAAGATTGTAAGCACTAAATTACCTCAAAGTATTAAATGAGACTGAGGAATATAACACCTGCATTGTTACTTCAACATCCTGCTATCATGCAGAGATAGTCTCTTCACTGCCACTAAAGCAGAGGATATACAATAACCAACCTAGAAGGGCTGGAGTTGCCAAGGTTTGACACTGAACAAAGGGTTGTCTGATCCTGACAGACTATGAACATTCAAAGAAGCAACACGACAACAACAGTGATTTGGGAAAATATCCAGAAGACACACAGCTGACTAGACACCAAATGAAATGCTCTAGTGGGCCTAGTTCTGTACAAAAATATTTATATATATCAAGTTATACCTAGCATTCAGCCTGGTCTTAAAAAATAAAAAATAAATAAAAAAAGTTATGAAAAGCAATTAAAAATAAAATCAATAAAAAAGAAAAAGAAAAATGAGTCTGCATTCTGCATACCACCATTTTCCCAAAGCATATTTTCTTCACTTTTGGAGAGGAGCACTATAAAGAAGTTGCACTTTCATAACTATGCATTTGAAGTTTTAGAATATATAATGAATTATATACCAATATCAGGGACATAGTCTGTTTATGTAGCTGAATTAATTAATCACAATCTGGGGAGAGAATCTTAACTTGTGTGAGTCTCACACATGGCTTACTCACCTTAGGCTGAAGTTAGTTGGCTGGTCTAAATCTGTTTCAGTGTACCCTGTGAAATCCTCTTGTTCTCTGTCAGCTTCTTTATGGGTTTCTGTCTTCCTTGTTTCTCTTCTTTCTCCAACATAATTGTCAATCTGAGGTTCTGGTCGCTCTGCTGTTTTAGACATATTTGCAATACTTTCATTAGTAGATGTTTTTGAAGCTATTCTAGCATTATATTTCAAACTATAATTAAGAGGTTCTTTTTGCGACTCATTCTCAATGTTGACTTCAGCAAGATTTCTACTAAAGTTAACATATTTACTGTAGATGTTATAATGGGCCTCATTATGGGGTTGTTGTCCATTGGCAAAGTTCCTTCCACTTCCAGTTCTTTCTTCGTCACTTGTGCTTGACGATCGCCGGCGAGTTGCCGTTGGGCTGTATGGTGGCTGAGGGCCTTGTCCACGGAATGCTCCATTTCTGGGAATGCTCCCGCTGCTCCCTGTAGAGTCAGGGAACTGCCCTGAATCCCCTGGCTGATGACTGTAAATATCTTTCATGTTACGAACTCGAGAAGCAAATATCTCATCAGCGCTTCCATTGAACTCTTGGGAGTCCAAGTGTCTCTGTAATTCATCCTGACTCATCCTTGCAATGTCTGGGAGACCATGGGATGGAGGAGCCATGGACCGAAGTGATAGATCAAGGGGTCTGCCATCCAAGGGCCTTCCTCCATTCTCCACAAGGGGCTCACGGCCAGCTTGGTGACGCATCAACAACTGCCGCATTCGGTCATGGGAGTTGTCAGAATGGGTTGAAGAGATCGAGTCCCTGCTCTCAGATCGTAGGACATTGTTATACTGTGCCCCTAAGGAGTGGAACATTGGCCGTGCCCCTGGGTAATACTGTGGACCATCACCAGGCTGTCCATAAAAATGTGGATCACTGCCTTGTGGATGGGTTGGTGAAGCTCTTGGTGAGGTTTCAATGTTGTCACATGTCTCTGAGAGGGAGGGATCCAGCTCCTGTTCTAAGGCTTTCTGCTTTCGAGCCTGTAAGGATGGGAGGCCCATGCCATGACGAGGATCAGTCAAGGGCATTCCCTCTGGCCTCGCTTGTAGCAAATTCTTCAGTGCCGCACTTGACCCCATTGATATCATCTTGTGTTTTGAATTAATGAGTGATCGTAACATAGGAACAGCACCAAGCTCCCATAATGTGCGCTGGTCCTGTGAACACCTGGCTGAAAGGTTCCATAAAGTTCCACAGGCATTGCTCACAACTGTTAAGCTTGGTGAACGTAGTTGACCTAAAAGTATGCTTAGAGTATTATGTTCTCTCAGCACCTGCCTGAAATGTGCAAAAATAACAACAATCTTAATTAATAAACTTTCACTTTTCCAGCTCCTGGGAGATTCACCCACACAAATTATTTCAGCACCCAATGATGAAATATTTGTTTTAAAAAACTGAAAACTAATCAAATACAAGAATGATTATTTTTTCTCTGAATCTAACAAAATATTTCTCAGATCAGAGTCCTAAGTGAAACTGAACCCAGATGCTGAACATGACATACCTGAGATCTTCTCTGACAGCAATATGACTAGAAATATTCCTGAGTATTCCTCCTCCGTTCTCCACGATTGCTAGAGTCTTAGACTGAGACTTGTAGGTAAGAGTACTGCAGATAAATGCTAATGCTCCATCCACAGCACATATTTCAGCCTGCAAGGCAAACCCTTCCTTCTATTACATATGTTGAAGCACTACAATGATAAATGACCCTACCAGTTAAGGTGTAATTTTGATCTTTGCTTTTGTGCCACCACATGCAATGTCAACATCAGTTTTGTCAATATAATCCATTTCATGAGCAGCAATCAAAAGCAATTTGCAAGCCAATACCCTAACTGCAAATTTGCCAGAAAGGAGAGAACCTACCTTGTTAATGCTGCAGTGAGCAGACAAGTTCCAGACAGCTGAGAGAATGACCTTCAAAGTAGACTCCTTACGAGCACTGAGAGCTGCCTGCATCAAAATTGAAACTGCTCCTACATCACGCAGGCTTGCTTTGCTTCCTCCATCTGCTCTCCATGATAGGTTACGTAGCACACTTGCTGTAACCTGTACAAAGGAGAGTTTCCTGACATGAGAAACATAATTGGAAAATAATGCTTGATGACCATCTTACATTTGTTCCAATTCAGTGCATCCTCTAAATAAATAGAAATTAAAAATGAATGGAATAAACCATGATGTAGGAGAGCCCACCTGTCTCAGATCCTCACTCGGTGAATGTAGCTGTGACACAAGCGCTCGCAGGAATGACCGGAAGGAACACAACAAAGCCTTGTTGGTTCCGTCACCAAAGGTTAAGTTTGTTAGGGCCATTCCTGCATATCTGCAGGACACAAAGATAGACTTAGCATAGCATTCTCTTATATTTAGGGGTGATATTAGACATTAATTTATGACCCAAGATCATCATACATTAAAGTCTAAACTCACCTTCTCAATGTGATGCAGTACTGATCAGATGTAGTAGAACCATGGCCATCATGGTCTCTTCTTATGAGCTCTGCAATGGCATGCAGGCCCCCAAGTGAGCACATAGCATGCCGGTGGTCCTCATCAAACGAGAGCTTCATGAGCGCAGCCATTGCAGGACAAGGGTGCCGGTCCATGTCATCCTCCAGCAGGGGGCCACGGCCTGCACTTGTGCGCTCCAGACGCTCGTACAAGTAGTCTGAGTAGTCCCGAATCTGCTCTAGGAGTCTAAGTACCCTAGAATATACAGAAAAATATGTTTAATAGGAAAAATATAGAATACATACATCTTGAAATATTGTTGCTTCTTTACCAAGCACAGATATTTGTAAATGTATTTTCAGAATACTTGGTTCCCTTACAGCATGTGTTCTTTTAAATAATATATGTCTGCCTCAAATAAAACTAGATATACCTTTAATCTATTTTTTCTTTGCTATGATACAGGATCCCAAAATTGACAATTTTCAACATATCAGCAACTATTACACATATGTTCATATCCTATGAAATAGTCCTTACCTAGCTTCCCTTCGTCCACGCTTGTCATCTGGATGAGAATGGACGATGTTGTGAAGGGCTTGTGCTGCTCTTAGCCGCGTCTCTCTTGTGGGCGGAACGTCTCCATCACATCCATGCAACAGCTAATTAGGGAGAATTTTATCAATTGTGGACAATGTTTTTATTCTTTATTTTTAATTATAATACTAACAAGATCCACCCCCAAGAAATATCAATAACTAGTGATGTATCTTTGCCTCATTTATTTTCTAATTGTAAACCATAATGTAACTTTTGGAGAACATAAAACAGTCCTGTAACAATGTCTAAAACACACCAGTTCCAGTACCTGTATAAGTAAGGGTAGACATCCCGACTGCCTCATGGCCACACAGGAGTCTGGGGAGGAGGACATAGCCAGAAGAGTACGGCTCATGTCATCTCTGTCACTCGAGGAGAACATGGACAAAAGGCCATAGACCATTTCAACCTGTTGTGTAACATGGGAAATAATGGTAACTAGTGCAATGAATCACTATTTGCACTGCTATATCATAAAAATGGACAGTACATTCACATCAGTGTAAGCATGTTCACATTACATTTTAAAATCCAATCATAAAGGTTTCTAGATAACACAAAAAAAACAATATGTTACAATAACAAATGTCTTCATGGAACATGGGTGAGGTTTCACAGACTATCCATTTCTCCAAATATATTTTCACTGAAACTCACAAATGCATTTCCAAACACCATACAATCTAAAAAAAATCATCTATACTCATTAAACAACTTACCATACCAACAAACAACTTATTTCATACATAAAACAAATTCGGCATTATTAACATCCAAAAACATGTTCAATAACATTAGTAGGCTAGTGATGGACATATGCAAAGCAAACAGATAAGCTTTGCACATTCATACCTTATTTGTAAGAAGCTGCTGCGTGCTCTGCGCTCGTCTATTTGTTACACTAGATGTTGCCATAATGCCAGGCACCTCCTGCAAAATTTTCATGAATATATATAAGCCTGAGATTGGTCACCATAACTACTATGGATGTTTTGTTCATCAGTATAAAACCTCAGCTACCACATATCAAGCATTTTCTGCAATTACATTTAGTATAACCTATTTTATCTACCATCTAAGATAAGGAAATAGCTCTAAAAAAATTACTTTAAATACACTACTACAAAGCTTTCAGCAAGATAAAAAATAAATAAACACAAGGACAATCAATCATTCATAAATCCACACATACAAGCATTCACAAAAAGATTTCCTCATATACCTGATTATTATTCTTGAAGGGCATGCCCATGGAAGCAGGGCTCGAGTGCCATAGTGCCTTCTCAAATGGCCACGTCCCCCTCAGAACTGCCTCAATGGCTGGTGGCATTTTCCCTGTAGGAATCTGGTGAGGTTGGAACAGCTTCTCACGAGTGCATTCTGCCTTGTCGGCATCCTGCTGGCCTGCGGCAGTTGTCCTGCCCTTGCCTTGGCTAACGCCATCTGCTGAGTGGATAGTCAGCGTATCTGACTGCAGTGAATCCAACTCCCGGATCTCACTGATATCCTCTGTTGTGCCATCCTCATCGGGAGCCTGTATGCAAATGTGCAAAATAAAATAAGGAAGGTTTTCTAGC
>NC_051412.1:18229852-18230535 GCF_015228065.2 Penaeus monodon
GAGAAAAAAATTCCTTCCTTACATTTATCTTCTGGAATTCTCTGCAAATAAGCCTAACAAAAGTGTATCCAACATTTAATAAGTAAAAACATCACAACAAGGACAAAATCCTATACATAATAATCATAATCATCATCATCAACTCTCTCCTACAAACAGGCATCAAGGTCAGCATCATCTCTTCTCCTCACCTGGTTAGCATTCACAGCATCCATGATGTCTGAAGGGTGTTCCACAGGTGAAGAACCTCTCTGTTGGTCTTGCAAGTGATTCTGGTTGTTCTGGTTGTTGTGGTTCCTGACGGCGTCCTGCTGCAAGCGCTGGATGGTCTTCTCAATTGTGTTGATAGTGTGCAGACGGTGATCACGGCGCCGCACCATCATAGCAGGAGTACCCAGGCGTTGCCCGAGCGCCTCCTGAAGGCGGCACACCTCGCCCTCCAAACGCCATCGCTCACATCCATCCTGGAAAGGAAAAAAATATATGTCAGATATGTATGCATTGTTTAAATAATAACAAGGATAACTATTTAATGACACGTCTTCTTACCAAAAATAATGACCAGAGAGATGACATCAAGAAAAATAATTACCATTTTATACATGGGAAAAAAAAAATGTTACATTACATATATGGTAATGTAACAATAAGTGTTGGATTTTTCTTTTCTGTTCTACATCATT
>NC_051412.1:18231091-18231273 GCF_015228065.2 Penaeus monodon
GGCGGCAGTGATTTAAATGGCCGATTTTAACAAAAATAGTTATAACATTTTATCTGGAAATGCATTATTTAAGAATCCGACAAAAAAAATCCCAAAATATAAGAGACAATAGAAACAGAGACAAAAACCACCATGTCGTTCCTACCTTTAGTGACAGGTATCTATCTTTTGATTATAAAGGG
>NC_051412.1:18231308-18232054 GCF_015228065.2 Penaeus monodon
TAAAATGAGAAAAGTATTACTATTCAAATGCTAATGTTTGCAGTTTAATAACCAGATTTTATCTGTAACACGCATAAAACATCTAACGCCAGATTTCCATCAACTTTTTACAAATCAAAACCTGTACTGATGACAGATAAATTCTCCAGCAAAGCAATCCATAAATCATAAAAAATAATAAGCAAAATATATAAAACTAAATCTAAATGAATAATAAAAAAAATCCAAAATCACAATTCTCTTTAGAAATTCTAAGATACTTTCAGAAATTCTGAGATACATCCCTCTTCATCTTTAAAAAAACCCAAGACCCAAGAGCCCGACCAAAATTCGACTGCAGGAAGCCCAGGCGACCGAAGGAGACCGAGCAGCGAAGGTCCTCGCCTGCGGCGGTGCCACCGCCTTCGACGAGCCTAGAATATTTGTGCCAAACAAAGCCTCCGAGAGCCAAGGCGCCCCCTGCAGGGAGCGCACGGGCCCCGCCCACGTGCCGCGGTCCCGGGGCCTCATGTTCTGAGGGATTACTGTCATTGTCCTTCCTATGATTTAAATTCATTTGATTAACGAAATGAAAAGAAAAAAAATTTTTTTAGATTTAGGCTAAATCGGCGATCGCATGTCCCCATGAGAGCAAAGTCAAGAGATCATGAGAATATATTTTTTCTCTCTAAAACCATGTTTTAATAAACCCTACTGCATAATAAATTTCACAATAAAAATAAAACAAATATAATTCAATAGGTTAA
>NC_051412.1:18232197-18232861 GCF_015228065.2 Penaeus monodon
AGAAAAGGACGAGAGGACCAAGAAAGAGGGCCGAAACGAGGGAAAGGGAGGAGAAAGAAAAGATAAATAGACGGGCAGATTGAGAGGGAACGAGCCAGAACCCGGCCATAAGCTCCGTTGTTGCCGAGAGGTGGAGTTTCTGGGAACTCTTTCTATTAAATCGTCTGGCACGGAGACAGACCGAGTGACGTCATAGCACCAGGGTTTGGCGCGCTCACCCCAAATTTTTTGCGTACTCTCGTGTCGCAGTGACCGCTAGCACAACAACGTGACGTCTACAGCCCCCCTTGGAAAAAAATAAACGCAAATAAAAACGAAAAACGGAATTAAAGCGTTTCGCCTTTAAGAAAATTGATGCACTCTTATCAACTTGTTTACTACTATGACCGCTATTTGTGTCACTCGAGACGTGCTGAAGACATGTGACAGATCAGAGTCTATAGATGGAGAAGAATGAACAACATAAAAAAGAATAAAGACAAAGTAAATTACTATGTGAACTATCCGAAAATCACAGCCAAAAACAACAGGATTTTGCAGTCCTTGTGAATACCTTAGGTTTGGACCTAATGAAATCGAACTGCAAGAGTATTGTCTGTGGAACTGGAGGTCCCGTTCGATTTCCCCAAGAGAATATGGTAATGAATTTTGCTCAAACATCGCA
>NC_051412.1:18233086-18233356 GCF_015228065.2 Penaeus monodon
TACAATCTGAAAGGAACCTAGAGGATGCTTCAAGTACTATTTCTCGACGATAAAGTCTCATCCACGTCTGCCGAAGCGGGACCGACGTCAAGTTAATTCTGTTTTCCTGTTCGTAAATTTCGCTTCTCGTCACTTCCTTAGAGATATTTTTAAACAACGCTTTTTTCCTCACTTATATATGATAACCGCAAATTAAAGGGTTGACAGGGGCGCAGTCAAACGCTTTACGGTCTTATCCTTGAAGTGGTAACTTGGCTGTCCTTTTATCAA
>NC_051412.1:18234394-18234488 GCF_015228065.2 Penaeus monodon
ACAAAAAAATTATATAGCCATCGCGCCAAAAGACTGACAGGATATTTTGAGCATGGAGGGCCTGCGGCTATAATTCGGTAAAGACACATAAAGA
>NC_051412.1:18234924-18235354 GCF_015228065.2 Penaeus monodon
CTTTTCCACTTTGGGAGTGAGAAGAGTTCTACTAAAGGCAGAACACGAAAACAATGCGTCTTTGGAGGTTAGTCTGGGATAAAATAAAATAATGGATTTTGATAAAAGATGTGCGCTTAATTAGGTAAAAGAGGCGCGGTAAATGGACTAAGTGACAAGAGTGTTTCCTCTCTTTCAGTGTTCAGACAATATTGCATCTAATTTACATAATCAATTTCTAGAGACACCGATATGTAAGTACTCCTGCAATATACAGTGTCATGTAGAATTTCATTAATGCTTTTGAATTGCGTCTACGCCCTTTTTAGTGACGTTATGAACTTTTAAAAGACAGTAATCTCCATGGCACATTTGTTTTTCCAAGCTCAAGATAATAAAGACCATTTCTGTCAGCACATCATTAAATAAAAAAATATACATACATATGCAA
>NC_051412.1:18235429-18236740 GCF_015228065.2 Penaeus monodon
ATTTCAGTTATTTCATTTCAATAAACACTAAAAATATTCTTGATATAAATATTTAGTATGAAATCAACATTTACAATTAAGAAACCAAAAGGTGTAGATTTGGCGCATGCAAGCACCCCTATGTATATGGCGTTGCTGACAACACCGCTAATACCGGTGATATCATGCACGGGTTCTGCGGACTCGTCAACATCCGAGTTGGCACCTGCGCGCGTGACGCTTCGCAAGGCTCCAGCTGTTACCTGTGGCGTGGGCGGCCGCTGCGTCTTGTCCTCTTCGTCGCTGCTGCCCGCCGACGCCAGCGACCCCACGCGGGGCCGAAAGCGCCTGAAGTCCTCGACGGGGTCAGGGCACGAGCAAGCGACCCCTGGCGGGGGCTGGGGGGACTCCAGCACCGGCGGCGGCAGGATCTCCGAGAGCCGGCGCTCGAAGCTCATTCCGAACGGGAACTCATCCGGCAGTACATCGGGATGCTTGTTTCTCTTCAGCGATCTCTTTATCCGCTGCAGGAGGGATGGGCGCGGCTCGGGGTTGACCTGTGCAGGGAGCGAGGCGCGGCGAAAGCGCCGGCGTTGTAGCGCAGCCGCGGTGCCAACCTGATAAGGAATGGCGGTCCCATGAAGTGGACACTGGAGTTGGTCCCGGCGATCCCACGACCGCCGCCCTTGCGACGCTTCCAAGCTCTCCACTTTCTCCTCCAGTGACATGTCACTTCGAGGCTTCTCGTCCTCTCCCTGGCCGGCCTCTCGATTCAGAGGGGCTTTGAGGTCCACATACGTCTTGAGGCTGCCCCGGCGATTCAAGTAGGGCTCGGACGCTCCAAGACGCTTCGCATACAGGCTTGGGGCTTTCGATCCCTCGGTGCAGGACGGTGGGCTGTCTCCACGTCCGCCGAGAGACTGTGGAGTTCCACCGCGCCCTCCTATAGACTGCGGAGTACCTTCACGCCCTCCAAGAGATTGTGGAGTGCCCTCACGGCCACCAAGTGATTGTGGAGTGCCCTCACGACCTCCCACAGACTGCGGAGTGCTCTCACGTCCACCAAGGGATTGTGGAGTGCCTCCACGGCCTCCCAGAGATAACGGAGAGCCCCCGAGCACTACAAATGACTGTTCACTATCTTCACGCTCTAGGTTGGGTGGGACAAATGGCTCCAAGCTGCTGTCTAATTCCAAACAAGACAGAGAGGAGCTCTCAAGGTCCACACAAGAATCGGACGGCTGTGGAGTAACAGTATACCTAATACAGGAGGAGCTCAGTGAGCCCTGGTCCGACAAACGAAGCTCCGAGGCTTCCTGGCTGCTCACGAAG
>NC_051412.1:18236775-18237765 GCF_015228065.2 Penaeus monodon
GGGATCGAGAGGGACGTAAAGGCCGCGGCGGCGAACGTTGTTCCTCTGGCCCGGCGGCGAGTGAGTGACCTTCGCTTGTTCCTGATTTACAATATCCAGCAGCCTGTGTATGATTTTTACGTCTTTTGTTGCTGTTGGTTCTGCTAGTTCTCTGGGCGCTTCACATGGACCCGAGTCATCATCACAGGAGGAGGCGTTATGATAGATGGGTAAGCTTACCGAGACAGAGCTCGTCATCTGCAAATTATCCTCACTGACTACCACCGTTAGAGGTTTGTCTATGGTTAGGGTGTGCGTGCCTCGCAAACCACTGCTTCTGCCACTCGCACTTGTGACGGGAGGGCGGGCCTCTTCGGGTATGGTGGAAGAACTGCTTCTGCGGTTATAAGACAACGCCGGCGGAACCCTCCTGACTTCCTCCCAGGATCCCCGCCTTCCCAAGCGCTCTACGCTGTCCTCCTTCATTAGATGGAGATCCTGCTGAAAGCCACTGTTGCTGACTAAAGAATCGTCTGTTGTGGTCGCCGCAGACCGTGATTTTTTCCGCTTCCTTTTGCTCGAGGGCCGTCGCCTCCCCGATGCCTGGACCGAGTCTTGACCTGGGATAACATTGGGTTGTCTTGCTGTTTTTTCCAGTGGATCTGGCCAACACTGGCCGTCGCTTGGACGCCTTCTTGATCCTAGGGCCGAGTCTTGCCACGGGGGGGTCATCGGCCGCAGGAATTCGGGCGTGTTCTCCCGAAAGGAACTTTTTTCGTGTATGCCAGAAGGAAAGGCCTCCCCTCGCGCGCCCACGTTATCGAGTTCGTACTCGTTTTCCCTTCCCTCTGAGATGGGAGGCTCTATGACGAAGTTGACCTGCTCATACGTGTGGCCGGCGAGGCTGCTGTTCATGCTGGACACACTCAGCTGGTCGCCCTGAATCGGCCGCGGCACGGGCGGCGCCGCCCTCGGAGGGAAGGGCACGACGCGTTCCATGACAGGCGACCA
>NC_051412.1:18237816-18239962 GCF_015228065.2 Penaeus monodon
GTTCGACTGCGTCAGCGGAGGCATCGGGTGCGCAGGGTTGGCGGCCTCCACGTGACGGAGAGGCGGCCAGAACCACGGCAGGGGAGGCGACGCGGGCGTCCGAGCCACGGCAGGGGAGGCGGTGGGTGGCATGTCCCTGGAGGGCGAGCCCCCGGAGTGCCTGCTCAAGCGCTTGTCTCGCGGCATGACCAGCTTGAGCAAGAGCGAGGCCCCGGGGATGCCCACGGAGATGTCTCGACGTGGCGGCTCCTCGTGTGGCTTGTGCTCTGCGCTGTGCGCCCCCGGCACCTCGTGGCTCCTGTAGGAACCCCGCCGGTTGTCAGGCGGCGGCGCGCACTTGTGGAGGTCCGTGTGCGACCCTGGCGGTGTCTGCGTGGCGGCGCTGCTGCGCTGCGTGGTCCGCCCCCGCAGCCTCCTCAGCGTGCTCCCCTCCGACCCCGTGCTCCGGCCGGAACTGTGGCGCTTCACGCTCGAGCTCTTGCCGACGCCGGCCCGCCGCTCCTTCTTGTCGGAGGGCGCGTCCGCCGCCCCGTGACGGCTCTTCCTCGCGCTCTCCTGCGGCTGTCGCTTGTCTATGATTACCACCTCCTTCGTGGGCGTGCCGTCTGCGGGGTCCAGCTGCGAATGGAGCCGCCCTGCGCCCTCGGCCAAGAACGAAGCCTCTCTCCCCTGCGCCGTCCTGCTCGCGTCTTCGCGGGCTTCTCCTCCTGTACCCACGCTGCCCCTCGCGGTCATGTCCGCGGGCGCCGTGGCCGCCGCATCTTCACCGCAGCTTTTGGAATCCTTGAGTATCCTTACGTTCCCGTTGGCGTCCTTTTTGCTTTTCCCCGCCCGAGAATCCTTCTTCCTGATGGGGACGTGGCTGTGGCCGGGGTCCGCCCTGCGACGACCAGCGTCTGCGTCCCCCGCGAGAGCGGCGGGGAGCCTCCCCTGCGGCTCCGCCTCCGTGTTCCGCAGCAGCAGCCACTCTCGCGCCACCACAGCGCGGCCCTCCGCCTCGCCCTTGCCTGGCGGCGGCGGCCGCACCTCGCCGAAGATGTCCCCGATGGCGTCGTCGCCGCCCGCCGCCGCGTCGCGCTTCTTCTTGCCGGCCTTGCGCTTGTTCCTGCCCTTGCCGCTGCCGCTGGAGTCGGGCCGGTTGGAGGCCTTGTCCGGCTTGCGCAGGGGCGTGGCGGCCTCCTGGCGGTGGATCATGGCTTGCACGCTCAACATGGCGATGGGGCTCGGGCGCGCTCAGCTCAACGCTTGCTCTCCTTTTGCTCAGGTAACATCACAATAGCACTATCGCATTATATCTATGTTCATACTTTACAAAACTTAACAATCTCTTTTCAGGTACTTCGCGTGACGATTAAAACAAATTCTTACAAAACACTATAAAAATATTGTTCATCTGCACAAAGGAAAGTGATCATATATAATATTGAAGACTTTCATGTAAGCGTTTAAGATGCGTGAATAAAACTGTACGATGCGAGGGCCCACACCCACACTCATCCCACATCCTCATCCTCATCCCTCCTTGTTCACGTCTCGCACCCCCCGCTATCACAAAAAGGTAAATTCACACGCTGATATAAGCTGCTCCTGCGGCAAAGACGCCAGATGTCCCTCCAACCATGAGGACATCAGCGCAAAGACGGAATCAGAGATATGCCAGAATGAATGCGAAGGCCTTGCAAAGAAAATGTGTTCATCAAACTCGGCAACTCAGCAGACAGCTCAGAACACCAAAAGGCAGGAACGAAGATAAGGCCACCCCCCCCCCCCTTGCTGGCACTCAACCCGCGCGGATCGCGTGGCGTCTGGACTCGCCTTCGTAAAACAAAACATAAATAATCATTCCCGAGCGGTTGTCACCCGCGGCCGCCATCGCCAGCATCGCTCGGCCATTACTGCCTCGGAGGGCGAAGGGGACAATCCCTCACGGGTTCAAAGAAGCGATATCGGGTATCAGGTGTCTCCGCTACCACATGCCGCCCGCACAACATCACGCCGCAAACCACACGCATTATATTGTATTCATCGCTGCAAACTTTTTATATAAAAACGATACAGGTGATCTTCTATACCTCAAATACAGCCAATCCTCCTCCTCGTTCTCTCCTCGCACGGCTTTTAAACATATTTTCTTCCCTGTTCTAAC
>NC_051412.1:18240005-18241129 GCF_015228065.2 Penaeus monodon
TTCTCGCATTTCTAGCGTCCTATCCACCAGCAGACACACAACTTTCCTCCACCCTCCTCCCCTCCTCCACCCCACGTTCTAGTGCTGAGTGTGTCGAGGCTGCCTAAGCTCCGAGGCCATGTGTAGCGTTACCCAAACTATGCAGGCCTGCGGGTGAGACCCTTCTTTGTGCTGCTCTGTGGTTCCTCCTGTGCTGCTATTTTGCCTCTTTGGCTGCATGGCATGCATATACGGCCCTGCGGGGCTCATGTTCGCCACTTCCCCTATCCGTCTTCCGGCTCTCGACATGTTTCATTTGTTTATACTCCTCTCAAGTTATTTATTTCTGTTTCCTTTTCTTCGCTCTGTTCTCGCCTCATTTGCACATGTCATCTTTCGTTGGGATCTTGACTTCCTTCTTCATTTATAAACCCATTTTCTTTCCCATTTCGACCGGAATTACTGCGACAATATCTCCAAGGTATTTTTCCTGTGGCATCAATGCCTCGACAGCAAAGGGGCCCCGGTACCCGCCTTGCAACCCTACATTATAACCACTGGAACATTTGTACCTAGTAAACAACTTGTCCAAAATGTCTGGACGCAATAAGAGGATCTGTAACCAACGTTGTTCAAAATTACAGCTACGAAGAGTGCATAAAAGGGTCCTGAACGGGTCACTGCACACCCTTCCACACTCAAACCCGCTCATCGCCCAAGGAAGGAATGAACCATTACACAACTATTAACGCGAGAAACACCTCGGTAACATAAAGTATTAACCCTTCTGCACACACGTATAGACAGTTACCCTTCCCAAAATTATTTCTCAAAATCCCCTCACTTTCCAATCTCATTTCTCACTTCCCCGTTGCCCTCGCCCTATCGCCTCTCCCCTCGCCAATACTCAGTTCCTCTCCCCTCTCCTGGGTCCCTCCGTCCCTCGCGGTCCATGTTTCCTCCGGCTCTGTTCCCCCAGTTCCCCTCGATTCCCCTCGCCCCACTGTCCCTCCCTTCCCTTTATTCCCTGGTTTGTTCCCCAGTTCGCAGTCTGTTCGGAGTTCCTAGCCTCACATCCACCGTTTTCTGCCACCACTTGCTTCCATGTACAATCCCTTCCCATTGCCCTCAAATTCATTATTAAT
>NC_051412.1:18241176-18241655 GCF_015228065.2 Penaeus monodon
TCGTCTTCATTTCCAACATCCACATTGGCTCTTGTGATTCGGTCTTGCTAAATATAGCGGAAAAAAGAAATGAACGACGGGCTTTCCGCGTATTAATAGAGCTCGATAAATTAGCGATCTCTTTGCACGGGCTGATTTGCAGCGTTTATTCTGGTAATGCGTAAGTCTTCCCTGACGCAGAAAGGAGTCTGTGCACGCTCTGACCTTCTCGCCGCCCTCAAAAAACATCCGCGAAAAGCTCGTCTCTCGTCTCAACCCAGTCGTTAAAGAGTTACGTGGGACGAGGGAAGCGTGGAGGTTTATCAAATCGGAAAGAGATACAAAACCGACGCAGAAATACGCAGAACCCCAGTGCTGAATGCGGGGGCGGGGAGAGGTACTATTTGGCACGGGCCAGTGCGAGGAGCACGCTAAAACGACAGCCTTAATTAAAATGAACTATCATGCAGCTGTATCGCTGTCAGGCACACCGGGCATCA
>NC_051412.1:18241801-18242425 GCF_015228065.2 Penaeus monodon
GACCATGAGCAGCAGCTGAGCCCCGGGACAAGGTCACGGCTAGGTCACAAGGCAGAGCAGGTGGCGGAAGGCGAGAGCGAGGCGGCGCTGTCACCTCCGCCATTACGGGGCCTTCGTCTCCGCAAACCACTGCAAAACAGGCCAGTCATGCACACTCTTCCCAGCAAGGCACACGTGGCGCTTCTATGTGAGAGGTAGACAACCTTGGTTGCCTCTCTCTCCCCGCGCGTTCCTCTCCTCTCCTCACCTCCCCTCTCCCCTCTCTCCCCTCAGAGCACACTTATTCTTTTTCTGTCATCTCTTTCTCTTTCGCTTCTTTCATTACTATCGCACAACTGTCCTTCTTCGTCCTCTCATATCTCTCCCTCCCTCTTCACGTCCTTCCCTCTTCCCCTTCTTCCCCTCCTCGTTCCCTCGCCCTCGACCCGCACCTGTTCACCGCCTCTTAATTACTGCCTCTCTTTCTCTATCTCCTCGCATCCGCTCCGGCCCTTCCCGTATCGCCGTTCTATGCCCTGTATTCATCCCCTTCGCAGGAAGCGGCCGTGGTGACTCACGGCACTTGAATGTTTCAATGCAGCACATTCACACATTCCCCGACGCTTTAAAGGGAGGCTACTTTTC
>NC_051412.1:18244050-18244200 GCF_015228065.2 Penaeus monodon
TACTCTCTTCTTCCTTCATTTCCCCTTCCCTCTCCCCTCTGATAGCCCCAGCCGCCCGCCCTCCTTCCTTGTCTAAACATTGCTAATTCATTTCCTCCGCCAATCACCAGGATTAATTTCTATCAAAATTTTGGCGAATAATTTGCTTGC
>NC_051412.1:18244474-18244720 GCF_015228065.2 Penaeus monodon
CCCTTGCCTGCGCGTGTCCGTCCGGCCGCGGCCATACACGGACAATCGAGAGGCTCATCCGGCCGCCTATCCACTCGGCAAAGAGCAACAACACTAATCCGCTTAACGTGGCAGCCGCTGAGTGCACCTCGCGGCTGAGTGCGGCTGAAGGGAGCGAACGCGGTGACAGGAAGGCACACAAAAGGAGGCAAAGAAATCATGACAGAACGAGAGAAAAGTAAAAGGCTAATTGGGTGAGTATGTTCA
>NC_051412.1:18245655-18245970 GCF_015228065.2 Penaeus monodon
CTGACAAAGAGAAAAAACTGAGCCAGAGACAGAAAGCGAGCAAAAAAAATCCTTTGTAAACAAGTTGGGAGGGGGGGGGGGGAGGCAGTGGTAGAGACAACAACTCGCAATTCGCACCAATTGTATCATCATTAATAAATTTACGAGACATAGCGTGGTCGCTGCAATGACCCTGGAACAGATGAAAGCACTGGAGCAAATATACCCTCCCCGCGGCCACCTGTCTGCGTAATATCTCCGTCGACTGTGACAGCGCCTCTACTTTCGTCACGGCCACAAATGCCTCTGCACATCTCTGGTAAAAATAGACCGTTG
>NC_051412.1:18246254-18246720 GCF_015228065.2 Penaeus monodon
CACGAATATCAAATATGCATGCAGAAGGTAACAAATAATAATAAAAAAATTACCCACAAGAAAAAAGGAAGAGAGGGGAAGACGACGCGCGGATCAAAGCGACACGGCGAAAGCCTATTCACGCGGAGGTCAGGGTACGTACAGAGAGTACCATACACACAAGATGCGTCAGAAAGTACCATACACACAAGGTACGTCAGAGATTACATACACACAAGGTACATCATACAGTACCATGCACACAAGATGCGTCAGAGATTACATACACACAAGGTGGTGCGTCAGAGAGTACCATACACACGAGGTACGTCAGAGAATACCATACACACAAGGTACGTCGGGGAGTATCATACACACAAGGTACGTCAAAAGGCCTCATACACACACACCTTTGGGATAAACACGTGTATGGTGCCAGACCTTCAACTCGAGGAGCCAAAAAGCTGATTTCCCAGGCCAGGCGGTG
>NC_051412.1:18246833-18246970 GCF_015228065.2 Penaeus monodon
AACTTTTTGAGTTGAGACTTTTGGCTAAACATCTCTTAAAATAGAGGAGATCAAAGAACACGATTTGTTTGAGGTTTAAGCTCGCGCGTCTCTCTTTCGCACTATATTTTGTTTGTTTGTTTCCCGCTTCCCTAAAG
>NC_051412.1:18247091-18248382 GCF_015228065.2 Penaeus monodon
CCTCACTTCCCTTATTCTCCTTTTAACTACTCAAGAGACGAAGCTGGAGGTCAGAGCCGGGACGAGAGATATAAGGTCAGTGAACAAAACGAATCCAACATGGCAGCGCATGTCCCTGGCCGATCGCGTAAAACAGGACGAGAAAACATAACTAAATAATGTAATCTTAGTGATAAACAAGAGGACAAAGATACGTAATACAACACGAAGATAAAGATCAGAATCATTATAAGTAAAATAAATAACCAAATGTAAATACACAAATGTACTTAATGGTCCAAGACAAGAATATAAGCAGGAAAGACCGGGCCTTCATTCTCGCTCGGGGAAGCAAGGGATCAAGGAGCGACGGGCGAAGCTTTCGTCTTTCCCCTCGGAGAACCTGCCAGAAATTAATCGGACACCCCCCCCCCCCTCCATGAACTCACACGGATCAAGTTAGCGATCGATCATTAGTGCCGAGAGAGAGCGAAAGCTAAAGCTAAGTAAGGAGGAAGGGAGAGGAAAAAAGGGGGAGAAAGGACGGGATAAAAATGAAGAAATAAAAATACTCTTTTTCTTCTCGTAAGCAATATCATCTTATGCCCCTCAATCTTCCTAGTTGATCTTCTCAATCCCACCCAGTTCTATTTAACTGTCCTAACCCCCCGGTCCTAACCTCCCCCCCACGCCCTCACGCCCACGCCCTCGGCCTTGCAAAAAAGGACAGTTAGCACTCGCGTCTGTCATCAACCCAAGGTCGAGAGTCAGATGTGACAAGTTCTGTAACTGCCTGCAACAATATCTACTAAACGCTCGAATCATGCAATCGTAGTTCTCTGATGGTGCGATTAACTCATGTGTTCCTCTACTTAAGGCAGGATGCCCTCCTCCTCACGCACACACACGACGATGCAAGGCCAGCCGCGCGCACACATGTAAACGCCCCGCTCCGCCTCCTGTGTTAATATCCTGAAACTCGACCCTCCGGCTCGCTCGATAGATCACGTAACGCTTCACACTTGTCACTCTGGCCTTAATGAAGCGTCCGATTGAAGGCGACTCCTAGATCCGGGGGAAGCGCGCAAGAAGCCTCGGCAGGTGAGTCAACTCGTCCGAAGACAGCGGTAAGAGCCGCCTCTGAAAGCGCCCTTTAGCCTCACCCACTTCAGACTCTCCGAGATAATTCCCTGGCCTCTTCGCGCGCCATCGCTCAGCTCCTGCCCTTAAATCCCCGCCGCGGGTAGCCTTGGGTACTGACAATGACCCTCCTCATGCCCGAATGCCCTGACTCACCCTCGGCATCCTCCAA
>NC_051412.1:18248430-18248929 GCF_015228065.2 Penaeus monodon
GTGCACAGAGCGGGGACTAACGAGTTATCACAGAGCCAACATAAGCCCGTACTCGAACCCTCTTCCTCCTCTGGCGAGACGCCTCTCCTCCGAAGACCGGATCTCAAAGGAGGCACATTCACAGAAACCTTCGAGGAATACAATAACCCAAACACACGCCCGAACGCCCGCCGACAGAAAACAGGCTTCGGGGGCTGACCTCCGCGTCAGGAAGGAGAAGGACGCCTATTGACGCCGAGTCTTCAGGATTTCTTCATCCGGCGACTTCCCTTTCTACCCCCTCCCCTCAGCTCCGTTCCTCGTGTAAGGCACGAGATTAGATGGCTAGCGCCAAGGGAACGGCGTGCCAAAAGTAATAATAAAAAGTACATAAATAACAGTAAACAGGAAAATGTTAAAAATAACCCGGAAAGACGTCAACGTCAGCATCTCAGGTCCCGTTTCTTTCTTTCCTGTTTTCACCAACGTTTAAACAGCACAAACGCACTCCCTCTCTACT
>NC_051412.1:18248972-18249201 GCF_015228065.2 Penaeus monodon
GCTCCACGCACCTCAACGAGTGAACTGAAAAAGAGGCGATAAAGTTTGTTTACAAAATGACAGTTGCAAATAGACTGCATGTTGCACCGCCGTGACCCTGTGTATATTTAGGGTGACCGTGGGTGCTTTCTCCAGCGGCCAAGGGAGGGCATTATGGCGATCCCAGGTAAGTACTGCTTTGACACGGACCCAGTAGTACATTAGGCAGGTTGGGAGGAAAGGAGAGTTC
>NC_051412.1:18249397-18249580 GCF_015228065.2 Penaeus monodon
ACTAAATACATTGTTTACATGTTCCATGCGCGTGGGTTTTAGTGTAGGTGTGGACATAAGTGCCCTCGACTGTATGCATTGTTTACATGTTTCGTGTGCATGCGTTTCTTTTTTTCTCAAGAAGTAAGGATCAGGCACTATTATGTCCGCTGCCCTTGTGGCTAGTCGCTGCTCTGCCCTTGT
>NC_051412.1:18250173-18251962 GCF_015228065.2 Penaeus monodon
TGCGAGAGAATCAGAATCAGACCGATTTCACAGTGACTGAGTGCGAGCGAGCAGAGTCGCGTGTCACACCTCACAAGAACCTATTATCACCCAACCTATTTTCCGAAGGCAAAATAAAAATACCCGTCGGCGCGAATGCCAAGGAGCGACAGCCATTACTCAGTTAACTAGGCCTACGTCTTTGCCTCGGACGACCAGCGACACGTACCCAGTAACCCCTTCCTCTATCATCTCTATCAATTAAAAAAAAATGTCTGCGTACTCCATAATAATGAAGAAATAATTGAACAGTTTGAAAATATATATATACAGAGAGAAATAGGATATAGATTTAAACAGCAAAAGAAACAAAAACAAAAAAATCACGACTCAAAGCGTCTGGATTCAATTTCACGCCATTTCACACCGTGGGCGTGTTTTCTCTCCACCACCTCGTCGAATTTCCAAAACATCACCTCTCTGACGACACAGCCTGAGCCAACGATAATACTTCAACTTCATGCAAAACTTCCTCTTAGCCTATCAGTGCCTTAGTTGCAGTCTACTTGTAATAGCACACTTAGCTTCCGAACTTGCAGAGAGACTGAGTTCATGTCTTGCAGCAGATAAAGGTAACAAAGCTAATATCTATTGAACGTTCTGAGCTAGGTTATTCGACAAATGGGAAATCAGGCCAGTATGTTTTTTACTACAGCCATAGTTCCTCCCCTTGCCCTTTTATTCCCCTACCCTATGAACCTTGACCCCTACCCTACCCCGGGGGTAGGGTAGGGGGTTGCCAGCAACATGTATATCAACCCCTTCGCGCTGACACAACAAAAGAGTTCCCTCGGCCAAGTGGACCGCGAAGGCCACCTTAATGCAGCCGTATGTGCCGTACCGTCTATTTCTGCCGATGTCCACGCGCGGTACGACAAACACCGCCGTCGGCACGCCGCTCGTGTCGTTGTGATTACGTCACCCCGCATAGCGCGCTCCATCAGATGCACCGCGGGACGCCCTCGTCATCAAAATACAACTGCACAACGCAACATTCAGCCCTGGGAATGACACTGGGTTTTATTGAAATATTTACGACAACTAGTACTTTAGGTCGAATAAGACTCGGGAGTAAATAACGAACAAATTCCCTGGGCTTGGGTACGAATCACGTATTGGATGCAACACGGTTCTCACCTGATCCTAACATAAAGGCGCCGGGAGGGTGGGGGGCGGGTCAATAATGATTAAAAGGGGGAGGGTTCTAAGCGCTTGATACACAGGGTGATGCATGCCTCCTCTTTGAAAACAAACTAAACCTTTAAAAAGGGGTCTAGCCTTTTCACACAATGAGAGAATCAGCAACAACAAAACTTGAAATCCGCCAACATAGATGCAAGAGCCTCAAGACCCAGACTCCCCCCCCCCCCCTCCCATGCCTGATGCCGCTGCCCAGGACGTAGAGGCCGGCCGCCGCGTGCAATGCGTGCGAGGCCAGATGTCCACTGCATCCGCTCGTTATCCTGCGTTACGAGCCTGCGTCCCCGTCATCCTCTTTGCGTTCCGATATCCCCTCGTTAGACGCACAATAATGGCGAATTTCTGGATAATTAAACTGATAAGCGCGAGAGGGGCGAGAGGGTGCAACAGCAAATAAGCACAATGACCATCATTCAATTTAATGCGTCGCCACGAGGTAAGACAGACGACCTCGTGGAAGGGGGAACAGTCGCCGCCCAGAGGCCTCGCCCTTGCATGCACAATGCACGCTCTCTCCCGTGCGAAGCTAAGTGAGATGAAGATTATTTAC
>NC_051412.1:18252136-18253222 GCF_015228065.2 Penaeus monodon
TGGGGAGGGGGGGGCTCGAGGTGGACGCCGGGGAACAGAGCTCTCTTGAACGGACAGACAGCCTCCCAGACGGCGACGCCGGTGGGAGGGGGACCTGCATCATCCTGCCTTAAGCACCTCTCCCCTGCCTGTCTCGTGCTGTCTTCCGTGGCGCCCGCTTCCTTCCCCAGGAGGTTTTGTTCAGTGAGCACAATGAGTCCCTCCCCCTCCTAGGGCACCTCTTCGGCCGCTCCCAAGGCCACCGAAGCACACCCACATCCCAGGCACCGCATGCATGCACACAAGACATCCGGGCTCGGTCCCGGGCGGTGGAGCGCAGCCTGGAGACGACGCGGGCACCTTCCGGAACCCCTGACTTATATACGCAGCGGCAGCAGAAATATGAGGGGAAAAACAGCCCCACAACACGGAAATAGCAAGTGTTCCTCCCTCGCCCCTCCCGCCGTCCCCTCGCGCAGGCCGCCGAGTTCTGAGGAGAGCGACGGCCGGGCTCTTGGCACACGGTGGCACCAGCGCCAGGGAGTGGAAGGCGGAGGGGCTGCTGAGGGTGGAAGTGAAGGCGGTGGAGGGGCCGCGCCTGTCATGTGGCCGCGTGTCACGTGCTTGCGCCCGGAGAAAACAAATGGCACTGGACACCTCCCACGCGGGAAGGTCACGCGCTCGTGCTCCAGTTTGTTTAGTGATCGCCAGGTTGAACAGTTCAACGACTAGTGTCAGACGTCCTATTATACGGTTTCACATAAACACAAACTTGTATAATTCTATCCCCGCTGCATAAATAAAACAAACGTGCGATTCAGATCTTCAAAGACAAATCTTTCGCCATTAATTAAGCTCACTAACAACTACCTCCCATCGCCCACCCCCCGCGGCGCCGGAATGAATGAGCGCCGAAGCAAGAGCCTCAAATGTGGACAAATGGTTAGGTAATGTGGAAGGCGCAGGCACGCGTCGTGGTGTTGCGGCCGCGCTCGGTGTTGTGTTACCGGCGAAGGTGTGGCTGTGACCAGCGTGCTGCCTGTGCCAACACGACCCTCCCTCCTGCCTCCTCTGGGCCTCACGACCTTCTGCACGACCTGCCCCCCC
>NC_051412.1:18253375-18253635 GCF_015228065.2 Penaeus monodon
GCGGCAGAACCAGGCGCCTGCCGCAGGCACCGACTGCGGAGCATCAGGTGCCAGGCGGGCCGCCCCCTTGCAGCGGCCCCCGGCAGCTGGCCACTGCGCGCTGTCTAACCACCTGGCACTGATGACTTCGGCCCTTGCTCAGGGCACTGCCACCCTGGCCTGCTCGCCCGATTTTGTGCTGCATCCCGTGCCTGAAACAGATACTGCACCCAGTGCTCGTCTCTCCATCGTATATACATGGCGGTTTTCTCCACTTCTTC
>NC_051412.1:18253849-18254179 GCF_015228065.2 Penaeus monodon
GGCCTTCCTGAGGTACACTCTGCCTCGTGTACTCGCACGCCCGTCACGCTCCCGCAGTCAGCAGACTCATTTTTCTCTCTTCATTACACGCCCCCCCCCTCTTTCTTCCCCCTCCTTTTCTATTCGTCTTCATTATCGTGGGAGATAATGATACGTATTCGCTTTTCCACGAAAGACGAAAGGGATGAGAATAGCGATGGAGTTTCGGTATAAATAACAAGATGGCGGAGGTGGAAAGGACAGCGGACGAAAAACGGGATCGTGTGCCATCAATTTTCATCGTGGCTCCGCACGGGGAATGTTGGGATGAACTCTTCATTCAATTACGAA
>NC_051412.1:18254995-18255082 GCF_015228065.2 Penaeus monodon
TGCAACACGCCCTCTCCCTCATCTCACACCCACATGCACGTTAGCATATTTTTTTTACATTCTAGTGTGTGTGGTCTAGGCCGCCCG
>NC_051412.1:18255893-18256012 GCF_015228065.2 Penaeus monodon
GGGTAGCCACAGAGGACATGGTCAGTAACACTACAGTTACCACTCCGATTTTCAGCTTACTCGATTTACAGAGAACAGACGCCTGTAACGTGTCTAACATTCCGAGAAACACGCGAAAC
>NC_051412.1:18256643-18257471 GCF_015228065.2 Penaeus monodon
TGGTTGACATGAGGCAGCGTCCCACTCATCACCTCGCAGCTCATCATCATGATCCTGGCACCCCCTGGCACCCCCTCCTCCCCCTCCGCCTGGCATCCTCCCCTGGCACCCTGTCCACCTCGCCACCCTCAAGTTGCCTCAACGTGATCATCATGTTCTTAGCCCTTTCCGAAGCCCTGCTCTGTTGTCACTCTCACTCACCCTTCGCCCTCGCCTTGCACCCTAAGTCACTCCCTCGACCGAAATCAGCAGTCCCCTCACTATCACTCAACACCGACTCAAAACCTTATCTTCCTTAATACACATACAGAATATTCTTATCGCTCTTGTATTACACCATAAGCGTTGTGGTTCTACCTGTATGCTATAGGGTCATCTAACATCACGAAAAAATTGTGATGCATGCAAATCAAGTCACACCACATCGACAATGATTTGAATAATTCACACAATTCACGCCGTATCATATCGCGTCGCCACTTCTTAGATCTTGTGTCAAACATTTCGAGCACTTTTCCTTATCTCGAGGAGGAACGTACATCAATCCTCACCGAGATTTCACGTTCAGAAAGGCATTCTGGGGGGCCAAAACCACTCCAATCCCTTCTTTCCTCTTTCTCACTATTTTTTTTCTCACATTCTTCATTTTCATTCTTTATTTCACTGGTATTTCTCTCCTTCGCACCGCTTTCCTTCCCCCACGTAAAGCAGGGTAGAGAGCGGCCGCGTGAGAACCACCGCCGCCGCGACGACACAAGACACACACTTGTACACCGACGCCAGAGCCACCGCGCCCGGCACCCTCCAGCACCACCGGGTATTCCGCTA
>NC_051412.1:18257660-18257849 GCF_015228065.2 Penaeus monodon
CCCTCCCCCGTTAGCACTGTGATGTCACCGCCCACGGCCTAGCTGTCGAACGGCCCTCATCCCCATCATCGTCAGAAGCAAAGTACTGCCGCAAAACAGGTATGCTTGCCGTGATAAATTCTGGCACCCGACACTTGGCGTAGCGCGCTGGTAGACCCTCCCCTCCTAACCCCAACTCCCTTCTGACAC
>NC_051412.1:18258165-18258617 GCF_015228065.2 Penaeus monodon
GCGGCCTGGCACTTGTTGAGTTTGTCTCACACGCTTTCGTCCCATCTCGCCCAACATCCTCCATAGACGCGCGCTCTCCCCCGCGTGCCCAGCGGCACTCTTCACCAACCCGCAACGAGCCATACCCAGCGAACCAGTGCCACAGCAAGCTCACCAATGCCCATTCACGCCAAGCCTCGGAGAGCCATGCGGGAGAGCTAAACAAATGCGCGTTTAAATTGAGAACCAAATCGGCGGCCCTGCAGTCGGATTTCCATAAAGTAGCATTCCGCGTGAGGGGAGCGGCAGGGAGAGGGACACGGCACCCCGCAGAGAGGCAGAGAACGGTACTCTCGTCTGGCTGCACGGGCGGCGGCGCGCGGGCGTAGTAGCGCTCATGGCAGTCCAGGTGCCACCTTGCCGCAGTCACATGTCTTATTCCAGCTGCCGTGGTTCATTCACTTTTTCATTTA
>NC_051412.1:18258727-18259317 GCF_015228065.2 Penaeus monodon
TTCTTCTTCTTCCTTAGGTGCCACCCTGTCTCCCTCGCCCGCTTCCCCCTCCCCCCTGTAGCTCAAACATTCCTCGTTCTCAACGATCACTGCCAAAACTCCTTTCGTAGCTTCACCGCAGTTTCTCCAAAATACCAGACTTCACATTTTGGTGGAAATTGTTTCACTCGTCACCTGGCGGTCCAAACGTCAAAACACCGATCAACCAGAACAACACAGCGATCATAAACTCCAAACAAGAACAACACCGACCAACTACAAATGATTCCCTTTGTTCCGCTCCCTCCGGCCCGCCTGAAACCCACCACCGAGGGGGTATCCGCGGGCACGAACAACAACAGAATTAGCGAACGGCGAAGAATAATAAACAGGGATTAATAATAAACAGAAAATGAAGAATCCTGCGGTGCCAAGTGGGGGCAGGACGGAACACCATACAAGGAAGGTCTGGCTGACACCCGCGGCCCTTGAGGGTATGACAGAGCAGCCAGGGTGCCCAACGCCTCGCCCTGGGCACCGTCACACGAGCACTGCACGCGCTCGTAACTCCACTTAATCTATATACACTACTTACCTCAACACTCTATTAC
>NC_051412.1:18259836-18259997 GCF_015228065.2 Penaeus monodon
TCCGGCCAGTATAAAATTACCAGTGAAATTCTGAACCTTCACGTCGGAGGTAAGTTAAGGTAAACATCCTCAACAAGGCGTGAGTCACAAAACCTCACGATCGCCCACAGTCCACGAGACACGACACAGGCGAGGCTTTTCAAGAAGGAAGAGGGAACGCA
>NC_051412.1:18260539-18260862 GCF_015228065.2 Penaeus monodon
CTGAGGATCCACCAGTGCTGAACGCGACGACGGAAGTCCCGCACTGGCAAAATCCAAACACGGTGTGAATCTCCAGGCGAGGTGTGCGGCCCTTACCATGAAAAAGAAAAAAAAATCATCTCAGCAGCCCCTCCCCCTTCCCTGCTGTGAACGCCTGTCAAAATAGCACATCCTGCTAATGTAGGACATCCTGCCTGCTCAGCATTTCCTGCCAGGTTGACGAAATCTTCTCACGATGAACACCCACGATGGCGTCTCGCTCACTCGCCCAGGCTGACCTAAGCTGACCGACACACATTTCCGCCGGATGATTTATGAAGACC
>NC_051412.1:18261013-18261101 GCF_015228065.2 Penaeus monodon
AGCGTAGATGAGAAACTGACATCAAAAGCGGACAATGCCAATAAAAACAATAGCACAAAAACCCGGAACAATGCAAGCGCAAGCACGT
>NC_051412.1:18261166-18261469 GCF_015228065.2 Penaeus monodon
TCCCGAGGGCCACTAACAAGGGTGCTTGCGACACAAACGCCCGTCCCCAGAGTGAGGGCGAGGAGGAGGTACCCGCGAGAGACTCAGCAATAATAAATGAGCTGGCCGGAGGTGTGTGCAACTCGCCTAGTATGCATGACTCTATGCCTGAGGCGCCGATTGCATGACCCCGTAGTAATTCCCGATATCGATCGCGGAGGAAAGTATGAACTCCCATTCAAGGAAGAAGTGCGATTCTTGGGAGTAAATGGTGCACATATATGGACGGGTCCATGTGAAGATGCGTGCATATTTTCATGAGGT
>NC_051412.1:18261717-18261942 GCF_015228065.2 Penaeus monodon
TAGACTAGCATCAACGGACATCAATTAAAAATCCGATTCCCGGACGTAATCCACCGCCGACAAGCCCCGACACCCGAACAGACCCAAACAAAAACATTGGTATCAAGGGACAACGTCAATTAAAAAATCCGACGATTCCCGACCCGCCTGGAATGACGTCACCGCCGGTCAGGGCAGAGGGACGTCCTGCAAGTCAATCTAAACAGAGAGCGAACAGACGGCGCT
>NC_051412.1:18262229-18262854 GCF_015228065.2 Penaeus monodon
TAAAGAAAAGGGGGGTAGTGGGGTAAGAACAGAAAGAAAAGACAGAAAGCACGTGGCATGATGCTGCAAAATCTCCCACGTGCTTCCGAAGCCGCGGACGTTCGGACGACTGTTCAAAACCCACCGGATATTCGAAATGAATCCCCACGCCTTCTCGTACGCAGAATGATCGACGAAGCAAAAACAAACAAACAAACTCCGATCACCCCCCCCTCCCCCACAACCACGAAAACGACCCAAAAAACAATAACAACTACGGCAAAATAAGAACACCCTTTTCCGAAACACTTCTGGAGCGTTCCCTTTGTTCCCCTCAAGGTTCGGGAAAGAATCGATCCCTTGGCGGCACCGAGGTATTGATCCGTCTCCGGGGGGGGGGGGGGGGAGTGAAAAAGGGCGGGGGGAGAAAGGAGAAGGGGGAGAGGAGGGGAACTTAATGGGTGCTCACCAGGCAAAGCCTTCGCGAAATAGTTACCAGGAAGAGCCGCGTGGGGGCGTGATGGGGCGGCGGTGCGAGCGGCTAATTGGCGGCGGGGTAGGTCATGGCGGCTTCTTGGGGCGCCCTTCGGAAATCTGGTTCCTTGCCGTTTCGCAAGGGAGGTTAGCGAAATATTCTTGGGAGATT
>NC_051412.1:18263180-18263329 GCF_015228065.2 Penaeus monodon
GCCGACACGTCACACATTCCCATTTTGCCGGACCCTTCGCTCGCTCGGTGCCTCGTCCCCTGAACTCCTCTCTTCAAATCACACTGATTCCCACTTTATTGATCGACGTTTTGTTCTTGCTCCCTTTTCTTGTTTGTTTCATTTTCATT
>NC_051412.1:18263388-18263527 GCF_015228065.2 Penaeus monodon
GCAACGGGAGGGAATCGCACAAAAGACGCACTTTTTATCCTTTTAGTTGTTGAGTGAGTGACCCATAACAAGGCGATGGGGGATCTGTATTGAGTCTTGGTGCACAGGGACAACAAAAAGAAGGTAATACGATCGTGTG
>NC_051412.1:18264269-18264535 GCF_015228065.2 Penaeus monodon
AATAGACACCTACGTAAAAACTATCTCCTTTGAGCTGCGACCCCGTAAAAAAGTACTGGTGTTCAGACTACGCTAATTCCAGGATAAGATAGAGGGAGGCGCGCTGAAAAAGTAAAAAAATATATATATACGCGTTTAAAAGGGGCGCGGGGGAGGGGGGAGATTGACAAGGGAGGGTATTAAGGGAGAGGGAGAAAGGGCGAAACTACATCCCTTGACACCGCCTGTAAAAGGATGTTACACACAGGAAGTCATGCTTAAGCCAT
>NC_051412.1:18264816-18264959 GCF_015228065.2 Penaeus monodon
AAGGCATCGCTCCATAGAATCATCTTATTGCCAATGTCGAAGAGAGACAAGAAAGACTGATATTTACCTTATGACTCATAAACAAGAATATCTTTATTTCCCTTTTCATGCCTCGTCAAATAATTCCATCAGCCTCAAGTACC
>NC_051412.1:18265242-18266783 GCF_015228065.2 Penaeus monodon
TCTCATTTATCTGTTTTGTTCATCTCCTCTCTACGTCTCCTCCGGCCTGTGTACCTCTTTGTTAAGCGATCAAAGGCCTTGTTGAATGACGCACGACCGTCAAACGAATCATTTGCCTTCGTTATAAATCAGCTGTTACACCTGTCACCTCCAAAGCGAACGTCCCTCGTCTGACTTCTGATCGGCCTCCCTCCGCGCCCGCACTCACGCCCGCTTGCGCGCGTGAGAGATCACCAAGGGTATTTCGGGAGGGGAGCGAGGGAGGGCACAGGGGAGGGGACTGAGGGAGGGCACAGGGGAGGGGACTGAGGGAGGGAACGGGGGAGCGGATTGAGGGAGGGCACAAGGGAGGGGACTGAGGGAGGGCACAGGGGAGTGGACTGAGGGAGGGCACGGGGGAGGGGATTGAGGGAGGGCACAGGGGAGGGTATTGAGGGAGGGCACAGGGGAGGGATCGAGGGAGGGCACAGGTGAGGGTATCGAGGGAGGGTAAAAAGGGAGGGCACAAGAGAGGGTAAAACGGGTAATATACCTGTATACGAGGTACTAGGGATGGGCTTTAAGGAAACATAAAAAAAAACGATCCACCAGAATACAGACACCTGGAAACTGGCTCATAGGCATAGCAGCGAACGAGGAAAACGCCGTTTCATTCACACGCAGGAGACGCGCGCACCAAACACCGACATGAGAGCCAGCAGGAGAAGAACGTCTCGATCATCAGCCAGACAGAGGAGAACATTCGCCAAATTAACCTCGAAAAGGTTAATGGCGCCAGAGAGAAAAAGAGACCAACTAATAAATTATTCGAAGATAAAAAAAATCTAATAACCCGATCAAGCTCATGAAAGCTCCAATTAGGCAGGTGAGGCAAGCGATAAGCGAGTTCCGCTCGAGCCCTTCCCTAGCGCCCTTGCCTCACGTTTACCCTTGTTTCAGGCTCATCCTTGCCTCCCGCTCTTAATTTCTTTCCTTGCGCCCTTGCCTCACGCTAGCCCTTGCCTTACGCCCTTAATTTACTATTTCTTAAAAGTCTTTGTCTTACGCGCTGCCTCTCCCGTCCACCAAAATTTTCCCCGCCCTCCTCTCCCGTCTTTTCCTCGCGTCTTTGCCTCAGTGCCCTATCCTCGCACATCCAACTACGCCCTCCCTCCGCCCTCGCACCCGCCCTCCACCCGCACTCAGGTCTCCCAGCGCCCATTCCGATCGGCAGCATTAGGCGCCGCGGCTGCCAGGTGCGGGAGGCGGCCGCGCCCTGCCGCGCCCTCCAATCGCTCTGTGAAGTTATTTGCCTCGCTGCGTGTCTCTCCTTCTCTCTCGATCTCCTTGCTTTTCTTCTTCCAGACCTTGACTTCCTTTCTTCCTAATTCTCCTCGACTTTCGCTTGGCTAATTTCTTTTACTGTCTTTCAATCTTAATTTTTCTTGCACTTCTTTAAAATTTCTCCTTCCTTTCCTATTTTCTTTGGTTTTCGTTTAAACTGCTTAAACTACTTGCTTTTTTCTTTTCATTCCTTCATCCTTTTTAATCCCTCTTTAATC
>NC_051412.1:18267524-18267624 GCF_015228065.2 Penaeus monodon
TAATTCAACCTTATCATCCTTCTCCTTCCCCCCCCCCCACACACAGGCCAACCAAAGGACACATATACACACACAAAAAAATGGCAAGTACTAGCAATAA
>NC_051412.1:18268564-18269136 GCF_015228065.2 Penaeus monodon
CTTCTGATGTGAAGATGCTAGGAGAGGAGGGGGGAGAGGGGGGGCAACCACCACCACAGCTGTGTTTTATGGATGTTTATGTAACCGGAGAGAGAATCCTTAAAATTGGAGTCGGTACAAAAAAATCTCATGCATTGGAGAGCATCAACTTGAATTATGCTTTTGGTTATCGCAAGAGCCTGTCATACGACTCTGGGCACTGCTCTCACTCTGATCATTTGCATCACAAAAAATAAACAAAACAATCCCAGTCTGGCGATGCCTCGACGCACGGCTAGTTAGCATGTGAGAACGGCCCTCCTGAAGGGCGAGCGCCTCGGCATTATGCATCGCTGGAGGGCGTCCTCCTCCGGAAGCAGGCCCCCTTCTGCTTACCGAGTAGGTATTGCGTGGGCGGCCGCTACCCTCCCGCTGAAGAGGCTCTGCTGGCGGTCGCGGTGAGTGGCCAGACGATACGCTATGCACTTCTTTCCTTCATGAATTCCTCATTTTCTCCATATCTTTTTCTTTTTGTTTCCTACTCCCTTATTTGCTTCACTTATTCCCATTCCCCTCTGTTTTTTTTCAAGCGG
>NC_051412.1:18269349-18270408 GCF_015228065.2 Penaeus monodon
CAATATACATTTCAGCTTTCTTCCCTCCTCAGTGCCCCTCCCCCCCGCGCCTTTCCTTATAATGGATCCGCCAGCCCCTTACGGAATTATGTGATTTGGATCGAATGTCCCCAGCGAGCGTAACCTGAGAGCAAAAGTCCCGTGCCAAGGTGACCCTGTCCCGCCTGTATCCTCTCGACCCTCCTTTCTACGTTACCCGTCCTCGTGCCTGTCTGACCTGTGGCACGCCCGACTGTTCCAAGCTCTCCTCGACCCATTAAACAAAGAATATGCTTAGCCGTTCAAGACACGCCTATGAAGCTTGGCCACGCCTTTTTTTCTGCCTGGTCTAATGATATATATTGTCGTGACCACGGAATGCGTGTTATACGACTATAAGGATTTTAAATACAGAGAGCTGCACGGCCCAAGAGAGTGCCACATAAAACCGGACACTGCCTGGCCCCACCCACACCCATCCCCGCCCCGCCCATCACCCTCGGTCTCGGATCGCTAGTAGGCGCCAGCTGCTCGTGCGGAGTCCTTCGGGGGTCACTTGGGGTCATATCCGCCACACATTTAAGAAGATCAAGGTGTAGATCCCGGTCTTAGAAGCAAATAAGGCAGCGAGGGAAGACCCGCTACGAAAGGGTCCCGGATAGCGGGGAACTCGTGCGGCGAAACATGTACGGCGTCTGTGAGAGGCGAGGCAGGATGACGTCGCCGCCCTTGCCCCGTAATAAGGTCGTTATCCAGGCCACTTCTGCACGTCAGAGAGCCTGCCGGCGTCACGAGGGTCATCAGCTGGTGGATAAAAGCATATCGTATCCTCGCTTCGTTATCTCCTTTTTCCTCCTCTTTCCTCCTTCATTCCCTCAGATTTTTTTCTCCTCCTCCTCTCTCTTTTTCCCCATCTCTCGCGCTTCCTTAAAAATGAACAAAACTTATCTTTACTTGATACCAATCTCCCCGCCAGAACAAAAACATGAATCTGAAGCCCAGTTTTCAACTAAAACAACAAACGCAGCTGACTTTACGAGTACATTTTCCCCAGATAAATCCCAGCATTCCTTATCCTCC
>NC_051412.1:18270622-18271401 GCF_015228065.2 Penaeus monodon
TTGCTCTCACTTCAGACATAATACACGGCTGTAAACACATTCCTTAAACGGCAAATCAGCATGTCTCCCGTGGTCCCGCGGGCACCCGAGCACTTCCTCGTTTCTAAAGCAAACACGCAGTGTTTATAGTGGCGGGACCTGGACTGATTGATCGAAATCTCTTAGGACGGCGAGCACCCTTTCGATGGCTGTGAATGTGCTGTTAAAAAAAGCCCCTGGGCCGACGGGCTCTGTTTTCAGGATAGCCGGGTTCTTATCGGAGTCCCTAATAAAAAAGGACGTCCAATTAAAGCCATGATACTGATGTCGATCCGCGTGTCTCTTATCGGCCGATCGCGGCGCTAGGACGAGACAATAGCCCTTGACATCCCGGCTCTGTTGCCAGCTTACTCTCACAACATGAACTCTGGCGTCGCCTCTTTTTGCTTGATGTGTGCGTGTGCATGAACATATGTGTACGTATGCAAGTGGGAGTACATAGATTGCGCGTTCGCGTGTGCGCAACTGTATGCAATTTCTCGAATATGCATCCAGATTTTTATGTTTTTATATAATGCACGTAGATGTATAACAGGGCCATACAAAACCGTAAACTTAACACAGTCAAGCTCGGTCAAGCCTCCGTGATGTCGCGCAAACCTGTCTCAAAAGGTCACTCCGGAATAAAAAATAATATCCCGTCCTCAGTTACAGTGCCATTATACGGCCTGAGTCATCTCCACATTCTCATTTCTCTCCTGCGCTGCTTCATCCCGCTGACGTCGTCCCAGTCATCGTTC
>NC_051412.1:18271440-18271864 GCF_015228065.2 Penaeus monodon
GCGTCTATGATTATCATCAAGGCCGACACTTCGTCTTCCGAATGGCGAATTAGCCGCGACCTTAAGACCTTTAAATGCCACGGTATTTAAACTGAGCGACGACGACTAACCGAGCACCCCCACCCCCCCGCCGCCCATGGCCCCGTCCCCGAGCGGGATGTGCGTGGGTCGGCGACGCCGGTTACGACTTGCCTTGTCCCTTGTCTCTTTAGGCGCCCTTAAGCACTTGACCTGCAGGCACCTCTGACCCCTGCGGCCCTCGGACGCCCTCGCTAAGCAGCAGCCCACGCCTGCCCGCCGCTCTGTCACTGGCTAAGCCCCGGGGGGGGGGGGGGGTGCGCTGGGCTCTCTTCTGGCGGGCCATGCGTTGGGTTCTCTATCGGTCTGACTGACTGACTGACTAAAGCTTTTTTGTGTGTGTTAT
>NC_051412.1:18271898-18272180 GCF_015228065.2 Penaeus monodon
CTGCCTCTGTTCACTTTCCGTCCTTCCCCTCTTCTCATAACACCTCCTCACTCACTTTCCCCACTGATATCCGTACCCACACACATACCCTTACCTCCCACATAGCTCCCACACATCCCCGCATATCCGCACCCCCTTCCCCCACGCCCGCTTCCTGCCCCCCCCCCCCGCCCCTCCGAGCCGAGTGAGCGCCCAACAAGCACAAATGTTTTCGCCGCCCAAGCCTGCCGCGGCGACCACCACCAGGCAGACGAGCTAAGGTATCATCCAGTGTGAGTCACT
>NC_051412.1:18272266-18272813 GCF_015228065.2 Penaeus monodon
TCGCCCGAGCAGTTTATTATTGTTGCAGCGGCGCGGAAGAAAGAATGAGAGACATGCCCTTGCGTTACATGCGTTCTGGTCGAACCCGGGGAGACGCGAAAGATAAGCCTCTCTTTTCTCTCTTTCTGGGCTTGTTTTTTATCCATCTTTCTTATTATCTTTCAGCTTTGTTATTTTGTGTCTTTCTCTCATTCCTACTCCCCTTTCCTATCTCTTTTTTAATCACCGCAAATGATTCGCTTTTTATTAAACTTTCTCTTTCTTTATCTCTCCCCTTCTTCCTTAATCCAGTCTCTTTCTCCCTCTTCTTCATTCTCTCGCCTCTCTTCCCATCCCTGCACGTCTCTTTTTCCAACACATACACGTCCACGAGCGCCTGAGTGTCCCCCCTAAAAAGGAGGATAAAAAACACCCGAAACAGCCGTACAAACACAATAACACATGCACATAGACGGGACACAACACATGTGCCTGCCTCCTAAATCACCGTACAAAGGCTACCTGACACGAGACCGTGTTATCTTGGGCGCTCTGATTGGTCATCCGA
>NC_051412.1:18272866-18273363 GCF_015228065.2 Penaeus monodon
AAGAGGGCGCAACCGGCATGTTAAAGCAATCAGATGCCCTCGCGGATTTCGCTTCCTCGCGCTTCCCTCCGCGAAGAGTGCATTTCTCGAGTCCCGACGAACATGGGGTCTTCTTCGGGTCGCTCGGGCACGGAACCCGAACCGCGACACGGCCTCCTTCGCCTCCGCCGCCGACGCAATACGACCAGCCGCTGAAATCCCCCGCCAGAAGCACGACGGATTGACGCGTCGCCCGTCTCTTATGTTTTGTCGCTTGGACGCCGTCGAGGCTGTCAAAACATTTGGGCCAAACAAACCATAAAGGGCGCGGCAAAAAGCTGCTTCCAAATAAATCTCGATGACATACGCGCTGCAACGCCACGAAGAAACTAAGAAGCACAAAATAGACTCTGAACTCTAACCGTGACCACTAAGCCCAGAAAACATGGGGAAGTTTTCCTCCCTAATCCGATTTCTTCCTGACTTCTCAAACACTCGTAAAGACCGCGTGACCAACA
>NC_051412.1:18273885-18274296 GCF_015228065.2 Penaeus monodon
GAAGGGAAGGAACCCGCGAGATAGGAAGAAAAAAACGGGCACTTACGTTATCGGTGGTGGAGAGTCTGCGCAGTTGCTGATTGATATTCTCAAGTTGCGAGTAGAACCACGCACGTTCCTCTTCCTCCGCCTCGATCTCTTGCAAGAGGCGTGACCTGCAAGATGCAAGGCTTCCTTAGACAATGAATATGGAGGACGGAGGCAATTAAAGATAAATGGCAAAACGCGCCCAATGGATAGTAAATATATGTGTGAATAAATCTTTAAAAATATCTGTGAATAAACCTTTAAAAATATATGTGAATCAATCTTTAAAAATATATGTGAATAAATCTTTAAACATATATGTGTAAATAAATCTTTAAAATTATATGTGTGAATAAATCTTAAACTTGTATAACATTTTCTTAA
>NC_051412.1:18274321-18274695 GCF_015228065.2 Penaeus monodon
TGACAGTTCGTTTTTAATTGAGGGAATATACAGCGACCGGAATTGGATACTCTGCATATAAAGAGAGCAATAGCAGCATCGGAAAACAAACAGACAGACAGACATAAACATACAAAGAAAGATACCAGACAGGATGAAACATCAAAAGACAGCGAGAAACAAACAGGCTAAAACACAGAAGAACTGACAAACAGACATGTCAAAAAGTCAAACAGATAAGTCAAAAGTCAAAAAGATATGTCAAAAGAAAGACAGAGATACAGTGACAGCCTCATTACTTAAACATCCTGCAAAAGACATAGATATACATACAGATAAAAAATAAATAACTGGAGGGCACAAAACAAAGGGTCAGGAGACAGATAAAGGCCTAC
>NC_051412.1:18274796-18274882 GCF_015228065.2 Penaeus monodon
GGGAAATGCGAAACAGATAGAATGGGAGTTACATACGAAGTGATTGGTTCACAAAGAAACAGGAGGATAAAAATAATTAACATTAT
>NC_051412.1:18274944-18275742 GCF_015228065.2 Penaeus monodon
GGGCCCAGGCAGCCTGCCATAGTGAACCCCTCCCGCTCTCCTTACCTCTCCTTCCTCAGAGTAAGTATGAGGTTGGCAACGTCTTCCTGGGAGTCGAGGTTGACGCTGGACGTGGACAAACCCCCGGGGAGGTTGAACCCGGCGAACACTTGTGACCGGTTGCACCTGGACGCTGACCTGGTCTGGCGCAGGGGTCGGCGGAGTCCCCTGTGGGCAGAACGGGAAGTGAGGACAGGACTTGTACGACAGAAAAAAAAGGGGAGAAAGAGAAGATAATGACATGCACCTTCAGACTGACTGATTATTCAGATTTCTGCAACGTCAAGACTTTCAGGCGTTAGTGCCCGACCCAACGCAAAGAAACGATAAACATACATGCCTCGAGTCGATAACCTTTCTGTTAATCAAACATCCTAGCCAGTAGCCCTGACTATCAACTTACTTTTAACTCCGGAAAGCGTTCTAGATCTTAATATATCAATGCTAATTTAACTTAACCCACATTTAAGAATCACACTCACATCTAACACCTAAATACTATTCTTTTCTCATCTAACAACACTCGAGAGATTGTGGTCCTTTCAAGAGCACGAGCTGAAGATGAGTCATCTCCACTCTGCGAGAAAGCCATCAATTCCGCAAAAGGGAAAGGAAATTACAGTAAGAAATGCGCAAGTTTGCCGAAAATTAACAACTGTGACGGCTAATATTTTAACAAGGATGACATCAAAAACGGCGAACCAACTCTCTCTACAAATAGACACAAACAGGGTTATATTAACCATTATAATTACAACA
>NC_051412.1:18276120-18276261 GCF_015228065.2 Penaeus monodon
TTAAATCAATGACCTATTCCGCTTCCTGCTTCCACGACCTATCACTCACACCAGACACTCTCCACACCTGCTCTGAAGCAAGCTCGCAACTTTACACCTATATACACCAAACCAGAGCCAAGAATAAGGAAAAAATGCATT
>NC_051412.1:18276306-18276533 GCF_015228065.2 Penaeus monodon
GATTTGACGAAGAACGATCATATTAGAAGTAAGCAGCCACTGCTTGTAAAGAAAAAAAATGCTTGAAGGAGACCCCCTGATTTCGTAACACGCTGGTGTGTGTGTGCTTTAATTAGTCCAGCTTTTAATTGATGTAGTTGGGGCAGCGTGCAATTGCGTCCTTGCCAGCTCTCACTGATGTGTGTGCGGTTGCGAATGCACTCGGTTAGGGGCACATCCATCATGCA
>NC_051412.1:18277544-18278937 GCF_015228065.2 Penaeus monodon
TTTGTGAAAGTGCCTGTATGTTAACGGATGTGTCTAAATTGTTGTGACTTCCAATAAGAGTGCACGGAAGAAAACAGAATTTACGAATTTACTCACTCCGCCCACAGACAACAAGGTGTGGGCGCTCGAGTGATTGAGATTAATACAAGAGTAAGTTTGGAAGGTGACTAAACTCCCCAAGGTCCGCGTGGCCATCGTGGGCGGCGGGCAGTGAAGGAGGCAACCTAGCGACAGCGCAGGCCCCCCCGCGACTGCGCAGAGGCCCCGCCGGCCAGCACTGGCTCCCTCATCGCCATGCGCCGCGCGGGACAATTTGCGGAGCGCGCGGCCAGCCAGCATGCAAAGCGGAAGCAGGGTCGATTGTGGCCTGCTTGTCAAGCGCGCGATGTCGTGTGAGAGGCAAGGTGCTTGCGCTATGTGATGGGCGTGCGGGCGCGTGGGCGGGTGGATGCGGGGGTTACCTGGTAGGCGTGTGGGTGGACTGGGAACGGCGCGGCAGGTGTGTAATGGATGCAGCGGTGGAGGAAGAGAGCGAGGTTTGGGAGGAGGCGCGCGAGATGGGGCGCGACGTGTGTGGGGACGAGTACCTCAGGTCGCCACCGCCGTAGTCTGCGGGAGAAAAAAACGTAATTATTAGTCGATCTCATATGATCATTATTTTTTTCTATATAATTGTAAGATGCTGCGAATTAATACAGAGAGAAAGAAAAAATACACACCATGTAACACTAATGGTAATTCCTTATGTAATACACGATATCTCATGTTTCTGAATAACGATCCACGACTTGTTATTCTACTTACATGTATATAAGAACGGAATATATTTCTGAGAAAAAAAAAATCTACACAAACACTCTTTACGATTACATTTCTGTAAAAAAAAAAAACTACACTTTCAAACAAGCAAAAAAATAAACACCTTTCAAAACATACCCACATATCCACAAAGATATATACATACACATAAACACATCAATCCCAAACACCCGACCGCAGCGACCTCCTCGGCCCACACTTTGGCGCCCCAACAAAAGCCCCGAAATCAAAAAGGAGCGAATTAGTCCTCCAGAATCCACCCCTGATTGCAAATCCGTGCCAGCCCACTTGGCGCCTATTGATCCCCAACGAAGCGCGAGCCGCCAGGAACAATAGGCCTATTATACGCCACGGAGATCAAAATTCCTATCGGTGTTATCAAAGTTTCGGCGCAATCAGGTAGAAGGAAGAGAGAGAAAATACAAAAGACTATCGCCCGCGCTTTGTCCGCTGAACAAAAAGCGATGCGTTTCACAGCGTCGCTCACTTAAACGCGCCACAATTTTATCAGTATCAAAATATCTAAACGTGCAAATATCGCGACAATATCAATAAAAAGCAATATTGTCGTATG
>NC_051412.1:18279241-18279702 GCF_015228065.2 Penaeus monodon
GTCCTTCCTTTTCCCCTTAAAGCCATCACCGCCGGGGCCAGTAATATCATCTGCAAGGCAGCTGCAACCGCCGGAGGTTTACCACATCCAACTGCAATTGCACACAACCATGATAATAAAGCGAAGTCGTACGCCAGCTTCCGTGCAGTTGCAGTGCAATATTACAAACTGCTATTCACCAGCTTACCGAGTCAATTGCAATCAGTATTGTGTCTAGGTAGGAATTAAAAATACGCGTCAACATATTAGTGAAATTGCACTAACTGTTATAGATGCAAGGGCATATCACTAATATTCAACGATTTCCCAGCCGTCATTCTCTCATACAAGAACCACGAAGTCTCTCTTTAATGAGATTTTAGAAACTGTGTATCGGACTCCATTGGGACTTCAGGGATTATGTACACAAACGGCATTTTAATTTACCTAAGTGTCTCCTGAAGATCATAATATGCAACTCT
>NC_051412.1:18279839-18280828 GCF_015228065.2 Penaeus monodon
ACACACGCCGCCGTCACTCCCGGTGATCTCTCGAAAGTACGAAAGAAGTTTTCTAAAGTTGTCAGAGTGGTTTCTCTGTCTTAATTTAATTTGCGTATAACCGTATATACGTTTAATATGATGCTTTGGTATATGTTCCTAGGGAAATAAAAGTCGGAATTCTGCAGGGTATATTGTAAACAACTCAATTACTTCGATTAAATTTAAAACGAAAAAGAATTTGTTTACTGCTAGTGGAAACTGTTTTCCACCTCTTAAGAATTTTATAATCTTGTTTTGGCATTCAAAAATATTAACATGGAAAACTTTTTGCGCGAAGTTTATGGAGCAGTTTTCAATCCAGTTCAGTTTCCCCGAAAAATATCGTCAAAGGCATATTCAAAGAAAATGTAACTTCCAGAGAAAAGGGGTAACTAAACAAGTTCTGCCTTTTTTTACTTTTTGACATTTCGAAAGTGAATTGCTATCATACTGAGAAAACCACATCAACATGTGATGGTTCTATAAAATATATAGGCACCCTACGCCAATAAATGGCAAATTCGATTTACTGTCAATTAAACACCGTGCCATGTCTTGCTGCATTTCTTCCCGAGATAAACAGTGTTTAAGCCTATAATCCTGCTTACAAACATTATCATATACGAACAAAATCATCGCAATAGACTACAATCAACCGCAACATTATCTCCAAAACCTTGCATCACACGCCCTACATAAAAAGT
The DNA here is from genome assembly GCF_015228065.2 of Penaeus monodon. NCBI lineage: Eukaryota > Metazoa > Arthropoda > Malacostraca > Decapoda > Penaeidae > Penaeus > Penaeus monodon. The sequence goes on from NC_051412.1 coordinate 18,280,565, forward strand.
AAATTCCATGAAATACCACAATAGCAAAAATGATGGATGAAGCAACTGGATGTGTGGCGGATTCGTGTGAGTAATCATTCGATCTGTAAGTCTGAAATTCGTTTCGGTGTCCCCTTCAAGCACCAAGGAACATGCAAAATAAGCAAATACAGCGTTGAAAATGCTCTATTTTCCGCTACGCTCTCAAACATTACTGCCCGCTTATTCCCGTCCCCAAAATAATGTAAAATCGCCTACTTCGGTTCGTACAATTTCGTCATATTC
>NC_051412.1:18280913-18281453 GCF_015228065.2 Penaeus monodon
CAGACCAACCACCTATCTCCTATTTAATCTTTTTATAGCTACAATCATTAGTCTGATTTACGGCCTTTCGATACGATCATTCGGGCATAACGAGCTCTCCGCGTCACCGTAATTCGTAAAGTGAACGGCATAAAACGCAGCCTCTGTCGTTCCATATCGCCTGCCACCATCCTTCCGGAAATCAAGCCAAAAACTCTCCAAAAAATGCTCAAATTCACCAGCAAATGTCAGTACCTAACACCAATCGAGGATATATATGTCTTGGAAGGCTACATTTAAGGCCAAGTGATGATAATTCAGTGGATGTGGTATTTGATGACATGTATAACATTAAAGTAACTCTTCGTTTAGCTACTTATGTTTCATTACTTTTCCATTACGCATATATTTTCGAGTCTCCATCACTACCTTATTACAAATACATTTCATATCAAAGCGCCAGTACGCAGAGTCCAGCTTGCCACAGATCAAGAAAAAAACAGAATGATAAAAAGATAAAAAATAAGAAACACTAGCCAAACGAAAACCCCTGATTAAGAT
>NC_051412.1:18281504-18282110 GCF_015228065.2 Penaeus monodon
GAGAAGGAATCACCAGTTCGGCCGCACTTGGAGCCGGGCCAGACGAGGCGAGCCACGGCAGCACACTCGACGATCTCGGGGCAAATAAACATTCTCAAACGATATATACATAATTAAGTAGCAGAGGCAGGGCACTTGAGACCCCTGGAGAACCCACTCTAATCAACGCCACATCAACGAGCGCAGTGTGCTTTTTTATCCTTGCAAGCTAATTCAGCAAGATCTGGGTTGTACAGCATTTGCATTTTTTTCTATAGTTTATCTTACAATTATACTTTTACGGCAAGAAGGTATTGAAACGTGCCTACATAGAGGAAGGAAGAATTGAGAAAATATAGGTTAATATAGTAAAGACAAAACCAAAAATGGAAAATGAAATGGTAAAGAGTTTGTGGAAGGCATACACCCTTCTTGGAAGAGTAATGATCGAAAGACTTAGGGAAGACAGACACTGAGAGGGAACTCCAGAGTGCAATTGCGGGGTCGAGAAAGCAGGTTAAGCATAGGTATCAAATAGTTCTGGATTTTCTACCTTTTTGGGCGGTTTATTTGTTTATATTACATTTATTTACATATCTATCCCTCAATACTTTGTTTAACAACTTA
>NC_051412.1:18282475-18284209 GCF_015228065.2 Penaeus monodon
CTTCAGACTTCCTTCCGCCAGATGAGCCACCCAGGATGTAGGAGCAAAACACGTGCGGGGTAATTAGCCCTTTGTAGAGCCAGGAGAAACGGCCCTTATGTCACAGCGCCAGAACAGGATTAAATATTTTCTGGATTTAGAAGAAGTCTATTGTTGAATGTCCGCGCCTCCAGGACATATCGGGATTTATACTTATTCTTAAAAATAATGCAGAAGGCAAATCTCGACGATATCGATAGTAGGAAGGGCATTTTGGATGGCCAAATTCACTCCTAAATTGGGAGTCGGCTAAAGACGATGGTTCAGACGTAAAGAAGGATCATGCATCTACAACGGAATCATCGGCACAGGAATGAAGAGTACTAGTATCAGACCATTTATGAAAAAAAGGAACACTTCTCATGGCAGGGAGAGAGATGTTGCAATATCAACGGCAAATGTAAAGCGGTCGGAGAGAAGCTGGTCCTTGAACCGAAGGTGGAGAAGTAAAGTTAGATGCAGAGTTCGACTAACAGTGCCTCTGTCCAAAGATATCATAAGCGACATCAGATTCATCGCAGTTTTTAAGGGAAGTTTGGCACTTGTGAATGAGACAGGACAGCGACGTCTTTGTTAAAACAGCATTGGTAATTCAAAAGAGAATTTTCCCCGAGGAAGTTTGAGATAATGTTCAAGAAAAAGGACCTTTGCAACACCAAAATATAAAGTACTAAGTGGACAGCTGGAATGGCTAAAACCACCAAACTTCTATTGTACAGCTGACAAACACACACTTTTAAGATGGACAGTTGCAAGTAGTAGGAAAGATGAGAAATAAACGACAGAGGAGTCAGCTCAAATGTAAGTTCTTTAATCAATCTCCCAATAATACCGCCTGCTAAGGAGGGTACAGACTGACCTGCCATCCAGTGACACGGCGGGGGATGGGGGAAGGTGATACAGGAGAGAGGGAAAACTGGCCACTAATAGAGCATGAGAATCGCCCAAAGTCGAGTTGGACGAGAACTGAGAGGCAAAAGGGTAGCTCTGCGAGAGGGAGCAGCTATAGAATCATCGGAGCAAAAGAGAGGAGGGAAGTTCGAACTACAAGTTGTGGAAGATATTTTGGGCGATGACGCAGTTTGACTGTCATACTTCCCCGGACGAAAAAGAAAGATAATACACAGAAAAAAATAGCAACAACACATGAAAAAATAAAGGCGAAAAATCAATCAGTCGAAGGATCGTCCCACAAGACCGATTTGTCCGCACGGCTGTCGCAAAAATAGGACCAAGCGAGAGACTAGGACAGAGCAATCTCCTGACACTGAAAGACATAACGACCTATCTATTCTTACAACCATGAATTCACTCACACAAATTACAACCAATCTCGGACCGCAACTCAAATGAAAAATTAGAATATAGTGTAAAATATAATATTAAGTGAGCCGACAGAAAAATAAAAACACTACCAGACAAAGGTTTCGAGCAGATGAACAGAAGTTTGGGACAAGGACAAGGTCAGAAGTGCTCGACAAAGGGAACCAATCCCACGAGGAAAGAATAGGCTCACAGCAGAAAGGGGAAAGGTCCAAGCTCTGCCTCCTAGTTGGCTTGCACTGCCTATCATTCCAAACTCGGAGATTGTATTTATGTTTTGGACTTTAGGCATGATATCTTATGAGAAGAGAGTTAAGAGAGTGTGACTACGTGTAATAACGAAGAGAGAAAATATGTAAAGATTTTGTGCAA
>NC_051412.1:18284302-18284724 GCF_015228065.2 Penaeus monodon
AGTTAAGGATATGATTAGATGACAGACTGACATATTATAAAAAAAAATCTCGAGTAGGAGAATGGAAAAGCGCAATATGTTTACCGTAATAAACTAACCACCTATTAAATTAACAGGGGGAACAGAGCAGATTAACATTCCCTAAGCCATCATTAAATTATACTCTGCTAGTGGTTCCAGCATCGGTCAAGGTTATGTCAAGGTGGTGGTCAGGATAACTAAAAAAAAAAAAAAGAAAGATCACAATAAAACCGATAAGAGTAAAGCCACATACAAGTCTCAGCTTTAAGAATGCAGCCAAGTGGATCAAGACCAACTACTTAAAAAAAAACTTATTCACTTGACAGCCCTCGAGCGCCGCGTTTGGAAAAAAAGTTTTGTCTTTGATTTGTATTTCATGATGAGGGAGGAGGAGGAAGGTG
>NC_051412.1:18284755-18284861 GCF_015228065.2 Penaeus monodon
TCTAAAATCCTTATACGAGAATGCAGATGCACGAGCAGCCCCCGAGGCCCCGTCCAGCCACCATGAAGTTATGAGACGCTTCGCCGGGAAATCTGGATTCCGACAC
>NC_051412.1:18285375-18285463 GCF_015228065.2 Penaeus monodon
AAATAGGATACAAAGGACAAGCGAATGAAGGGGAGTAGGGAAACGCGGAGATGGAAATGAGAGGAATGCCGGGGAACGAGAAGGACGA
>NC_051412.1:18286050-18286173 GCF_015228065.2 Penaeus monodon
CAGCCACCTTTAATGAGGGCGCGAGGGGGGTAGGGCAGAGAAGGGGGGGAGGAGACGAGAGGACGACAAAGCAGAGACAAGTCGGCGGACACTGGTTGGAGTGGAGAGCGAAAGAGGGAATGA
>NC_051412.1:18286683-18287080 GCF_015228065.2 Penaeus monodon
ACATAATGAAAAGATCGTTAAGACGTGTCGGAGAGGAGGAAGGGGAGAGACAACGGCCAACACTCAGCGCCAGTCGCATAATTGAAATGTAAAAAGCGACAGCCAAAAGGACCTAAAGCCGATGTAACGAGATTCCTAAAATGCATGTTCAGGACAAAGTGCGACTTCGAGGTAAACATTTCTGCTTTTATTCGATAATCGCACCAGCCTTGGACCTCAATTTTTAAAAAAAATGAAAAACAGTGTCAATATAAACAAGAAACAAACTAAAGACGAACAAAACTTTATGAAAAAATAGTCACATTTCCTGTTTACGGTTTCCCGATACAAGGACTAAGCCCATCGCCGTGCACAGCTCTTGGGAAAATGCACATCATATTTCACTAACTGTTGTCCT
>NC_051412.1:18287144-18287750 GCF_015228065.2 Penaeus monodon
ACTTTTTGGCTACATTATCTCCTTTTATACAAGTATACGTTCTACATCCATTTCCCGGATTAACTACGCAATGACGTAACCTTTACAATTTGACCAAACTAATGAAGTTTATCTGAAAAAAAACGCTACAAATTTATCGCTCACGCAGCAAGACTTGATAATACACCTCAGCATGCCAAAAACGCGTGAATTTTGCCTAAGTATATCCTGCTATAACACGAGCCCACAGCATGAGGACCCTGAGCCTGGTGTGTTCCCCTGAGATGCTAGGACACCTCAGATTTTTTGTCCCGTTTCTGTGTACCTTTACGATGTTTCAGAGGCGTTCGCGTTTCAAAGTATATTGCTTTTGTATCTATCTAGGGAATTTTAACATTTCTAAGCCGGTGTACTGAGAAAATATTTTTTTTTTCGGTGAACCTACGACAATTACCGACAATCTAAGAAAATACCAAATCCTCATTTTCTATTATCTCGTATCCCTCCTATAAAACACACTTATCCAAACATCAATAACGATTTATTTCCGTCCGTCGAACACAAGAAAAGCCACGAAACACGACACTTTTCCCTTCACTTCCCAGACATCGAAGTCGGTCAGATTTC
>NC_051412.1:18287785-18287866 GCF_015228065.2 Penaeus monodon
GCTCCACTGGCGGACCCTCCACCTGGGAGACCCAATAACGGGGAGTGCGTCGCTCACTCTCTCGCCCTGGCCAGCCGAGCG
>NC_051412.1:18288378-18288472 GCF_015228065.2 Penaeus monodon
GCATCGAGAACTTTTTTTCCTCCTTTTTCATTCCGGTTTAGCTGGAGAGACATTCTTTCAACCTGATTCCGAAGAGTGAGCAGGAGGGAAAGAT
>NC_051412.1:18288912-18289749 GCF_015228065.2 Penaeus monodon
TGCATTTTGAATATGTATTTTTATGCGTATGCGTACGTGTCATACCAACAAGTCTGGCCCGGAGGCCGTTAGCCAAGGAAGACGGGAGGAGAGGAGGAAGGGAAGAGGGAGAGGAGGGGGAGGAGGAGGGATAGGAGGAGGGAGAGGAGGGAGAGGAGGGAGAGGAGGAGGGAGAGGAGGGAAAGGAGTAGGGAGAGGAGGAGGACGAAGAGTAAGGAGAGGAAAAGAAAGGAGGAGAGGAGGGGGAGAAGGTGGGCTGGCCTTGACCCGAGCCCCCCCCCCCCCCCGCGCCGCAGCCCTGCCAGCATTCAAGGACAAATCCACGTTGTCTTTCCACATTTCACAGCAACCAAAATAACAAGTCAACGGACATACGTGCCTAATTTTTAAAATGCAATCAATAAAGCCTCGACTGAATGACGGTATGATGTCCCCCTACAGACTTTGCGTTACAAACTCAGAGCTGAAATTCCCTGACCAGGAATGAGTCACAGTTCCGAGCTGGTCTATCTCCTCTTTCCAACAGGTCTGACATGACCTGACTCGACCTGTCAGTCAATCTATTTGGTTCTCTTTTCTATCATTTATTCAATTTTTCTATTTACATATTTATGTTGTGGCTTATATAATATCTGAGTAATTATCCATTACTGCTTGAGCCACACAATCTTTATTTTTTACTTCCGTCATATTAATTTTTTTCTCATTCTTATTCATATAATCGCTTTTCTCATGCAAACTTTCTTTCTAACGGTAATCAGTATAACATTCAGGGGGAATCCCATAATTCCATCAGGTACATTTAGTAGAAAACAAAACAAAAAAAGCTTCTGAAAG
>NC_051412.1:18290293-18290665 GCF_015228065.2 Penaeus monodon
TAAGCTGTGGGATTATCTCCAAGGCAAATACCACATACAGCCCAACATTAAATCATGAGGCCATGCCAGGTCGAAGACAAATGACAAGGCATGAGTTGTCCAGCTTCGGGTTTTAAGAAGTCATGCGAAACCATAAGAAGTATAGGAAGGAAGCGACTTCTATTTCATTAGTATTTACCTTTTTTTCTCTTTAAAACATTCCCATTTTTTTCTATTTGGATAGTATTTGCTTAATTTCTCTTATATTATAACAGATATATTAGAATAAAAATGAACTGCATTCGATTTACAGCTCAGCTAAAGATACCCCCTTGAATTGTACTTCCTTAAAACATAACTGTCTTCCTAAAACCCTTAAACAATAATACTGCC
>NC_051412.1:18290700-18291286 GCF_015228065.2 Penaeus monodon
CCCCAAATCCTGCAGGCAATCGCAAAGCACGTGTGGGGCAACCCCTTCTTCGTACGGGTCAGGGGGCGAGTCCAAGAGAAACCCCGGCCGGCTCCCGAGGCAACAGAAGCCGCACAACCACAACGGTAGAAGAAAAGATTCCTTTTTTTTATTATTAATATTCGAATGTCCGTGAAAACCGTCTTCGTTGCGGCCTCATGCTCTTCGCTGTGGCCACAGACGGACGTCGCGAGCTTTAATATGTGCTTTACTATGGCCATTGGCATCGTGTGCTTTACTATGGCCATGGATGTGATGCTCTTTACTAAAGACATGCAAGTCTTTCTCTTTGTTATGGCCACTGATGTCTTGTCCTTTACTGTGGCCATATATGTGCTAACGTTCACTATGACCACGTACACCTTGTTCATTAAAATTGTCACAGATGTGTTCTGCATTATGGCCATGTATGTCTTGATATTTACTATGGCCATGGGTGTGCTGCTGTCTGCCATGGCCGGGATTGAGGGAAAGCACTGAAGGTCAGATGAATATTCAATCAAATAAAAATGCGTCTATGTTCGTGCACGCGTCAGTATACATGTAC
>NC_051412.1:18291776-18292056 GCF_015228065.2 Penaeus monodon
ATGTGTATATGCAAATATCTGCATGCATACCCACGAAGGCTATACAGGTACAAATGCATTCACAAACACACCGGTGCTTGTAATTTACGTGAAAATCTCACTTCCCTCTCCCCATCCTCCTGTCCGCCACTCCCGGTTTACCCCGAAAGCATTAACTAGTTCCCGGAAAAAGGAACCGTTGCCTACAGGTGGCACATAACAACGCGCGCTGTTAAAACGCCACGCAATTGTCCTCTGCAACCCCTGAGCGGAAAATCTGCAGCACGAGGCAATGCACCGT
>NC_051412.1:18292089-18292222 GCF_015228065.2 Penaeus monodon
TAGGACAGCTAGGATTTCAGCGACATCTTATCTAACGAAGTCACCTGCGTCGACGGATATGGCTTTGGTGTGGCTCACTGGGGAGTTGAAGGCTTACTCGCTAAAAGAAGGAAAGGAAAGACGCATTTCGAAC
>NC_051412.1:18292417-18292568 GCF_015228065.2 Penaeus monodon
TCAATAAACCTAAGGCATCCGACGTTGCTCACATTACAAATCAAGTACAAAGGGAAAAACAATCTGCCAAACTGCGCGTTATGATAATCCAGGCAAATAACCTAGATTGACCTTTCGAGTGTTTTCCTAACTTTTCCAGAAAATCTCATTT
>NC_051412.1:18292588-18292850 GCF_015228065.2 Penaeus monodon
TTTTTAATACTATTTTTTCTTCCCTTTTCCTATTTTAATTTACCTTCCTTTCTCGTATCCCTCCATCCCTGAACAAGATAATTCCGTGGCAATGCAATAAAACCTCACAGCACTGTATCCTGGAGGTCATGTAAGCCTTCAGTAGTTAATGGCAAATAATATCTCTTTGGTAAGGAAACGGATACACGCACGATTTATACGAGGTTATACATTACTGGAGATCAGCTGAACATCTGTGTCGTGGAAACAGACAAATCGATAA
>NC_051412.1:18293375-18293897 GCF_015228065.2 Penaeus monodon
TTTGGAAGCTCTGTTCTCGATCCGATTAAACTTTTTCTTCCCCGCCGTAAAACCAGGTCTGTTACAAAGTCAGCAGCCGCATCGTTTCAGAAGAGATATAAACCAGACTTCCTCATTACTCACGCTTCACCACCAGCAAAAAACACGGCTGTCCGTACCTGCAAAGAGAGAGAGAAAAAACGGACATTAGAAACGTAATTTTTTAACCGCCAGTCTCGTTGTGTCTTTACTAACGGTGTATAAATATCCATACGTACATATAAAAAAAAACGTTTATCATGAGAGGTAATGGTGTGCCGGGTTCATGTGCTCTACAGCCATGATGAAACGCTCGGTAATCCAATGCTGCCGGCCCGCTGCTGCTGCTGTTTAGAGACCAAATCGTCTATTCATTTTTCATATTGTATAATACTGCAATCCTTCTCACTGCGCACCGCCAATTCTCCTTCCCTTTCCTCCCATCTCCCCAACTTCAGGTCAGTTCTTCCCTTCTCTAAAGGTAAAGGTAAACGTAAGCACAAA
>NC_051412.1:18293992-18294069 GCF_015228065.2 Penaeus monodon
TGTGGCCAATACAGAAAAAAATGCATTTCAAAAACACGCTGCTCGTTATAACACAAACGCCATAACTTACAGCAGGC
>NC_051412.1:18294101-18294237 GCF_015228065.2 Penaeus monodon
CCGACCCACAACAGAACGGTCTGCGGAAAAGTTGCCATGGCATAAACCCTGTCATCCCGCATGACAACGTGGAATATTCCTCTGCGGGAGATTGGGAAGGGAAATTTCCCTCAAGAAACGTAGAGGTAATTTTGTT
>NC_051412.1:18294675-18295196 GCF_015228065.2 Penaeus monodon
CTCCCTTTTTCCTCTACCACTGCCTTGTAAACTTGGAACCGGATTATCGGGAATTTCGAATCCGTCACTCGCAGCTCTTACTGGAAATACACCTCCGGTAACCTCGGTGTCACGCAACACCCGCACGATACGATCCCGAGGCCTGCTGTTACTGCTCATATATCTGCTCGTGGCTCGCGCTCCCTGCTGCCAAATGGCCTGCTACTTTCCCGCTACTTTGCACGAATTGCTTTCCCTACAGTCTCTTTTTCACAACCCGTTATTTCGCTAATACGTGACCGGGAATTAGCGACCGAGGTCACGCTGCGCCTGACCCGCTCGATCACATCCTCTTCCAGCCCATTGTTTTCTTGTCACCATCATTTTTTTTTTATTATTATCTCTAAAAGTTCTCTCCGAAAGGCTAAATAAAATGAATGGCGTAAGAGAAAATATATTATAATCTCTTACAGCATAGAAGGGCCATTTATAAACATCATGGAAAAAATATAAGTATAACGTGCACTCTTCAATAAGGATAT
>NC_051412.1:18295399-18295523 GCF_015228065.2 Penaeus monodon
GCATTTTTTTATCTATTTATACTTCTGTGTTTTATCAGGCTTTACATGTCGTTTTATATCCGGCCTTCACGCAGGCACTTGAACACCTGCACATAAAAAATGCATCCACGCACATACATACTGC
>NC_051412.1:18295803-18295907 GCF_015228065.2 Penaeus monodon
AAAAAAATATATATATGTTACGTGACTCAAATTATTTAAACAAAAAGATGACTAAGCGGTAGTAACATACGATGATAATGCTAATATAGTACCAACAAGAGCAC
>NC_051412.1:18296032-18296300 GCF_015228065.2 Penaeus monodon
GTTCTAGTGTCAGGCGATAATCAAGATTCTCGTGGAAGAAAAGGAGAATGAACCAAAAAAATGCAACAACGGCATAAACTGCAACAACAAATAACAATAACCCAAGTAAAAAAGAAGCAGGAATACCATCCAATAAAGAAATACCAACACCGGCCATGCCAACACCGCCAATTACCATCGTTATCGCCTCCGCACATGTTAAGTACACGTTTCGCCCGCTGCTAATAACACGTGTTAATCTCACGGCAGGTGTCGTGTCGTCCAGCTG
>NC_051412.1:18296622-18296740 GCF_015228065.2 Penaeus monodon
AAGACAAAACAGAAAAAAACACGAAAAAAGACCGAGAAAGCGAAAGAAAGGAGCGAGAAGCAGAGAGCCCGCGCTACCCCGTAGTATCCCAGCGGTGCAGCAGCGGAGGGCAGCTGTT
>NC_051412.1:18296784-18296910 GCF_015228065.2 Penaeus monodon
GGCGACAGCTGCCACGTATACGCAACCCGTAATGAAATGAGGCCGCCCCTCCCACATCCTCCGCCCAGATGTTATGCGTGCGGTTCCTCACGATGAGTATGTTGGATGTACTGTATGCATGTTGGC
>NC_051412.1:18297981-18298183 GCF_015228065.2 Penaeus monodon
CACTCTCGCGATAAATGAGAACTGCAGGAAGGACGGTGATGATGAGCACAAAGGACAGATGGAACGAGGCCGTCGTTGCAACTTTGCAACATCCGGCCACTTTCCAACTGTTTATGTGCAGCAACGTTGAGGCAAACAACACGAGTCTAACTTTATTAATTAGATGCTTTGATGCCATGGCTACACTGATGTAATTACGGTA
>NC_051412.1:18298203-18298311 GCF_015228065.2 Penaeus monodon
CAAACTTTTCGAACAGTTCCATTTAACGCGTTACAAGTGAACTTTCCCTCAACCTTCGCCACGCAGCTGCGCTCTCCTTTATGCCTCGTTAACAAACAGCAGACATGA
>NC_051412.1:18298521-18298708 GCF_015228065.2 Penaeus monodon
TTCGGGTTTGATAACAGAATGATAAATACGTCAGAGCCATAATCCCTTTAATAGCCTTTCATTCATCAATGAAGAATGCGATTTGCATCAAAATGATAATGTGTATGTGCGGTTTATCCATCTATTGCATAAAGGCAGTACCCTGAAACCATCAAACACTATGAAAAATGATATCACTAATCTAAAT
>NC_051412.1:18298938-18299661 GCF_015228065.2 Penaeus monodon
ATCATGTACAAAACGATTCTAATAATTTTCTTCGGGGAGGACACTCTGCAATCCCATACAGTTCTTGTATGTCCTATGTATGCAATAAAAGAAAATATTAATAATTCAATAAAAATAAATAAAAAAGTGATACAATTTAACAGCTCACAAATAAAGTCCATAGTCTTGCTCATGTATCAGTAAAAGCAAATCCTTGTTACACTGCAAGCAACAACAAATAAAAATATAAGCTACTATTCAATCACCGCGCGTTGCTGACAAAAAAAAATGTTTAATGCAATGCTAAGAGTTTCACCTCCTGCCAGCAACAGCAACGTGTTCCATTTGCTTTGGTAATCGAAAAGGAAAATCTAAAACTAGTATGCATCTACTGTGATATTTTGTGATGAGGCATAATTTAGCTCAATGTATTAGCGTTCTGAAACTGCCCTTTCTAAAAACACAGCATTATCAGTTTTACCTGAGGAAACTAAACAAATAATGCACCAGTATCTTCGTTAGCTCTTGGGAAAATATGCTGACATTTTTAAAGCTTCATTACTCCAACACCTGGAAGTATAGCCCTTGCTCTGTTTTCAATATATTTGTCTTCTGTCTGCATTCGTAATATCATTTGAAAGAAACCAGCATTTGTGTTTGGCAGCCACTGCAACTCGACCCGGTTTTTACAGCTGGGGAAATTTTACATGCTTCTCTTCTCGAAAAAGTGCGCCTCATAAACCG
>NC_051412.1:18299957-18300198 GCF_015228065.2 Penaeus monodon
ATTTTTCCTTGGAACACCTTGGAATACTAATTTATTTTCATATTCATTTATATTTAATGAAATTCATACATATTCACGTACACAACCATTTGTGTGCGTGTGCGTGAGCGCTCTTACAATGTTTAGCTAATATTGTAGTTGTGCATAATTTCTCGGCTTCTGTATGCGGGCTGTAAGTTTCTGTTATTGCCCCGTTTATTGCTTTCGCCCGTCTATCCTGAGAAGTATTTACAACTGCGTG
>NC_051412.1:18300579-18301006 GCF_015228065.2 Penaeus monodon
ATCCCCATCCTCATATTCGTAACCACAGAATTAAAAATAACAACGTAAAGACAGCCATCAGACAGCGAAAATGTTATTGCACGATTGGGAAATACTGCAAGGCACATAAATAGGCCTAATTAACGACTAAAAACACGCAATTAGGTCATCTCCCATATCTCTCCAGATTATGCTAATCATTAGAGACGACTCGTAAAGACATTAACGCGTTTCTAATCAACAAAAACAACAGCCAAATATATATATATAAAATAAATTGAAATTTCACCAACTTTTTTTCTTTTTTAGACTAGAAATTTGCAAGACATCTTAAATTAATTTAATGAGAGAAAGTAATCTTGAAGACCGCGCTTCTGATTGCAATTTTGTAAAGAGAAATGAGAAGGGGGAACACGAAGGAAAAGGAGAGGGGGAAATGAAGAAGGGG
>NC_051412.1:18301452-18301552 GCF_015228065.2 Penaeus monodon
AACGCTGATTACCTTCCAATTACCTTGTGCTCCTTCCCATTCCGCCTTCCTGACCATTATCCAGTATCCATTACCCATTATCCTGCTCGTCCCGACTCTG
>NC_051412.1:18302244-18302350 GCF_015228065.2 Penaeus monodon
GCACTCTGGCGCTGGTGCAAAAGGGTGCAAGGCCACCACACTCCTGACGTCATTATCGATCAAGATAAAACTGCATGGACAGCGAGGCAGGACTGAGGCTGGCGAC
>NC_051412.1:18302487-18302830 GCF_015228065.2 Penaeus monodon
ACTTTACGAGAAAGAAGGATACACCTGGCACAGCCGAGACAGGATGAAGTACCGTACGTTTATAGTGTCATGGGTGTCACGAACTGCTTAGTTCTGTCAAATCTGCCTTGTTAGAGATATCACTCGATGATCAGCGGTCCCTCTCTTGTGTCAACAGTGTCATCTGTGGCTTCATAAATGTCATCTGTCGTGTCATGATACCCGAGGCGGAGCCATGCGTCACCTAGAGTACCATGGCACTCAAGCAGTGTCATAGCTGTTTAAAGTTACGTCAGGGTGATCGAGTCAAGCGTGTCATGTTCCACGTGCTAAATGGGCACCATAACTACAGCACTAAAAGGAC
>NC_051412.1:18303197-18303571 GCF_015228065.2 Penaeus monodon
CTATCCTGCCGCACAAACACATCAGCGCTCGAGCACCCTTTCACTTAAGCATGACAACGCAAAATAATTCAACATGTAGCAGACAAGAACACCGTCGCACAGCGTGGCAAGAACGCATTTGTCGCAGCCTCATACACTTTCCAAGTTGCACGACCACCGAACGCGCAACACGTGAGCTACAAGAAGCATAATGCATTGTACACCCCCGTCGTGTACACTCGTGACTGTGAGTAATCACTATCAAGAATCGCGTGTATGTATGGTGGCCTCGTACAGTGTAGTGAGAGGAGCGCCGCCTCCCAACCTCTACCTTCTAATCAATAAACTTATCACTCTCGCCACATCTACCACAGCACCACATCACTCTGCAGTCG
>NC_051412.1:18303625-18303793 GCF_015228065.2 Penaeus monodon
ACACCCTGCCTCACCCTTGCTTCCCGACCCTGGCAAGGACTCCTTCACCCTTGCGTCGGGACTCGCCCTATCTTCGACCCGCGCCATTCATCTCCTTCTGCCTCCTTTATCCCCGAGTGCCTATGCCTCCCAGCCACGGTCAAGCCGCCCTTCCACCGTCAATCCTCT
>NC_051412.1:18303833-18304206 GCF_015228065.2 Penaeus monodon
CACATCTGAACGTCTCATCTTTTCGATTCTTCATCTATCCCTCTCGAGACGTCCAGCCTTCCTTCCAACCCTTCTTTCTCCTCTCCGGCCTCGCCTACCCCCCTCCCTCCCCTCCTTCCCTTATCTCTCCCCCCTCCCCTCTCCTCCTTCCCCTCCCTCCTTCAAGGCGCAATCTCTCCAAGTCCTCTTGCCCTTCCCTCTCCCTCTCCCCATCCCTATACCCTGTCCCTCCCTCTACACCTGCCCCTCTCCCCCTGCCACTGACCCTGTCCCTCCACCTGCCCCTGTCTAGCCACCTCCCCATGCCACTGTCCCTGTCCTCCCCCTACCCCTACACTTGCCCATATCCCTGTTCATGACTCTTCCCTCCCGC
>NC_051412.1:18304611-18304724 GCF_015228065.2 Penaeus monodon
TTTCCAAGCAGCCATTAGAGCTAATCTGCCTTTAATCTGGCAGGCGAGCGACTCCCTCTTCCGTGTTCCCCAACGATGCTGGCTGTCTTTCGGGACCGGAAGAATACGTGAGC
>NC_051412.1:18305094-18305884 GCF_015228065.2 Penaeus monodon
TAACACTCCCACTGGTATTACCATTATACCCATCGTTGTCGTCATAATCCACATCACAAATACCCTTTTGCACAATTAAAGACAACAAATGCCAGACTTACCCGTTCAGCGCAGGCGAATCAGCTGAGCAATTCCCTTCCGGGTCACGCAAAATCCTTCTCTTGGATCTTGTTTATATACGGTTTGCAGTCGGGAGAAAATAAGTTCAGCGTCCTTTCTTATTTCTTCGTAGTGTTATTTTTGTCTCTTTTTTGTTTTTGTTTTGCTTTTTTGTTTGTCTTTTTTTGCTCTTGTCTTTTGTTTTTGTTCTAGATTTTCAAAACACTGTATACTTGTATAAGTTATGTTTTGTTTAAGTCCACTTTGGTACAGATTCACTTACTTAATCCTATAAAATGCTATAATACACGGAGCTAACAAAGTAATACTGATTTACAAATATCTTAATGGTAAGTTACTCGTTTTGTTTCGTCGAAGTCCTTAAAACCTTAAAAAGTATTTTAAATATCATCTGTAAAATAAGAGAAAAATTCCGCTGATTAGTACATTTCTCCGCTTTACGTAATATCCCACAAATGCATCGCGAAGAGAGTTTTTTATCTTCCACTAGAGAAAAAATAAAGTTTTGTTATTATCAAATGGCTCAAGATTACTTTCATCATCGCCAGCACGAACTCGCCGCTGGTTTTGTCATCAATTCAGTCACGACAAGGCCACCCCCCCCTTTCCGTCTGTCACGTGAGTGTTAATAAGCACCTTCTGTAGATCTGTGGCTATCAAATATCCACTG
>NC_051412.1:18306710-18306901 GCF_015228065.2 Penaeus monodon
TTATAGAAATGCATATTCAAGCCTGTGCTTGCCTGCTTGCATTCCATTGTATCTACTTGTCTGTATTCAGAGAGCACGGCAGCGCAGACGACATCTTGGAAAAATGCATAATATGAAGCCGCCTCAATATATCTCCCACCAACACTGCTTAGACAGCGATGAGCTCTCCCGCAAGCAATAAAAGGTTTTCC
>NC_051412.1:18307085-18307215 GCF_015228065.2 Penaeus monodon
GGATGAGAAAAGCAAGCAAAGTTACAATAAGACGAGACACCGACAGCCCGACAGAAAAACCAACACACATGGGCGGAAAAGCAGAAAAAAATACCACTCAATCTCTCGACACCTCCCACGCAGTCAAACA
>NC_051412.1:18307314-18307524 GCF_015228065.2 Penaeus monodon
AGAGCAGCCAGGCGTTCCCCTTACGAGCTGTCGGCGCCGGGCAGTCTAGAGGGGTCCCTTAGCCCTCCCTTAACCCTCCCTTAGCCCTCCCTCGGCCCCCTCGGCCCTCCCTCAGCCCTCCCTCAGCCCTTCCTTGGCCCTCAGCAGTACAGGCGACCCGAGACAAACTTTCCCTCCGTCACAGCCCATCGGAGGATGGAGACACGCACT
>NC_051412.1:18308131-18309430 GCF_015228065.2 Penaeus monodon
AGTGCCACTGCAAGCCCCCAAGGTCAGACATCCATTGTTGCAAGTTCTTGGCATATGAGCCACGTTGGTGTTAGCATTTCATTGTCGTGTGTTTACGTAAGCCTACAACAGCGTTATCTCGTTGCAGATAGACCACTCAAAAATGATGAAAAGCCGCAACATGAATAATGCAATGCTCTGCAACATCGAGACGACCAACAACCCACTGCAACATTAAATGTGTATCTATGTACCGACACATAACAGTAACCAACAACCCACTACAGCCCCAAGCATGCCTTTGAACGCGAGTAAGAACTTGTAAAGAGGGATTTTGAAAATGAGGCCGGCTGATGCTGACGCAACGCCTCCTGACGTCATAACACATGGGGTATCATGACGTAACACACGACCTGCTCTTCATTCATGGCGGAAAAAAAAGTTGGCGTCAACTTCTCGTCGCCTAAAATATTATAAAATAATGTTTTTCTTGTCCCCTCCTACCTAGGTTGAAATCTGACGACTTTCATCCCTATTCATGTACACATTGAAGATAAGAGTAGCTGTTATCCACGAATTGTTCGTATATAACACTTTTCAAAAATACACGATGTGGAAACCTGCAGCGCATCGTTATTTGAGCCCTGTTCCCAAATACTGTAATTAAATTTTTTAAAAAGTCACACCTATTTCAAAAAATACTTATAAGGTCTTCAACCTCATCACAGCGCTCACCTCCGTCATCACATACCGCGAAATCCTCGCTGCCAACAACGCCAACCCCGCGCCCTTCATCACCACAATTACTCGACGTGATCATCAAACCTGACCACCTCTTCAAGCTACGTCTTCTGTGACCTCTGCTGAGACACCAAAGGAGGTCCTACAAAGTCTCCAATTATCCCTTCTTGACCTCGGGGCGCACGTGTTAAGGCCGCACCGCTCTGCCAACACTGCCAGCGTCACTGCCACCACTCTCAACGACCGCCCTCTCACGCCCCACGCCCGTGTGGCCATCGCTATGTCGCTTTAGTATCTAGCCTTATGTTGTGCTCCTTCCTTCCTACTTCATTAAGTCATAATAGACATTGATGTTCGTACAATTTCTCATACATAAACGAAGAAAAGATGAAGAGATTAGCGACTATTTATGTTTTCCTATTTCCCGCGATTTAATTTACCTATTCCTCAGACCAAACCACAAAACTATCGAAATCACCACTTATCGCCAAAAAAGAAGAGAAAGGGCAGGAAGGAGAAACAGAATAAAAAGTATCTGGGAGAGAATAAATAAAGAAAACCAAAGACGCCCAGACCGAG
>NC_051412.1:18309459-18309583 GCF_015228065.2 Penaeus monodon
CCGGCCAAGATCCCAGTCCGTTCCCCTTGTGAAATGAAGGGCTGACCGGCCGGCTGCCTCGGCTGTAATGGCCCAAGTTCAGCCGGGAGAAGGGAGCTGCGCCGCCATTACACCGAAAGGGATC
>NC_051412.1:18309623-18310243 GCF_015228065.2 Penaeus monodon
GCTGCTGCCCCGAGCCACCGCCGGAAGAACCCAGAGGCGCTCCGGGGATTCGACTTCTTAGCAAGGAGTATGGGTCTGTTGGCCATCGCCCTCCATCTTTCTTGCTGTCTTTTGTTCTCTATTTATTCTCGCACTCTCCCTCTCTCTTCTTCTCTTTTCACTTTTTATCTGTCTCTCAACTTTATCACCTTATCTCTCTAACATTCCCTTTTTATCACTTCATCATCATCTTCTTACTCTTTTATCTCAGTCTCTGCCCCTTTCTCTCTCCCCCCTTCCCTCCACCTCCCTCGCTTAAAGTAGCGCTGCCATTCCCAAGACACCACCCTTATGGTGACTCAATATCTCAACTGAGGGTTTGGATGATGTTGTTCACTATCACGATCATTTCCACCATCCTGTGACTACTTTTTAAACCATCAATGCCCAAACTTAAACCTGTTACGCCACACTGGCACCCGCTCTTACAGTGCCTCTACATGGTTTTGTCTTGACTCGATGGCATAGGTCTTACATCCATAGTCACATTCACTCAGCCATCATCACTGCTTCACATTAATAACATTCGCTTGAGGAAGTTCGTCGGTCGTTCTTCATTAGCCTTTAGGTAGATTTTCTGT
>NC_051412.1:18310700-18310832 GCF_015228065.2 Penaeus monodon
CACCGAACTGCTCTTCGACGCTCACCTTAAAACGTATTTCCTCTCCCTCATTACCAGGCACGACAAAGTTCACGGGCTGAGCTCAGGTCGAAGGGCGCGTAACCCTGTCCCGGGAAAGGTCATCGTTGGCAA
>NC_051412.1:18311054-18311288 GCF_015228065.2 Penaeus monodon
TAATTTCTCCATAAATCAATACACCAAGCAGTTTAAAAAAAGAAAAGCAAATAAAATCAAGCAATGAATATAAATCCCCAACCGCACAGCACAAAAGCGAAATTCGGGAGCTCGTGTCCCTCCCCTTCCAGCTCTCGCTTTCGGCCGGCGTCTCCTCCGGGATCCGAGGCGGACATCTCCCACGGCAGCTTCCTCCCTTCTCTCGCCACCTATCCGTCGCTTGAACGTATCCTA
>NC_051412.1:18311513-18311728 GCF_015228065.2 Penaeus monodon
CCAGCCTGGCGCCAGCACTGCCCTTCCTCAAGCACAGGCATCTTCCTGCTCTTGGCCATTTTTTCTTTAATCTGTGTATCCATCATTTTCTTTTTGTTGCAATTCCCTCTGTCCTTCAATTTAGTACGCCTCTCGTGCTTCATTCATTTATTGATTTTTCTGTTTCTCCCTTCTTTCAATGGTGTTCCTTATATAAATAAAATCTTTATCTTGCC
>NC_051412.1:18311827-18312180 GCF_015228065.2 Penaeus monodon
CCTTCCTTCCTCTGGCTCTCACTCACACTCCGTTTACCGTGCTTCATCTCGCTCCTTTCCCCTCCCTCTTTCAGCTCTTTTATCCATCTTCCCATTATCCCGGTTTATCCTTTACTTCCCTCCGATCTTCGCTATTCCTTATGGGAATTCCATGTCAGCTTCGTGTATATTCACTGTTTTTCGTCCAATGCACTTTAACGCTACAATATTCCGGTTGGCAGCGCCGGGTATTGCAATCAGCTTTTATCTTTTCCATTTTTGTACATTTTGTTCCAAATGGAGGTCGTGTTCGCCTCCCAATTAGTATAACATGGACTACAATCACGCTCCAGGGCTTGCCTTTTAATTCCCAC
>NC_051412.1:18312229-18312481 GCF_015228065.2 Penaeus monodon
ATATCGCTTCCTGCTCGCTATCCTATTTGTACTTTCGCCTTAACGCCAGACTAATTGTACCGAAAACAGGAGCTATGGAACGATTCGCCTCGCCACTTCCCCTTCTACATCCCATGATAACTCCCCTCCCTTCTACCTTTTCTCTTTACATTACCTCTCCCCTCTCCTACCTATCCTCCTTGTATTACCTTTCCCTTCTTCTTTATTTCTACCTACCCTCCTTACATTATTTCTCCCCTTTGTCTACTTGTC
>NC_051412.1:18312506-18313188 GCF_015228065.2 Penaeus monodon
TTTACTTGGCCAGTCTCCTACCCTGATTTCATTTCGTCTACTTCATCTCCCCCGACTCTTATTCCCCCTCTTTCATCCCCACCCTTCTTCCCCCCTCAGCCTATTTTCCCTTCTCTTCCCTCCCACAAAACGCTAACTGCCTGCCTCTGCCTCCCTCGCGGTACCTGGCCGGGAGGACAATGGCGCAGCGAGGGGTCACAGGTGGTCAAGAAAACAGCGTAATTAGAACTATTTTGATGTTCCGGTTCGCCGAGATCGATGCCAAGCTTATGCAACGATGCAGTGTAAAATTCGAGTGTTTGCGCTCCCACAGGCAATCGGTTCTCCCACTGCGTAAGACTGAGGCCGCCCGCCTGCCCTCATTAATAATGTACGGGATAAACTCCGCGGATGAGGCAACGAGGCTGCTCCCCGGGTCTCCTCTGCCTCCTCTCACGGGAGGGGACCCGCGCGTTTCCTCAAGCAGCAGTGGTAAGAGACCCTTCCCGCCACATCGCTTTGCCCTTTCACGTAGAAATAATAGAATTCTCTTTCCCTGCCACTATGATGTTACTTCTTCCAACAGCGGGGCACCATCCCTTTCCTCTGCCATTCCTTTGCCCTTCCACACTCACGCGACCGCACGTCCACCTTCCCTCTGCTGCCATTTCCACATTCAGCTTAGGCCCTCTTCTCCCATTAC
>NC_051412.1:18313213-18313550 GCF_015228065.2 Penaeus monodon
CATACAGCAAGGGCACCACTCTGTCCGCCTAATGGATGGCTGCCTCTTCACATCACACACCCGATGCCCCTTCTTCTGCCACTTCCCCTCTTCCCCTGCCATGTCTTCGTCGTCTCTGTCGCTACCCAGCAGGGAGTGGCAGCGACAATGGGTGCGGCAGAGTGGTCTTCCCCCTTAGGTCCTCTTCTCCCTATGCCAAGTCGCCGCCTCCCCACTGCGGTTCGCTGGAACCCGGCCAGCAGGTCTGGAAACTGCGCATCACGCCCTCAGTCAGGAGTGAACCCAACTTACCGCGTCAGGAGCAGGGAAGTCTAACTCGATAATGAACGATACAGAG
>NC_051412.1:18313591-18314064 GCF_015228065.2 Penaeus monodon
TCACTTTGCAATGAACGACGCAAGAATGAGAGAAACGATTCAGTGGAGAACGAGAGACTACAGCATCAGAAAATCGCCTGTCGAGAGTAATGGGGACTCGCAGGACACACTGACTCGTCGCAACGGGAGGTCAAAACGAGAATACTAATATCTGCAAGTAAATTAGAAAAGTTTGCGTCTCTTGCCATCACAGGCTGCTGTGATTTATCTGTGTCGTACTTCTCTCTTTTTACTGTCTCCTTCTCTATTACATCCTTTACATCATCAACGTACGGCACACACACAGCCATTCTTCCTCTGCCCTTCCTCAAACAACGGCGATTCACCTCAAATTTTCACTTTACTTGGAATCCCGCGTTTCCATCTCTTGGCCGAACAACTTTAGTCCGGCGTCAGTTCCTCCGCCCCACCCGCCCCCGCACACCCCTTCGCCCTTGCCCCCTCCCCCTGATCGAGTCCTCTTCCCCTCCCTA
>NC_051412.1:18314113-18315460 GCF_015228065.2 Penaeus monodon
CGCGAGCGAGTAGGAAGGGAAAAGAAATGGAAGGTGGTAAAGGAGATGGAGGGGAATACAGACTAGCACGCACCGCGAGTCTCTAAGCACAAGTATGGTAGCAGCACTTTCCTACCCTTTCCCTTGTTAATCTCTCCTCTGCCTCTTCTATCACAGAATGCACTCTTAAGCAAATAAAGATAGTCCAGTATCTCGTACCACATGACCCTTCTTTCTACAAAGGCTAACAAAAGCTTTCCACAAACAGCATTAACATCTCTTAAGTTCGTCCGAGGGAATGCATAATTGGAGGAAGCAGCACCAGCAATGACTAGCACCACATCGATTAAAATTCAATCCTAGCTGCGCCCACTGCTGAACACTCATCGCCCCTGATTATACAATACTTCTCTCTCCCGAAATGACCTCTGCTACCCAACACTCCCTCCTACGCGCGGCCCTCACCTACGCAGCTGTTGTCTACCCTTCCTCCCCACTACGCCAGATCAGACAAGCAGTTTGGGAGGAATCTCACGGTCGTTGGTGTAACAGCCACGCCATACCAACGCTAAATTACGGCGAATCGAACCATAGACAGCGAAATTGTAACCGACCGACGTCTCCAGACCCGGCTTGCTCAGTCAGGGAACTGGTATGTGCTGATGGCATGGCACAGACCCGAGCTATTACTCACACGCCATCCTCAGTGCCAGCCCACAGTGCCACCTAATGCCAATATCTGATCACAGTTGTTGTTCCGTGACCTATGACACGACACAGTCAATATATCCTGTAACACGCGATCGCAGGAGTATTGTGTTCATCACTGTGACCGTCAACAGAAATGGACGTGGCTGATTCCCTAGGTCACTGAGACGAACTCATGGGTTTCCAGTAGAGAAAATACCGCGACAAGATTTTTTTTTAACACTGTAGTAAGGCCCTTGTACGTAACGCCGTGTCTTCGCTAAATGGTCGATGAACGAATGGCATTAAAGCTGAAGTTGCCGACAAGATGTTTCCAACGAACTCAAACCAACGCTCCCTTGCTCGCCTCGCAACGAACCACGATGGTGACTTGCAGTACAGTCAGCCCTTGAGCCATATAAGTGAACTATACAATGTGAAATACCCCAACTCCCTGCAAAATGAACTGGCTCGGTAGATATAGATAAAACAGACATTTTTATCCCAAAATGACCATCATCCTTCGAACACTATCTCATTACTACATCCATTTACTTCCTGATGATCAATGCAAAACATCCTGGCTATCATCTTGAGTAGCTACTTGCAACGTCGATGATAGTCCAATTATCGACAGGGTTATTATCATACTATATGCGTGTTTGCGTGTGCAGTACAGTA
>NC_051412.1:18316367-18316443 GCF_015228065.2 Penaeus monodon
TCTTTCTCCATTTTCCTTTTCATCGTTCCCTCCCTTTCCTCTCTTTCCATTCTCAATCACCCTCTTTCTCTCTCTT
>NC_051412.1:18317930-18318051 GCF_015228065.2 Penaeus monodon
GATTTGTGTGTAAGTGCACATGAAGACATGGCCATTAGGATACGTACACGCGATAGAGGAAGTGGGTGCCCCAGGGGGAAGTGAGGGAGAGTGAGAAGGGGAAAGGGAGCACTAGAGAGAT
>NC_051412.1:18318268-18319109 GCF_015228065.2 Penaeus monodon
TAGAGCGAACTTCGGGTGAACGTCACATCATAGTAAACACGCCACCACACTAACCCTACCCATGGCTCGAAAAAAGAAAAAATCTTACCTGGGGAAATTACTTACTTTTCCCTCGACAAGAGGTTCAACGGTGCCTGAACACACGAACCTAGATAACACTTGAGGCAACACACGAGCAGCTAAATATCAACACTCAGGGGAACACAGGTGGGGATTATCACTCCGAAAAGACATTGAGGAACATCACACTGGTTGCTCTTTAACACAGACCAACTGTTACCACTCGGGAAAACACAACACACACTCGTGGAGGAACTGGCACCTCCCCCAGCAGAGAGGGGGCTGTGGGGGAGGGAAGAGGGTCCACTGAACACCACCGATAACACACACGGGCAGGGACACCGGGCGGGTGGCGGGCGCCTAAGTAGGCCTAGTCGCGGCGCCTCAAAGGGAAATGGGAAGACACGGACCGAGCGAGGTCGTCCGCCCCAGCACACGCCCAAGAAAACACTGCCACTTGCTACCGCCGAGGGCGCATTCGAGCTTCGTCAAGGTGTTAACCGTGCCCTTAGAAACGGATACTTGTTTTCGAAAAGCGTTGCCAAGTCGCTGTCGTTCCCCTTCTCGGCCTTCCTTTGTCCGTTCCCTCCCACGGCCTGGCGAGAGCCTCTGCGTTCGTCGACGAAGGACGGCGCCTCGCCAGCCCCTCTCGCCTCGCACCTCCGAGAGACGTTCCTCGGGTTCGGGCGCGGCGGAGTTCCACTGCTGTTCCCTCCCTTCCTCCCTCCTCCGTCGGCCTCCACCTGCCCAGCCTGGCTTCCGGCGCTCTCCCTCTGCCCGG
>NC_051412.1:18319181-18319772 GCF_015228065.2 Penaeus monodon
GTCCCTCTAGCCACCTCCCACACGCTCGAGCTCCATCACTCCTCAGTGTCAACATGGAAGCGGGAGGGGAAAAAAGCCAAAGATCCAGCGAGAAAAGGCGCCGTCACCGTGCGTCGCCGCCACCGCATGCGGCTGTCCCTCCGCGGTGTCGCACTCCGCCCTGGCCGCTGCCCCACGCCCTCCACGGGACAATCACCGACACCGAGACCGAGTGTTATTTTCCTTACACATTAACGTGCCGGGTGTCGTCGAGGGGAGTCCGGGAGGGTCCGACCCCCACAACGGCAGAGGGGAAACTGTCGACTCCGGCGCCATCTGGGCCTGGCGCGCACGCTTATTGATTGGTGCAGCGCCGCTCCTACTCCACCGCCAGCTCCCGCCTCCGATGTGCCGCGTATTGTCATATATCGCTCACGTCGAAGGCACGATCAACCTTCGCGTTAACGAGTTCGAATTAAGCACAAATCACAGGCCAATCAAGGTTGCCATGCTGGATCCGCCATGCGCCGGTTCGCCGAGCTGCGTGCGCGGACAAACGAACAAATGGCGCCTCTGCGCATGAGCTCCATTCCAGGGCCGATTATCACGTGT
>NC_051412.1:18321608-18321845 GCF_015228065.2 Penaeus monodon
CACAACAGCAAAACAACCACCGCCCCCATTATGGAACAGACAGCGCGCACACGGCGACGTCACCCGAAGTCCCCTAAAACGGCCGCAAATCAAATCGCGTGGCAAAGCGAGCAAACCCGTGGCGAAAAAAAGGCCGACATTACAGGTGCACAAAACGGGGGAACCTGGCGCTGCTTCTGGAACGCAAGGCCTCTTTGCATGCTTGGGACTTCGCTCCTGCGTGCTGATTTTGCGGTT
>NC_051412.1:18322698-18323658 GCF_015228065.2 Penaeus monodon
GGTCCGCTTAATCTCCCAAGACGCAGCGTCCATCCCTCCAGCACACTTTCCGGCATCGTGCGCTGGCGTTTGGCCTCCGCGGACCTCGAAGGCCGTGAACCGTCCGTAAGACGCCGATTCGGGAGGACAAGACGTAGCCAAAACTTTAAGATTCGAGTCGTATTGACCATAAAAAAACAATATCCCCCCCCTTCTTTGCTGTCGTTTCAAGAATTTCAGACTCCGCATACAGGCCAACGGCACAATGTAATATCCACAAGCGATGGCACATGATTAAAAAATCTTCGACTCCACCATTCAAGTCTGTACAAACAATCACTCGCAGACTGTTCTTAAGATAATGACATCCCTCCCCCACCCTCCACCCTCCACCCAAAAGAAAAAAAAAGAGAAACGTTAAGAAACAGCCTTAACATTTCCCTGTCGCCGACTAATGTTGTAATGTTCCGAAGAAATCCCCAATTCCTCCTAAAAAGAGCCGTCTCTTTGGCTCACTACTCTTAACTAGGTTATTTAGGTCTGCTACAATTATTTAGGTTATTTAGGTTATTTAAGTTAGTTATTTTGCTTGTTTGTTTGCATTTCCACCGGCGATGAGATGAGCCAAACGCGAGAGCAAGCCAGCGGGGGCGCCATCACACGAGGATGACGGTCGGGCGCCGGGGGTCAGGGGGGGGGGGGTGAGCGAGGTGAAACGGCAGCCCAAGAGTCGCCAAAGGACCTCTGACGGCCTCTGTGCTGCCCTTCCTCCCTCCTTCGGCAGAGAGGGGCCGAGGGTGTCGCCTGCCTCCGCTCCGCCCCAGTTCAAAAAGGACAAAACTCGGGACATGCAAAGGAAGAAAGTGGACTGCACTCCGGGAGGATGTGTGGAAAGAGAAAGGAAATTTTTCTTTAAAACTTTGTTTTTTATTTCCCTTTCTCCTATGCATATAAGGCACATGCGTGTGCGTGCGTGCGTGC
>NC_051412.1:18323981-18324305 GCF_015228065.2 Penaeus monodon
ATACACACACTGTCTGTTCGGCTTTGCCCGTGGCCGGTGACTTGCGGCCCTCTGGGACGAGGGTCCAGAGATGACGCATTGACCCGTCAATTACTGGCTCTCTCCTGTCGCCCTTTTCTCTCTCCTGGAAAAGTACTTCAGAAGTTTTCTTTTCTACTGTTCGTTTCTCTGCACTGTTCAGGATGATGAATTAATGGTAATGGCCGTTGTGGTCTTTTTAATGATTACTGTTATGTAGATGATGGAGGTAGGCCTAATTATAATTCAAGAATTATAAATATTCAAATGACAACGGTAATGATAATGAGAATATCAATTTTGTTA
>NC_051412.1:18325470-18325642 GCF_015228065.2 Penaeus monodon
CCCAACACAGCGCGAGCGAGCGAGCGAGAGCGACGCAGTGCCGATACTGGTCCGCTGCAGGGGCGCGGGCGTGCAGCGGCGAGAGGGCATTGTTTGGGTAATAGGGTATTGCGACTTCTCGGCGGATATGACATTGCGTGCGTGGCGTGATTTTGGTGGTGATTGTCGTTTC
>NC_051412.1:18325666-18325765 GCF_015228065.2 Penaeus monodon
ACGACAGCCGCTGGTGATGGCGGGGAATGAGATACTCTCATTTAGAGCATAGAATTCGTTTTTAGATTTGACTTAATCATTTATACAACTCCCTCTAGG
>NC_051412.1:18326219-18327439 GCF_015228065.2 Penaeus monodon
AAAAAACAGGAGTGTAACGAGACATTAGTGAAATATATAGAAAACCCAAATTGTAAGAGTCTACCATTCACCTTTACCGGTATGCCCATTTTCTCTAAAAGCCGTTTTCTTTTGCAATCACGCAAGGGACAACCTAAACAAAACGTAAAATCGTAGTGGCACGACAACCATATTCAGAGCATAAATACCGACAGCTGTACAACAACAACTTTCACACAATAAACCAGTTAAAAAAAGGAAAGCAAAAAAACTGTACTCACCAGTATTGGAGTTGAAGTCAGCCAAGTCCTGGTTGTCGATGAAATCATTGAACAAGTTGGTCGTGGAGGAAGCGCACGTCGAGTTGGCGTTGTTGTCATTCGACAGATCCGGGAAGTTGTCATTGAGGATCACCCCAGAGAGGGCCACATTGTTGGCCATCGGGTGCGGGCTGCTCGACCTGTCCAAGAGATGGAACTTAGTCAAGATACGTGCAAATACCTCATCATTATATTAACATGTTCATTTCTAAGAAAAGCATTACACTGTTCATTTTAAAGGAAAACACATAATACATAAATAATGGCCTATCATATTTTATAACAACAATGATTTCAAAAATATATCAGGCAACATTGACATAAAAAAATGCTTTTTAAAACGTAAACTACTCCAAACTAGCCAAAGCTACCAACCAAAAATTCGCGAAATGTTTGTTTATATCTGCATGCCAAAAAAAAGGTTATGTGGTTACGATGGGCTTGCATGTCCGGACACACTGAGCGAATTAGAATATACAACTTGATTTTAAATAAGATGAATAAATGCCGTGATATATACGTGCTAGTCAGACATGCTGCTCGGATATGGAAAGAGCTGGTCATGTAGTGTGGATGTCGGTCATGCAGTGTGAACATGACCCAGACGGCGTTAATCAAGCGAGAGTGAGTAATGTCCAACGATCCATGCAATGATGAGTAACAGCATGA
This sequence comes from Penaeus monodon, assembly GCF_015228065.2. Taxonomy (NCBI): domain Eukaryota; kingdom Metazoa; phylum Arthropoda; class Malacostraca; order Decapoda; family Penaeidae; genus Penaeus; species Penaeus monodon. The sequence goes on from NC_051412.1 coordinate 18,327,188, forward strand.
AACGGGAGTGCATGGAAAGGCTGTGCATATGATACACTAAAAATCCTATACAAATGCAAAGGTGCCATGCAAATCAATTCCCCAAGTTCGCCAGGGGTCATGTAAGGTCATGAAGTTCGACCGCGTCATGCAAAAGTTATCCCCGCAGGCTCCAGAGCGACGCCGAAAGTGAAGCTGCCACGCCTTGCGCTGGCGTCATGCGCGTGCCTGCCGCTGCGTCCCTTCTCTGTGAATGGCGTTTTCGCGGAGTTT
>NC_051412.1:18328567-18328761 GCF_015228065.2 Penaeus monodon
GAAACAGCTCAGTGCCCCCAGAAAGCCAAAGCAATCACAGAAAACGAGAGAGGATCCGCTGACCTTTGGAACTTGGTCGCTGACCTGTGGAAGGGATGCTGGGCGAGCAGGGGGTCGCTGCCCAGGAGGCCGCCGGGCACGTTGGCCAGCTGCGCGTCGAAGATGAGCGAGGGCAGCGGCGGAGGGGATTCGCA
>NC_051412.1:18328864-18329184 GCF_015228065.2 Penaeus monodon
ACCAGCTGGGACAGCACGGTGCGCATGCTGGCCGCCTTCGCCTCGAGCTCGTCCACCTGCCGGAGGGAACGACGCCCAGTAAGGCACCAACTCTTACAATAATGACAGATACAGCAACAAACGGTAATGATGAGGATAGCAAGAACAGCAGCATCCTATTTGCAACAACCTTTTCAACTTGCCGCATAGATTGACACACTTTAAAGAGATTATAACATCCCATAGCCCACCTTGCATAAATTATGATTATAGTTTCAGTGCAAAACTACTGAATACCGAAATTCATAACTTTCTTAACATCTATTCTCACTTGTGTTTCT
>NC_051412.1:18329210-18329525 GCF_015228065.2 Penaeus monodon
TCTTTATCATAAATATTAGTCATTTCACATTGATTTTACCATCCATTCTCACTTTGTTTCTTCTACTCCCCCTCTTATTCCTCCCCCTTTTCTTCGTATGTTAATTACATGCTTTTCCTTACACACCTTAAACAGTCTGTATATCTAAAACACATTCTTCAGCATTTCTTTTCATCCGGACAGATTTACTTTAGTCTACTACGACTGGCGTTCTCAAGAATTCGTCTGCTTATCTAGAAAATACAAGTTATCTCCGGTACTTGAGAAGAGGTTTGCGGAATGAGGAAGAAAAAAACGGATTTTGACATTTTCTAT
>NC_051412.1:18329727-18329893 GCF_015228065.2 Penaeus monodon
CAATGAAAATGAAAGAAGAGTTACAAGAAGAACGATACAAACATCAAGCTACTGAAAGACCCCTTTGTGACTATGCGATCTATTCAGGAACAACAAAATAACAATGCGAAAGACTAGGTGTATCCGCAAATATCTGGAGAAATATTGATTTTTTGTGTATTTCTCG
>NC_051412.1:18330358-18330515 GCF_015228065.2 Penaeus monodon
AGACAATAACCCTCAGAAGATATCCACCCTCCCGTACAGCGGAGACCGGAAAGACGGTACACAGATGACACTGACTGGGCGACATCTTGAATTCATATATTTTTTAGCAGTGTGGTTAATGTGGTTAATGTGGTTACTGGTTGCAAATTATATCAAT
>NC_051412.1:18331220-18332193 GCF_015228065.2 Penaeus monodon
GCAGACGCATTTCAGTGCCCTGTCGCGTTAAACTATCCAAAATCACTTCGTCAAACGCACTGTATCAGTTTCCCATCCCGATCGGCTGAAAGGCTTGCCAACAACTTTCTCTAAAAACAAAACTAGTCAGCTGAAAAGATTCCATTGAAAACACAATTTAAGTCGAATAAATTACATTAAAAGCAAATCTCGCACTTTATCCCTGCTAGAGTATAAAGTCTAGGAATAAATTAAAATAATGCTTTCATGTCGTCTCAAGGACTGGACGAATCAAGGTAGGCATTTTTTTCCAGGATATTGACAGCTTTAATTAATTCATCTCCCCTTCCGCGAGATTTCGGCAAGCGGTTACTATGGTAACCGTATAAAATTACAGATGCACCGCGATTTAATCAGCATCAAACGCGCACATTAAATTTCAATTTTAAAGACTCATGTTCGCAAGGGATGATTTTACAAGCTTTACTTTTTTTCGTCAACGTATGTAAATTAATTAAAACGTGATACGAATGGAGGCACACACGGACGTAACTTCAATCTGGTACCCGTCTCAGCTGTAAAACCCTTTGACATGCAATCGCTATAAAACGCAACTACCAATGTCGTTCTTAATTAACCTTATACCTCCGACAAGTTGCCACATCAACAGAGTACTGTGCATTTAACACAATACTAATAACACTACGCAGTTACATCCTTATATCAACATCGTACAACAAACAAACGCACCTCACAGCCCAGCACTCCCTGCCGCACACAACCAACAGATGCTACCATATGTATCAACAGTTACCATTCACGCCGTCCACCGCAATGGCGACTCTGATCCAGGGCACATTCGCTACTATCACAAACACCCATAACTGTCACACGCGGTCAAATCCATAACAATAACACAAATGTGTTATTCTTACAGTGAGCAGCACCCATCCAAGCATTACATAAATATGACACTCAGAAAATTTATCTTAGA
>NC_051412.1:18332293-18332405 GCF_015228065.2 Penaeus monodon
AGAACGGGCAGAGCGCAGACAGAAGCAGCAGGACAGGAGCGCGAAAGGCAAATGGAACAGACAAAGGATCAAACGAAAGCAAAGCCAAACAGCAGAGCCAGACATAGCATCG
>NC_051412.1:18332459-18332724 GCF_015228065.2 Penaeus monodon
CGCAAGCAAAGACAAAGACGCCAAAAAGGAGGTCGAACAATACGCTGCATGACACGCATCAAGTGCTATAAAAAAATCTTCCTATTCTCTCTCTTCTAACCCCCCCCCCCTCGCGTAATGTGGACTTCAGTGAAATATGATCTCGCAAAGTTCGTGCTGTTTTCATCCCGGATTACGATTACCTGAAATCCTTTTATTCCATCAAAGGCAAGTGTGACGTCATCCGACCTGTTTGCCTCAATTTGTGAGCAAACTAAAAGTGAAA
>NC_051412.1:18332855-18333122 GCF_015228065.2 Penaeus monodon
CACACACACACACGTTTCTGCTTTTTTCACTTAATGTAAACCTCCTTTACTGGTTCACTCAAACGTTACTTACTGATCCTTTCTTACATATCAGTATTAATTACAAAACCCAATTCAGTACTTAATATAATGAGATTAGCCTAAGCTGATCAAACCGTTCCTCCACACATATTATCTATCACTGACATTCTACAACGCAATGTCAGGGTACGCATGTAATCTGAATACCTCTCTAAATATCTAAATAAAAAAGTCACAACAGCAGCC
>NC_051412.1:18333147-18333385 GCF_015228065.2 Penaeus monodon
AAGCTCAACCCGACGCAGAAATAAATCTATAAACAACTATACGGACACGTACCTGAAGATGCAATGAAGAGTGTGTCGACGTGCTGTGGGCGTCTAGAGGATGAATGGGCGGCCGTGGGAGGCTGAGGGGCGCGCTACCCCCACCTGGGCCGGACATAGTACACCCACGTCACTCTTCGCCCATCTGGGAAGGAGATAAAACAGGGGTTGGTGGGTGATGCTCAAACTGATGAATAGT
>NC_051412.1:18333696-18334007 GCF_015228065.2 Penaeus monodon
AGCGTCGCATAAAATCACTATACACAAGATAGATCTATTGTGTGTATAACAATTTCTTGCCTCTGAATCAAACACAAAATGACCTTAATTATCAAAAACAGAAGTATCATCATTATTGCCAATCCTGTAACAAAAAACACTATGAAAATATATAAAATCACTAATATAATATACAAAAAAAAAACAGTCCACGCTTATTTTAGCATGTCGCGCCTCTTTCTCATCGCGGCCTCGTACGTACCCACGAACAGTCCTTAGCTACCTCACCAGGGAACGGCCGCTCCACACCTGAACGCCGGGCACTCGCAGAG
>NC_051412.1:18334565-18335386 GCF_015228065.2 Penaeus monodon
GATGCATCATCCCGTTCTAACCCGCCGCACGCCTCTCCCCGGCCAAGCAACCTGCACGCACAGGCACCGTGGCCGCTCTTAATCCCGACAGCAGCCGCCGACCGCTCCCGAGCCCCGAATCCCGATGCGAATCACGTCACGTCGAAAGTACACACGACCTGTTTTACCTCTCTGCATGATTTCTCGTCTTTTTGCATGAGACCTCGCTTCTTTGCATGATTCTTCGCCTCTATGGGTAATTTTTCGTCTTTCTGCATGATTCCTCTCCTCTCTGAATGATTCCTGCTTTTCTACATGATTTATCGCCTCTTTGCAAGATCCCTCGCCACTTTGTACAGTTTCCTGCAGTTCCTCGTCTCTTTGCCTGACCCTGCCCATTTGCATGATAACTGACTTCTCTGCATGATTCCTCGCCTCTTCGTATGACCCCAGCCTCTTTGCATGAATCCTCGGTTCATGACGGCGCGTGAGACGGCGAATGGGCGTCGGGATTCGAAGTCGCGGAAAAAAACACCGAGGGACGCGAGACAAAAGCCAAAATCCGTGGGTAAGAGTATATACCTGTCTCTGTGTCTGCATTTACGAGTACGTCCTTCCCTGTATCAATGCCAGAGTCTCCCTAAGTCCTTCCATGTCTGGCTGTAAGTCTGTTTGTGTGTGTCTAAGAGTTTACTGAAGTGTTAATGCCTGTCTCTTTGTCTATCTGTCAGTCATATTCTAGGTCGCAAACAATGGGTCCACAATAGTAAAACACGTTAGATAGATACATTCTATATTTCTTTTTTAATAAAATTCTATAAATGGACATGCGCAGTCTTATG
>NC_051412.1:18335517-18335637 GCF_015228065.2 Penaeus monodon
CCTAAAACTCTCTAGTTTCCCGTAACTACCCATTCCCTTTATGCTTCATTCTCTCCCTCTTTAGCTATCCCCTTTTGTCTCCACCCTCTTTCTATATCAAACACTCTCTATCACTACAAC
>NC_051412.1:18335857-18336330 GCF_015228065.2 Penaeus monodon
TTACATGCAACGCCAGTGTTATTTCAACTTTTTCAAGGCGGTGACATCAACGGTATTGCTGTATAAAGTTACCCCCGGCCAGAAAAGGTTGCAGAGCCCCTGCAAGCTAGAGCAACCGGCCCTTCCATCAGTCAAAACATTTTTTCACCCCAGCCTGACATATGGAAAAATACGGTAAATATAAAGAAACATTTTTTTCTCTCTCTCTCTTTTTCACTTACTTTTGCTGTTTTCCTTCTCCTTCCATTTTTATTGGTTTATCATTTCCGAACTGTCTTCATTAGACATGCTCTTCTATCTTAGCGTATGAACGTCAATACTAGGAATAACTGCATTCAGTTAGTCACAAAAATAAGGAGAATTCACTCGCATCCATTTCCTGAAACTGATATGTTTCTGCGGACGAGAGTGTGAAAATATTACACAAATCTTTCCTGTTTAATCAACAGTACATTTCACTGTCCTTAAACAAA
>NC_051412.1:18336513-18336609 GCF_015228065.2 Penaeus monodon
ACATCGCAATGCAATCGATTCACCTGAATCCCAATGAAAATGGATTACGCAATAACACACGATCCATATCTCTAAACACCCCATCACAAATCATAA
>NC_051412.1:18336689-18337131 GCF_015228065.2 Penaeus monodon
ATTTCAACGCATATCATTAAGGATGGTAATCTTTTAAACCCTGGACAATTATTTACATATCCCCATACCGTCTAATTATCCTAACCGACGTGAAAAATACCTTTACATCAATATAAATATTTAATGTACAGGATTATACAAGAGTCATAAGACGAGTTGGTAAAAAAAAAAAATCAACAAAAAGGGAAGAAAATGACATGTAAGTTAACACTGTGAATATAATATTTCTATAAATAAGTCACAAGAAACCGGTACATCGAAAGCTTATGACGTAAGACACGTAAGCCACGATGGAAATTATATCTTATAAAATCTTAAATATTTTTTATATAATCACAGTTACTGAGAAGATTAATAATCATGTGAAACCATCTGCGAACAGGATCTTAAAATTGGATATGAAATGGTATATAACTAACACGGCATTTTAAAGCTATAGAAA
>NC_051412.1:18337272-18338041 GCF_015228065.2 Penaeus monodon
TTCCCTGCAAAACAAAACGATCGCAAAACCTTATTGTATTCCCTCCTTTCTCACTAATTACACGAACAAACCACTCCCTTCCAACCACAGAGAAACAGAACTGACACTCACTAACAAGCCCTGTGTTGGAAATCCTAAACATCAGAACCCGCTGACATCACGGCGCGCATGACATCCGATGTGCATGTCGTGTACACATGCATGCTCTCTAAAGTTTCAGATTCCAGTAATAGCATACTGCCCGGGCACGCACAACAGGCATATTTTTGTATTTATATCGCACGACACTAACCTTAGCTACAGTTTGCGCCTCGACTACATCTCATGTTTTTGTTCATATCCATGTTCATATACGATAAACAGAATATCGTTAATGTCCACTCAAATATTTCCAAGCGTCTAATCCTATCAACAGGGTTTATAGTATTCGCATTAAATATCCAAGGGGTTCAAACCAGGCCGTGCCAACAACCACCGCCTGTGTTGGCGACGATCGAATCAACAAGGGCTGAACCTACATTTCCGGCCGAACTCTGAACCTTTATGCTTAAATTAAGAGAAGAAATATCCATACAACCCCAATGAAATAAACATAAGAACACCTGTTTGAATATACAGTTTACAATTTTCAAGCACAATAAATAAAGCTCTTAATACAAACTACATCAGGATGAGAATGAAAGAAAATCTAAACCGCACTATTTGCAAGAATGTGTCATACCAACCATGCCGCTGAAATGAACTCCCCTCATACTCGTGGACATGGGAA
>NC_051412.1:18339106-18339493 GCF_015228065.2 Penaeus monodon
GCTCTGCTTCCATTTAACTTTGCCAATTCATCTCAATCGGCGGGATGACTTTTAATGGCATTGATTCCCAACAGGCAACCCTGAAGTGCAACACCAGCACACGTATATCCCCCACCCCCTCCCCCACCCCGCACATACTAACAATCAATAACCCAAAATCCACTCTCTCATCCCCTCATCGAAAAATAAATTTATTAATGACATAAATGACATAATTCAGACGACCGGGCAACCACCACATCATTTCCCTCTCGGCCAAGAATCTGGCGAATACACTGAGGCAATCTCCCTGTCCCGAGCTCGAGGCGGCTTGGATCGGGTGGCCCCAACCTCCCGTGACATGCAAGCGAGCGCTGGACCGAAATAGTGCACGACGCCAGAGAGAGC
>NC_051412.1:18339811-18340517 GCF_015228065.2 Penaeus monodon
ATATTTCCAGAGCAGGGGCCATATCTGTATATACCAGTCTATGCTTGTCGAGCCATTCAGGCAAAACACGCAGGCACCGAGCAAACCCGCTTCCAGGCATAAAGGCCAGCACGCATGCAAGGACCGACACAAGGACACAGCCACGGACACAGGCGCTCGCGGACGCTGACGCAGCACCGCCAGACACTGCCAACGCCGCCACAACAGCAGCAGCGCCGCGACAGCCTGACACCAGCGGCGCAATCCGTAATGGAGAGGTTTGCAGCCGCGAGGACTCGCCGTGCCGCAGTGGGGCGAGGGCCCGGCGGTCATTAGAGAAATGACTCGTGTGGTCGTGTGACTCCGGCGACTCGTGTGACTCGGCGACTCGTGTTACTCGGCGACTTGGCGATTCGAAGGGGTATGAGCGAGGAATGAAACAGCGGATGTGTGGCCAGTATGAGGAACTTAGCAGGGAGGACACGTTCGTGGAGGGCAGCGTGCGTCGGGGCGGGGCTCAGGGTCATGAAGAATGCATGACGAAAACAAATGGGCTCACGTTCTGTGTGAATGGACAGTGAGACATGAGACAGGCAGGGGAATATGGGCTCGAGGAAAAAGCTTGGCTAAAAAGAGCCAAAACACAGAGACAATGACGGCCCACGCAGACTACCATGAAAGCCAATAAGCAAGAAATACACATATTTATAAAGAAAAAATGATACCT
>NC_051412.1:18340588-18341352 GCF_015228065.2 Penaeus monodon
CCTTGCACTAGTAATCGGCCTGTTGCAGAGGGCGCCGCGGCAACGTCATGATGCTTAATGGGGCGAGACTGACATGAATGAGAAGGACTTATTCCATGATAAATCTTCCAACGTCTATTCAGAAAGCCTAATGAAGACCTCGAATCACAAAAACGCTCCACAAAACGTGTGAAATTATTGCTTTTTTTTAGTCCCACCTTCCGGAGATGCACCTTCAGTGCTCGCCTAATCCGATTTCCACCTAATATTCGTATGGGAGAAAGACCTTCTATTACCAATACAGACATGCAGTAAGACTTCCTTTGGGAGAGCACGCCCCCCTCTCCCTGGCACACCCTGTGGGAATAAAAACTTACACCATAGCCTCCTTTTGGCTAATGCCTCTTACATTAAACATTCCCACACATCCTGGCCCTCACAATCCACACACCACAGCCTGCTCTCGAGTAATTCACATAACAACATACATACAACGGACTCGTAAAAATAACCTTTATACTAGGCATTCCCTGACACCCTGGACCTCACACTACGGCTCTCATAATGCGGATCTCGATACACTCTTCCTCGCAGCTCTTTTGTCCCTCCCTCGCTCTCAGGGACACCCGATATGCCTACGACGCGACGTTAAGTTCGATCTCCTGACTGCACAGCGTGGCTTCGTCGCCCCTACGATCCTGGAGCCAGACCGCCGTGTTATAAACCGGCTTAGGCGATACTTGCATGATCAGGTCAAGGTCAGGACGAAGGAAGGAGGGGAGGAG
>NC_051412.1:18341658-18341840 GCF_015228065.2 Penaeus monodon
CTAAGACCAAGTTGGGGGAAAATAAGGCGATAAAGCAGGGAGGTAAGAAGAAACGAGACGGGGGACGGAAGGAAGGTTAAAGACGAAAGGCAAGAGAGGAAGAGAGAAGACGAGGGAAAAAAGGAAGAATAAGTGAAGCGGAAAGAGGCAAGATAAGGAGAACGAATAAAAACAGGAGATGG
>NC_051412.1:18341890-18342107 GCF_015228065.2 Penaeus monodon
TGAGTGTGGAAGGAAATGAGATGTAAAGGCAGATAAGAAGGGAATAAAATGTGAGAACGATGAAAGGAACGAAGAAAAACATAAAAAGATAAGCACATACTGAGAATGAGTCAGGCTTGTTCAGTAAATGTTAAAGAACATCGATTTGCAAAAGCTTGAGAGAAGCGCGATACTCACCCCCCCCCCCAGACAAGGAACGTGAGGGAGGGGAGGAAGG
>NC_051412.1:18342540-18342844 GCF_015228065.2 Penaeus monodon
TAACGGCAAAACGGACAGACAAAAGAAAGCAGACATGCGCAAGCCCCGAAAACAAACGAGTGAAACAACAATGACTCTAAATATAGTGTGAAGTACACAGCCGTGATTAAGCTGTTATGGCAAACATGAGATAATGGCCAATCAAAGCCTAACTTTGAACATGTGCACATCGTAAACCTTTCGTGTTGGTGAACATGTGGATAATGCGCTACATTTCACGGCCGGACCCCCGACAGCGGGACAGGCACAAACACACCCGGAATGCTGAGAGAGATATGCTATTGCTGCGGACTTTGCTGATTTC
>NC_051412.1:18343433-18344087 GCF_015228065.2 Penaeus monodon
TTAACAATAACAATCAAGTTTGTTTACAATGCATCTCCACTATCATGCAGTCTTACCCTGTTTATTTTTCATCTAATGTTTCTATGTTATATAAATTCTAACTATGATGACCTTTAACACTTTCATCTCCCTGCACGTTACGTGTTTTCATATCTTAGTTATTTAGATTGACTTTGTCATATATATCCCCGTAATTTCATTAATCCTCAGAGAGCTCAGGAATTTACTTCACTGTTTACGTTTGTAACTTAACGCACTTCAGGCAGATATAATAACGTGCTTTTTATGTTATGTGACAACGGTGTGATCCAGGCAGCTAATATAAACTTAAATAGTACTATAAGTTAATCTACGGTTACAAATTACGCAAGTCAGCAAATGATACGAGTCAGAAATTAAACGCTGGGGGTACAGCGAAGGCAATGGTTAATTAACAGAGCATGGAATTTGAAAAGGTGTGATACCATAAACCACTTGATAAATGTAAGTATATAAATAAGTATATAAATATATCATTATATGATCATTATAACTGCACATTTAAGTGAACAAGGAAACGCCTAAGTCTCCCTTATCAGTAGTACCGTAGGCTGTACTACTGATAAGGGAGACTTAGCTCCACAATAACACACACGATCTTCAGCATTTCAAAAT
>NC_051412.1:18344119-18344910 GCF_015228065.2 Penaeus monodon
AGACACTGAATATTTCTCTTCCATTTTTTCTTCAGTGCCACTCTCGTTTAAAGACAATTATCAAAAGACAGAAATAGAAATAACTGAAAATGGAAACTTACCTAAGCCCCTCCATGGTGCCAAAGTCTTGATAACAGTCCACGGTGAAAATAACCGAAGCTCCTCCTTATCTAGTATGTAACCTAAATCACTGTTCATTTGACATCAAAATGTGTCCACCTGTAAGCATATCACTGTGTCAGAGTACCTACGTTCATTTCTATCTTTTTTATTCCATTTTCCTTTCCAGTTTTCAGCATATGACGTGAAACTTTCTTTGTAAACAAAAATAAAATGTAGGTAAAAACACTTTTCACTATTCACACATTTTCCGCTAATTTTCCTTTCGATCGCAGTCCAAACACAGTCCAATTAAAACATATTTTAGTTTTACTATTTCCCACCATAACACTCAAACACTACCGGATCTAAAACAATAACAATAATAAAACAACTCAACGAAGGAATAGATAAAAGAAGAGAGAAAAAAAAACAGAAGAAAATATAGACGAAAAGGGGACAAAACCGCCCACTCCAATAGCGTCATTTTCGGCCGGTAAATAAACCTGTAAGCCTAATCCTTAATTAATTCCAAAATTTATAAACTCGGAAAGTGGGAAGCACTTACGCATTACCTTCGCTCGCCCTTAATCCAAATTTGCATAATGGAGGGACAGGCCATCAGCACGGCGGATTACATAGTACATAGAGAAAGCAAACAGGTGATTGTGTAAATACCAGGTAAAGAGCGA
>NC_051412.1:18345559-18345816 GCF_015228065.2 Penaeus monodon
GCCATGCTCAATATTGTCATAACGCGACAACATAACTAAACAAATGTACAATAACAGTCGACAGGCTTCATATTTAATTCACAGCGTCCATACAGCTTCATAAAGGGCACGCGACACACCTGCTGCCATCAGCCAACACAACCGAACCTAAAGCGCCCTTCCCCGCTTCCCCGCTTTGCCCAAAATGAGACGAACACATAACCCAATACATGCATACATAGACAAACACACGCATACTGTACGTACCCCCCCCCCCC
>NC_051412.1:18345853-18346150 GCF_015228065.2 Penaeus monodon
CACACAGGTATATAAATCTAAACATACAGCTAGCTTGATGCAGCCACATACACAAACATACACGTACAATCATAACAGAAAAAAATATGAAGAGAACCCGGCCCCTAAAGATCAATCAGGAAAGGCAATCATTGCAGGGAAAGCAACCTCCCATGAAAGCTGCCTCTGGAATGCGTCCAATAGGGCCCTGTGGAGGGAGAATCTATGGGTTAAAAAAAAAATTATATAAATGAAAAATCCAGGTGAAATGGCTACACTCACTGACCGAGAAACGAAGGAAACTGACAGCCAACTAGT
>NC_051412.1:18346274-18346386 GCF_015228065.2 Penaeus monodon
CCTTGACGCCAAGAAGAGCCTCGAGGCCCCGGGAGTGTCCCCGAAGGAGCTGTGTCCTTTGTGCCGTTCACAAAAGACACCGAGTAGGACCTCCCCTCCTTCCCCTTCTTCC
>NC_051412.1:18346431-18346578 GCF_015228065.2 Penaeus monodon
CATTTCGAGACATGACCCCCAATAACAAGAGTAGCGCCTCTTAAACCGTCGCCTGGCCAAAGTTTCCGGGAATGACTAACTCTCCAAAAATCTCAACTCTGCTTAATTGCGTTCATTACTGCGCCAGTTAGATAATCTCTCGCTTTG
>NC_051412.1:18346728-18346794 GCF_015228065.2 Penaeus monodon
GATTCACAGACGCACATTTTGCTGTTAATTACTGGCACATTCCAGGTGTTATTGAACATGCTGCTG
>NC_051412.1:18346835-18347100 GCF_015228065.2 Penaeus monodon
GAGGGGAAGGGGACCTAGAAGGCCTCTGTCGATTGCCAGTGCCGTTGGAGCTGGCCATGTCTTTCTCTCTTTGAAAAAAATACTGGAAACACGGAACTACAAACCAAAAATTTCATTCATCCTTCGAAAAGATCTCTTGCCAGTCTTGTCTCTAATGTATATTAAAATAAAAGATCCAAGGCTTCTTCCCCTTCCAGAACAATCTCAGTTCCCTTGCTGTTTAAAGTCGAGATTATCTTTAACTTCACGCTTACGCTACCAGCAT
>NC_051412.1:18347502-18347690 GCF_015228065.2 Penaeus monodon
GTATAAAGTTTTTGTACCTGCAAAACGATGCATTCCATCTTCAGTGAGCCGAGATACAATTTTTCCTTATTTCCCTCCAGAGCCAGAAAACCATTAATATCAAAGGCCTTTCCTCTCTACTAAAGAAAATAAAATAAAAACAAATCGACCCTTCGAATGCACAAGCAAAGTTTTCCTCTTTGTCTTCG
>NC_051412.1:18347741-18348700 GCF_015228065.2 Penaeus monodon
CGCCCTCCCCGGAGGGACACGAATGGACGGAGAAACGGGGGCACAAAGTAACGGGGAACACGAAGGAACGGTGAAATGGGAACACGAAGCAACGGTGAAACGGGAACACGAAACAACTGGGAACACAAAGGAACGGTGAAATGGGAACACGAAGGAACGGAAAAACGGGAACACGAAGGAACGGTGAAACGGGAACACGAAGGAACGGTGAAATGGGAACACCAAGGAACGGAAAAACGGGAACACGAAGGAACGGAGAAGCGGGAACACGAAGGAACGGAGAAACGGGAACATATTGAAGCAAGGGGGAACACGAAGGAACGGAGAAACGGAGACACGAAGGAACGGAGAAACGGAGACACGAAGGAACGGATAACACCAAGGGACACGACCTTAGCGACGGAGGTGAGGCGCGGGCAGATCGCCAACGGACACGCCTTCGCCGCCCCCCCCCCCCTTCGGCCGCCGCGGTCAATTTACACCCCCCCCCCTTCTCTCCCGCCCGCAATCACGTGACATGTTTCGCCGTTCCCGCTGTCGCAGCAGTTGGCACTCAGTCGAGGATGGCCATCAGCTGACATCATTATGGCAGGGCGACAATGAATTGTGGAAGTTGCTCGTTATAAGATTAGTTAATGTTTCGAAGTTTCTGAAAGTTTGAAGTTTGCTCTTTGGTCATTATTTCCCGAACGCAGAAAATGTCGCGCTTCGGTTAAAATAAACAACAAACCATTCAACTCACGCAGGCTCGCGAATAATACACAGCATCGCCGAGTGCACAAGCTTTCAAACAGAACAATCAAGCGAGCCATTTAATATAGGCCTATTATAAATATACAGCGATCGAGACAGCAACTGCAACAAACATGTTCATCAATCGGAAACGTCATAAAATTCATATTAAATTTCTACATTCCCAGAACTCAACAATTTGATACAGCAAAAGCCATTTACGCCAG
>NC_051412.1:18349506-18349771 GCF_015228065.2 Penaeus monodon
CAACACGCTATTTGGCTCAGGCCCCGTTGCGTCACTCAGCTGTGCCTATTCCCGGCATTTACGGAGCCCATTCCTACGACAAAGGGCCTTCCTCGCCCATCGACTATATTGACCACTCGGGCGCTCCCTGATCGAAACCCACCGACGGCGACTCCCCACACAGCCTTAATACACGGCCCCGCACTCACAGGCACACCGAAGGCGCTGTTTTCTTTCTTTGGTTTTCTTTTTGCATTTACAAGCACAGCACGCACGTTCAAATACA
>NC_051412.1:18350278-18350441 GCF_015228065.2 Penaeus monodon
ATACTCACCATCACCACTTCACAGTCTAGAAACACTTCCTTGACCTGACGTTCATGGACTCCAAGACGGATAGGAAAGGTCAAGGAGATCGCTCTCTCGTTGTCAGGATATTCACGTTCAGGGTTCGGATGATCGCCGCCGGTCTCCGTGCAACAAGGAGGAT
>NC_051412.1:18350635-18351806 GCF_015228065.2 Penaeus monodon
TGAGGACGAAAGGATGTAGGCGGGGGATTAAACTGAGGCCATGGCGATTGCTATACGTACCATTAAACATGTATCATTAAACATGTATCATTATACATACTTAATGCTAAATATAAACGTACCATAAACATGCATCGACATCACGTATCATGATAAGAGTAAGCTACATGCATCATTAATCATATATCTTTATAGAGTAGGACACCCGTATCATCAACCGCAATGTAAACAAAAGAGGCGACTGTCTCTTGGACCGAGCATTCTGGCCCACTCGTTACTTCCCAGAATACAGAACCGATCCAGAAACCACTCCAACCTGTCCAATAAACCCAAAAATGAGAGCCTTATCGTAATTTCATTCTGTTCTCCATTGAAGTTTCGCAGACTTCGGGCCACCGCTACAACGCAGTAATGATCGAACTTGGTTAAGTTCCCCGCAAGATGGAGGCAAGGCTGCAGGCGAGAAGTGTGGGTCCTTTAACATTCAACCATTTCATAACTCGAAATGCCGCCGCCTCCTCGCCGCCCGGTTAAGGCAGACGCACGGACTGACCTTTCCGTCGGCGAGGAAGCAACACCCACACCAGGCCATCAATTTCCCTTGCGAATAAATGCCCTCCGTTTGAAAGCGAAAAACGAGCCAAAAAGTCGCATAATTCTCTCATAAAACGAATCGTATCTCCAGTCGTCATCACCGATCATTAGCGCGAGAAAAGGAAGGTCTACGAGCGCATCGCCGCCATTGGCTCCGACGCTGTGGCCGGCCTTTGTGCCCGCGAGAGGACGGGGCCACGGAGGATAAAGCACCTTACATGGGGAGTGAGCAAGGAATGCCTTGTATAGGAAGGGGGACGGTGTAGGTTGGCGGGGAGAGGGAGAGGAAGGGCGGAGGGGTAAGCAGGATGGGTAGGGGGACAGGGAGGAGGGATGGAGCTATGGAGGGGGAAGAGAGGATAGGTTGGGGACAGGCAGGGAGGAGGGTGGAACAAAAAGGAGGAGTAAAGGAAGGGAGCGATGAGTAGGATGATGGGGAAAGGGAGAGGAAGGGGGAGGGGTAGGGACAGGCACGATCGGGAGGGGAAAGAAGAGGAGGAGGGGTGGGGCAATGGGGAGAGGTAGAGGAAAGGAGGAGGGTCAGGATGGTGGGAAGAGAGGTAAACGGGAGGAAGGG
>NC_051412.1:18351937-18352238 GCF_015228065.2 Penaeus monodon
CATAGAAGGAGAAGGACAATTACCCGGCCTCAGGAGGTATTCAGGATCTTGCGACAGAGCTAAAACGAGAACGAGAACCTCCGACACAGAATTAAAGCGAGCCTCATGAAGCAATCTCGGCGAAAAGGAGATAAGTGAATGGAAAAAAATAAAAGTCGTGATTGGGAGAAAGCTGAAGAATATACCAGATAAGAAATAAGAAAGAAAGGAGACATATATGATAAAAGTATCAACAACAGTGATGATGATGAAAAATTAAATAGACAAAATACTAGGAAACTACTTAACCAAAGCCTGAAGG
>NC_051412.1:18352506-18352601 GCF_015228065.2 Penaeus monodon
ATAAGCGTCGCGGTACAGGAACGCGAGAGGAAACGAGAATGAGGGGAAGGAATAGGGGGAAATGTAATAAAAGCGAAGGGAGGGAATGGCACTGC
>NC_051412.1:18352623-18352950 GCF_015228065.2 Penaeus monodon
TATGAGATGGAAATGATTGCGCAATCGAGAGAATCCGAACAGCGAGAGGGGTAAACTCAATAAGGAGGTTCAGATCCCAAAATACTTCCAGACAACAGTTTCTGGAATAAGGAAAAGAAAAGTCTAAAAATAACAAATTGTATTTGAAGACAAATTTATATTAAAAAAAAAATAAAATGAACAAGTGACAAGTTTTACGGACTCTAAAATATCACCCCCAACAAGCGTAATAACTTAAGAATGAACATTAACCGAGTCACTTTGATGATTTAAAAAAAAACAGAGAAACAAATAAGGACAGAACAGAACCGGCAGGGAGCACTCACT
>NC_051412.1:18353049-18353455 GCF_015228065.2 Penaeus monodon
CAATAAATGAAAGCAAAAAAAACAAGAGAGGCATTCCAGACGACACTAAATAGAAGGGGAGGCGACGGGATGCGACGGTAAGCATAATAATGAGCTCTGCAAGATGGCCCGAGAGGGGACGAGCGTCGAGGGGAAGTGATGAAGTAGCAGAGGGGAGAATCACGAGAAGGGGAACGCCAATTCACCATCTTTTTCGCACGAAGTCGTTGTAACTCATTTAACGTTTTAATTCGATGGCCAAAAATTTATCAACAGGAGAAAAAAATGGGAAAAAACAACGGCCACGACTTTCGCACACTAATTGATTTTTAAAAGTATCATATCCCGCAATTAATACAACAAATGAATCTCTTCATACATCAACACACAAAATAATTCAACCAATAAATAATTCGACAAAATAAAA
>NC_051412.1:18353509-18353618 GCF_015228065.2 Penaeus monodon
CTTGCTTCGAGCGCGGGCGGGCACTCGACGAACACCGCACGCGAACAGACAGGCCTTCCTTCCAGCCGCGATCAATATCCGCAGTGGATCACATACACACAGACACATG
>NC_051412.1:18353946-18355404 GCF_015228065.2 Penaeus monodon
CGCGACACGTGCTATCGGCCTCTGCTCCCGGGCGCTTGTCGAAACGCATTACCGACGACCGAGGAATGAGTGAGCTTCCCTGCGTCGGCATGCGGGAGCCCCAGGGGATACGCGCGCACTTGGGTTCCTCCACCTCCTGCGCCTCCAAAGGGACAATGTCAAAAGTAAAGCTCAATCTAAAGGCGGCGACATGTCTTCTAACAAATCTCAAGGAACTAAGAATCTAAAAACGAATTGTGAGCTATGAACATCTAATATCTAAGACACAATAATCAACCAGAAATTAAGAGCAGAATAGAACTACGAACAAAGAACAACTAAGAACCAAGAACATTTAGGAGCCTTAAAGAACTAAGAACCAAGTATATACGAGTTAAAAGAAAAAGAAAAACTACGACCAACTAACACCTAAGAACTAAGCTCCAAGCTCTAAGAACTACGAAGAAATATGAACTAAAAAGAACGAAGAACCGAAGACTAACCACCCAGAGCAGCCACGAACTAAAAGGAAACAAGAGCTCAAAAGACCCACGAACTGAGGAGCCCTAAGAACTCGCTCCGCCGGGGAAGCACCCATCAGCGAGCCTAAATACCAAGGGACACTATTCATTCCGAAAATTAAATCCCTGGAAACGCCGCATGATGCACAAATACCAGAGGTTAATTCCATGAATCTTTAACAGCGCGGGACAATAACATACTCGCTATATGAACATCAGACACGAAATGCAACATTAAATTCAGGTGCTGAAAAAAAATCCCGTGTCAACTGGTATCAGGAACGGCCCTAATAAATGAAAACCAGGAATGCTGCATCTTTATTCATGAGTTATCAACGAATAATGAATAATGCCGACGTGACAGGTCATAAAATGTATACCAATGCGAGCTCTCTAAATCGTGTAAATTCATTTCGGCATGATATACTTCGTATTACATTTACAGAATAGGTATATACCTTAAATTTTCAAAATTGTTTCTATAAACATAAAGAGGTCAACTTTACGAAGAATGGTTTGTTAATTAATATATATATGCAAATGACAATAATTTTACTGATTTTTCTACAATATAAATCATAAAAATATATAGTCATTTTTCTTTTTAATATCCCAAGATACCCAATGCCCACACAGTAAATCAGGAAGAGAAATAAGCAAAACCTCACAACACAAGCAAGCAAGCAAGCATCAAGACACGACCTCAGAACACGGATTATCTGATAATTTCCCATCGCTGGATAATTATTCCCGCGATGTCGATATCGAATCGATTACTTGACTTCTTCCTTTATTATATGGTAACGAGGCTAATCATTCCGGGTGAGAAGGCTTATCCCATCCCGTACCGGTTATATGAGAATTATCTTGACAAAATATGAATTAACTCAAGCATAGTGTACACTTTGTGTATAGTAGATAAGTAAAAAACTAACCAAATAAATAAGCAAACACGCAA
>NC_051412.1:18355503-18355636 GCF_015228065.2 Penaeus monodon
GGAATCCAATCCCAAATTCCCAAACCAAGGATAGGCGACTCCACCATCCCGCTGCCCCGTGCCACGAAAGCAAGTTACACAAGAGACCATACAACGCAGTACCAGCTCTCAACGCGACCGTGACGTCATCATG
>NC_051412.1:18355946-18356722 GCF_015228065.2 Penaeus monodon
AGACACCGAGACACCGGGAAGCCTCATCTCGGTGATCCGTGTCCGTATTATAAGTCTTCCGCCACCATTGTCCTCTGAACAATTAATTCGTATATAAAAACGCACAAATAACAAACAGTAATTCGCAACAGAACAATAAAGAAATCATCACTGGCGAGCTAATCAGCTTTTGTCCTTAAAATGAAGTAATAGAATATCGACTGCTGATACATAATAACATGAACCCAATCTAACATCAAACAGTATTAAATTTCAAGCATACGGATATAGAATTAAAGGGAAAGTTTCTTCATTCTAAATCTGGCCGTTCCTTTGATTGCGCTTTCCTGTTGTCTTTCACCCACAACACATTACGTTCCTTTTCCTTCTTGCCTTTTATTACCGTCCTCCGAACGTCCCTTCTTACTATTTCCGTTCCACTTACCAACATTCAACAAGGGTAAGATCTTAAAAAAAGAAAAAAAATCCTCCATTTCATCCCCCCCCCCCAGGCATCACCTATACCCGTCTCCCCTGCAAGGATGACGTCATCAACTGATCCTCATTTCGCCGTCGAGAGAGTGACAAGATCTCAGGTCACGGCCGCGGTCAAGACGCAGCTAAGGTCAAGTGAAGGAGGGAAGTGAGAGGTAGGGAGGGAAGTGAGCCTCGAGTTAATCTGAGAACAAAGGTAAGTAAGCGTCCATTACATCAGAGAACAAAAGAAGTAACAATGGGCGCACGAACGGAAATCTCTCTTATTGGTATTTCGCATGACATTTCGTCCCATAATTATT
>NC_051412.1:18356870-18357204 GCF_015228065.2 Penaeus monodon
TGACGTCGTCTACGTTTGGCAAAGACTCTAAGCGGAAATTTCTCGCTGACAACCTCAAAATTCGACAAAACACGGTAAATAAAATAAAGAGAGAAGTTAATGAAAAACCAGTCGCTAATGTCCCTTGCCGAAATTATCTGCACAGCTGAATAAGTTTGAATTCACGTTAGTTTCAAGATGTTCCGCCCTACTAACTCGTGCATGAGGCTGCGACGCATGGCACAATGGAGAATGCCATGGCACCCTCAGTGTTTAACCTCATTCCAGTGAGAATGCACTTTAGTTCCGTCGCCTTTCACGTCCAGATGACTCGGTAGGCGCAGAAGCATCTCAG
>NC_051412.1:18357665-18357827 GCF_015228065.2 Penaeus monodon
CCAATTCTCTTTGCCTCTCCGCGACCCTTACCCTCCCTTAAAAAAGTTTACCTACGTAATTCCATTAAGAAACCACGAAACTCCAGGACGAATTACGCGAGAGGAAGGTTTCCGTCCTTGCTACAATGAAGCAGGAAAGCGCTACATGCCTCGCTACAAACA
>NC_051412.1:18358716-18360001 GCF_015228065.2 Penaeus monodon
AATATGTGATTAATTCTGGACGAGTAGATTAGAGAAAGCGATAAACCACGGCGTGCAAACGTAAGCACGAAGCTCAGCAATAACGGGATTGGGCGAACGAGAGCGTGAAGGACGGGAGTGAGACGAAAGAACGTGATAATAACCCGGGATGAAGTATCAATGAGGCGCGAGGTGATTCTCGGCTGCCATTGCGACATCGCCAGCCTCGCAGGCGATGTCGAACGGAGTCGTCTAGGGGGACAGATGTCGAGCACAACTCTGCAAGCACACATTCAACAAGGCAAACCCGCACTGTCATACACAATTACACACACAGAAAAGACAACCACGGACAATCAAACAAAGACAACCACAGACACAATCAACTTAAAGACAAAGCCAAACAAAGAAAACTAGAGATATACATCCACAAGAGAGACACAGACACAGGCAAACCAGGGCGACCATAGACACAGACAAAACACACAAATATACAATAATAAACCCAAGACGCTGGCAAACCAAGATAATAACAACCACAGACATAGAAATAAAGAGAACCAAAGACAATTGCAGAAACACAGAAAGACAACTACAGATCAATACGCAGACAAACAAAGACAACCGCAGAAACAAAGACAACCACATATGCGGACCTTGAAAACCACACATAGACAAAGGCAAACAGAAACACAGCCAGAAACAATCACAAACACAGAAAAAAAAACACTAAAACACAGACAAACAAAGACAAAGACAACCACAAACAAACAAAGACAACCAAAGACACAGACAAAATAAAACTCTGACAAAGATAACCACAAACAAACAGTCACCAAACACTACCAAATACGTCATGACGCCCCCCCTCCCCCTCCTCGCTGTGTCATAAGGCCTAAATTTGCCAGTCACTGGAGAGCATGAGTAGCCGCCAAGGTCAGGAAACTTAAAACCTGCCTCATTACAGATCAACGTGACTAAGTATGACACAGTATGACGAACAACTTAAGTAACCACAATAAAAAAGAGAGAAAAAAAGAACAAAAAGAATAATGAAGAAAAAATAAATAAAAATAGAAAAAAGGTAAAATAGATACCGAAAAAAATGAGGATGAAAGAGATACCGCAAAAGTGAGAGTATAATAAACGTGTGAGATAATGAGAATGAAGAGGATGGAACGAGGGAAGAGAGAAAATGGGGCATAAAAAGGGGTGTGAGGGAACTGAGTGATAATAGTGAAGGTGGAATATACAATGATGATGAAAAAGATAGTGATAGTTAAGTAGGGCAGAATGCTCGGGGAAA
>NC_051412.1:18360132-18360201 GCF_015228065.2 Penaeus monodon
TGACAGTGACGGCAACGCGGCGCCGCTGACTCACGGCAAAGTCCAGGACCCTCACCCTTACCCCTTTTA
>NC_051412.1:18360244-18360539 GCF_015228065.2 Penaeus monodon
CCTTTTCGTCTCACGTTCATTTCTCTCGTGCACCCATCTGTTCACCAGAACTAATATGAACACCATATTCAACTTATGGAAGTAGAAATATGAACTTCTGAACATGTGTTCGCTCGAAAGGAAGGGAAAGGTGAGCATGTGTACATTTGGTAACTCGAACGGAAGGAAAAAATGGAAGTTGGGAACATGTGTTTTATTTTTTTCTTATTTTCCTCGTCTTCTTCCTTTGATTTTTTTCTTACTTTTTGTCTTTCTCCTTTCCTACTATCCATCACTCCTATCTTTTTGCCTCCCT
>NC_051412.1:18360927-18361081 GCF_015228065.2 Penaeus monodon
CCCCGTTCCTCTTAAGTCATTCATGCATATCAGCATTCCAGGAACCACGCCCCGACACACGGACAGTCCTAAACACCTTCTTATTGTTTCATGTATTTAAAAAAGGCCTAAAGGGCGCATGTGTAGGCTTACATATGGTGCTCGTGCAGGCATC
>NC_051412.1:18361783-18361958 GCF_015228065.2 Penaeus monodon
ATCCCAACCACCCTCATAAAACCGACCGAATGGTTGACCTATACATGTTCGTGCTTAGCCTCAAGTACGTGTAATAATCGTTCTAAGTCCCAGACCCATACCCCTTCACCTCGACCCCCCCCCCCTTATTCCACCTTCGCATACCCTTACCATGAAATCTTCTGTCTCCTCTTAA
>NC_051412.1:18362224-18362623 GCF_015228065.2 Penaeus monodon
ACCTGCACATACACCTCCACTTTCACCTCCACTTCCACTTACAGCCGTGTCCCCCTCAATACCTCCACCTCCTGCCCTTTCGCTCATTCTTACCTCTCCTCCTCCAATTTTTACCCCCCCCCCCATCTTCTTCCATATTCTACCCCTCCCTCTCCACTTCTCCCCCCCACCCTGATTCTACCCCTCCCCCTCCTGACCCCCAACCCCCCCTCGATTCTATCCCTCCTCCTCCTCCATATTCTCCTCCCGCCAGCCCCGCCTCGGCCTTCATTAAATATTACAAGGCACTATACCGCGCACGCCATGATGAGTCACGCCCACAAGACACCATCCACTACTGTTGGAAGGGGAGGGAAGGGGACCATGAAATAGAAATGAGAATGACAACGAGGAGGTGCT
>NC_051412.1:18362750-18363138 GCF_015228065.2 Penaeus monodon
GCACAATAACAACAATAAATTCACAGTAACAAACAATAAATCGCTGGAGGGGCTGGAGCCACAAACCCAACGTCTTATCAATCATTCCTATCAGGCACAATTTTAGACATACTAATATAAAAATAATAATCAGTCCCGAAGAAATCAGGTGTACTTGGAAATCATGTAGGCTACATGAAATACATCTAAGAAAAAAAAATCGAGGTAAACATCACAAGATGAAGATCCATTAAATATGAGATACGACTCGCCAGAATACTGTTCTTATATTTCATCTTAAAAAAAAAACTTAATGTAAATACATAAAGATATCCTTCTTTTAGACACCAATACATGATATCTATCTATATATCTATTTACCCGATAACTGGCTTATTCACTCATTGGA
>NC_051412.1:18363182-18363522 GCF_015228065.2 Penaeus monodon
CTTGGACCTTAGAAAACAAGAAAACACCTCGCAAAAAAAACAACCTACACCACCCCAACACCACCTCATCACTCCCTCAACACTACCTCAACAACATCTTAACACCACCTCAACACTCCCTCAACACTACCTCATCACCACTTCAACACCTCAACGCCACCTCATAACCGATCTACATCGAGGGAAGACCTGCGTCTCACGTGCAACCAGTCTGCCGTTGCAAGTGCAAGTGAAAGCGAACCCCTTGGAGACATCCGCAACCTGACGCTCGACTCCCGCTCTGCGTATGGCTGGATCGCGGCGCAGCCTTGAATAATGGACGGGAGGCAGGACAGGTCGC
>NC_051412.1:18364407-18364601 GCF_015228065.2 Penaeus monodon
CGCAACGTGTTGTAAAAGGAAGGTTCCCAGGCTTATAATGGCTTCCCCGACCTGAGGCCATACGGTGGCGTGACACGGAGCGCCGAGACATGTGCATCCAGGCTGGTCACTGTGCTTGCTTGCGCCTTCTGGACACTGAACCATCCGTCGGCGGTCTCAAAGAGCAACGCCTAATCCACGGCTCCTTTTGGTGG
>NC_051412.1:18366669-18367099 GCF_015228065.2 Penaeus monodon
AATTCACGACCAGACGTCCCATTACCAGACGACTCACAATGAGTCCTTTATCTCGGCTTTAACGACCTTAATGACCTCATTTATATTCTTCACCTTGACCTCTGACCTCATTTAAATTCCCCACCTTGACCTCTGACCATCACTGAAAAGTAAACTGGGTCTGTGCTGATTACAAAATCTAATCAAGCGATGGTCATGATTACAAAAAAGGGAAAAAAATCCTGATTACAGCTTTGTCCTCTTAGCTTCTCTGTCTTCGATGTTGCAAAGATCATGTTGCAAGACGGAACAGGAAGCTCGGGATATGCAGAACGAGCCGGGGTAAATAAGGGGTATCAATATAGAAGGAAAAGGAAATGGCAGGAATGACTCTGAACGAAAATCATGTTCTTTTTAGTCATCACAGGAAAGAATATACAATGGGTAAGAT
>NC_051412.1:18367193-18367284 GCF_015228065.2 Penaeus monodon
AAATATATACAACAAGTATATATTTACAAACACACCCCGTAAAGCCCTCTCCACTACGCAATCTGTGCCGCAGCCCCGTCTTGAAGAAAGC
>NC_051412.1:18367345-18367487 GCF_015228065.2 Penaeus monodon
CTTAAATAGCGCACTTTAAGAAAAGAGACGGAGAAGAAGGCGAAACAGTTAGTCCCAGACAATGGCGGAGGCGGCCCCGGTTGACGGCCGCTCGCACGCGATCGCGATGCTTTCCACGACCTCTTCACGGCCACCGAAGTGA
>NC_051412.1:18367681-18368180 GCF_015228065.2 Penaeus monodon
CTGGCAGACGCGGCAGGTATTCCCAACGCCTCGACTCTCGGTTTTAATCTTCCGTCCTTCCACCTCGCTAATGGCTCCCCTTCCACGCTAAATAGGACTCCACCACGACCTCACCTCCCCTCCCCCCCACCGCCTTATAATGCCACCGTCATGCACACTGCCATGATCTCAACCCAGCTTCAGAATAGGGGCACTGGAGTGGGTGGGGAGGGGGGCATAGACCTTGGAGAAGGGGGAAGGGAGGGTAAAGAGCTTGGGGAGGAGTGAGGAAGGACATAGAGCTTGGGGATGGGAGGGAGCTCCGGGAAATGGGAGGGGGAGCACAGAACTTAGGGAAAGAGGGTGGAGGGCACAGAGCTCAGAGAGGGCGAGGGAGGGCAAAGAACTTGGAAAGGAGCGAGGGGGAAACACAGGGAGGAAGAAGAGAGGACAGCGAAGCGAAAGCCTAAGGAAGATACGAAGAGCACACAGAACACAGAGCCTGGGCATAGAGCTTAGA
>NC_051412.1:18368210-18368712 GCF_015228065.2 Penaeus monodon
CGGGACACAGAGCTACGTGATCATACACTGGGGAAATAAGCTTAGTCCTCGACCCATTCCCCGAGCCGACTCTCTATGGGAGCGTGCGCCGTTATTTTTCCGAGTGTGTGGAATTGTCTGTGAGCGCGTCTACATGTACATACATAAAGAATAGGGGTAGGAATAAGAGAAAATAATAAAAAATAAAAATCCGTGTTACTATAGCCATCATAAACTTCGAAGTATTTCCTTTTTTGTCAGTATTTCTTCGACAAAAAATAATGTTTGCAAAATTAAACATACCTCGGAAAAGCTTTACATAAAAAGACATTAATTTTCAAAAGTTCCTCGAACCAAGTCACTTTTGTAACTTCAATCTGTTCTAAAGTTTAAATAAAATTACTTCTTAAACACTATTCTGAGCCCATTCTAATTCAGCTCCTTTCATAACAGGGAACTTGGGACGGGAGACTTATTCGCAAAAATTAAACCAAAAGACAGCTAGATCTAAACAAAACGAGAC
>NC_051412.1:18368915-18369161 GCF_015228065.2 Penaeus monodon
CTTTCCATTAAACCTACAAATGCCTAACGTCTTAAGATTCATCATCTCTCATTTTCTTCATTCCTTTCATTCTTCCTTTTATTACTCCTTCCTTCCATCCTTCCTTTCTTTCTATTCTTTCCTGCTCATTTCTTTCCTACCATCCTTTCTTCCTTTTTTCTTCTCATTCCCTCCGCCTTTCATCCGTAGACTCATCCTTCCATTATTCTTTCCTTTATTCCTCCCTTCCTCCATCCCTCCCAATCT
>NC_051412.1:18369309-18369946 GCF_015228065.2 Penaeus monodon
GTATCGCGCCTCCTTTTTCCAAGACCATTCAAAACATCCTCAAGGAACACATTAAACCACACCATTTATTATATCTAGTTAAACCAGCAGGACTCAAATCACTTCCCCGAAACGAATGCCTTTACATCACCCTTCCCCCTCCCTTAACCACTCCCCCCTCGCAATATCCTTCCCCTCCTCCCAACCACCACCAACTAACTCCCTCCCCTTCCATTTTCCCCCTCCCCTCCTCTCCTTAACCCTTCCCCGCCCACGCACCCCCTTAGATCTCCGTCGAGCGCGTTAAAACCTCATCAGATAATCCCCTGCCTCGGAGCTAACACCTTCGGGCGCGGCGGAGTAATCGCAAACGTTTTCCGGGAAACGTTTAAGCGTCGGAGATGAGGTCCCCGGTTGGGCGCGTTATCCTTTCGTTTGCAAATCCGCAATTAAGCGAGGAAATTAGTACCATTACAAACACGCAATTAAGTGAATGCATAAAGTTTCAAATATACAATTAGACATGTAGGCTATATGAAGAAAATTACGAATACGCAATTAAGCATGTAAATGAATAAAAAGCAATGAAAAAAAGAGACACATGGACATACAAACCGCTGGGTAGGCATTTGAGTAGATACATGAATGAACAAAAAAT
>NC_051412.1:18370224-18370616 GCF_015228065.2 Penaeus monodon
AATCGTCCTTACTCATGGAAAGTGAAAGCGAATAACCAAGCAAGAATTCCAAGCGAAATTAGGCCAAGCGCCCCAACGGCAAGACCGCCTTTCGCGAGCCCACGAAGAAGGACAAAGCATAACGCAGAGCCAACAGGCGTGACGTCATAAGTGGCTGACTAACAGTAACACTGTTAATTCTTCCGTCAAAAACAGTAACGTCAAACCGTTAAAAATAACCTAAAAAAAAAAAAAATACTTTTTTTACCCGCCATTTTTTTTTCTTCCCGAGGAAAATATAAATAGACCAAAAACTTTATAATCAAGACATTACGACACAAACTTAAGACGGGTCGAAACGAACAACTTCGCTCTACGTCATAGCAACAACGCACCTAACTTAAGTGTGAACC
>NC_051412.1:18370967-18371125 GCF_015228065.2 Penaeus monodon
TCGCCGACGACGCAGGGAGCCTTCCCGGCCGCGTGCGAGACGAGGAAGAGCTTAAGCGGCGTCAAAATACACACCCTCGAACTTGTGGGATTTCCAGCAATCTTGCCTCGCTCGCTTTCGGAAGGGGGGGGGGAGAACGTGTATCGTGCCTAATTAAG
>NC_051412.1:18373082-18373675 GCF_015228065.2 Penaeus monodon
AAGTCTGAACCATTTCCTGAGAGAGAAATGCGTCATGCCCTCCTTTGTGCACTTCCCCCTCGCCCTCCACAAACCTCCTCTTACCTTATAGTAAAGAGGATTGGGCTGCTTTAAAGAGATTCGAGTCTGCTCCCTGAAGGGTATTTCCGTCCTTTTCCCTCCCCAGATAAACAAAGATCTTGTGGCTTTATTTGGTTGTAGTAGTAGAGAGCATAATAACAACAGTAACCGATATTAATGTCACGATGGTAATGGTCCTTACCAAGTCACCAATTTACTTATAATGGTTATTAAAGATTTTTGCCACTGTTATAATACACCTTGATGTCTTCAGTGGATACCAGCATCACGACAGAGCCTTCGATAAAATACTTTCCGAAGACGCTCTCCCTCCCTCCCTTTCCCACCTAAGGCTCCCCCCTAAGAAAGTTCCAGAAGGCAAGACAGATCAATAACATAGCAAAGTCCATAAAAAGCTCCCCTCACCACCCCCACCCCCACCCATCAATGAAAAAAAACGAAAAGACTCTTACCGCCTTGATCAATGGCGGCAAGAGGGATAGGAAACCTCACTCCCAACCTCATGCAAAGTC
>NC_051412.1:18373715-18375838 GCF_015228065.2 Penaeus monodon
TGCAGGCGTGAGTCACGAGCTCAAGTGAGAGAGACTCGGCCGGGTTGTTAGTGTCACCGGGTGTGTTCTTGCACGCCCTTGGGAGGGACGAGTTAAATGCTAATAGAGTTAGACCTTTAGAGTGATGCTTATCTATATCTCTCTTTCCTTACTCCCCAGCATCTGCGACTGCATGCAAAAGCCCTATATTACTTAATGGAACTCCTATAATGAGCATTCGATGGATCACACACTGCCAACAGTCTCTCAATTCAGTGACTCAAGGCACTCTCTCTGATGAAGCGGATGCTAAGTAGTAAAGTGGCACATATATATAGGTAAATTAATTATTAGATGAAAATAGTCACAAAAACCTGACGAGCAGAAGTCAAGGCGTGTCACGTTACGGCGTCCCCTGACGTTTCCCTTGTAACGAAACCTTAGACTGGAGGCGTCACAACCCGTCCCAGAACCAGTTCCAGGCCAGCTGTGTACACACACCGTGTAGTAGGAGGCACCAAATAGCAATGCTATGCACTACACAACTGGGGAACCGAGCCTCCAGCCTCCGCCTGTAATCCACTAAAGTGTCAATTTACGTCAAGTATCCACGCTTTGCTTCGTGGAACGGAGGGGGGACGCGAATGCACGAGCGCCCCTCCCTGACCCCAAACAGAGGAACCTTTTGCCTCCTGACGAAGCAGATGGTCGCTTCGCCTAAACTCGCAACCACACTGGGGCTCTGTTGCGCCGCCTGCGTCCGTGTTCCAGAAAAAATGTCTCCATGACCAGTGAGGACAGGCTTCGCTGCGGTTTGCTTGAAGCTCTCGCGTCGGGCTTCTCCTAAGAGGATACGAGGCTGTTCGCAAGGGTTTCACTTTCACGCTAGTTTATCCTGGTGATTTCGCTTGACACGTTTTCCACAAAGCCCTTGCTGGACTCACTCCATCACCACCGCCGAGAGGACACGAACTTCATTTCCGGGGAGAACCTGTGTGACATTTGCATTCACAGCATTTGCAACCGTGCTTTGCTTTGATTTTTAAAAATTAACACACTAGTCACGTGGGTGTCCTTTGATCAGGCGAGTGACTAACAGCCGTTGACTCTGGAGTCGCACAACGATCACAGACCACTGTCCTTGAGATTTAGGGTCATCCCATCGCCCCGCTAGTCCCCATCGCACTTACGTCATGGGTCACCGCACGCATGACCCCATGTGCTCGGCGCGAGATCCGCTCGATTCTGCAGCTCTAGCAACGAATTTTTCAACCCGCGACGTTGTAATTGCGTCCCCAGACGAGCCTCCCTCTGTCACCACGAAAAGGGAATCGGCATCGCAGGCCCGCCTTACCACGCTGTCACCGCGGCCGCCCCGCTGGCCCACTGAGGAGTGTGTGCGCGAGACTCCGCCACCCTGTCAGTGCGGACACCCTGGACTGCAATATGTCGC
The DNA here is from genome assembly GCF_015228065.2 of Penaeus monodon. Lineage (NCBI taxonomy): Eukaryota > Metazoa > Arthropoda > Malacostraca > Decapoda > Penaeidae > Penaeus > Penaeus monodon. Next base: position 18,375,148 of record NC_051412.1, read on the forward strand.
CAGCCACACTAACGTCGCCTTGCTTATACTTGGGACTTTATCAAGCTACTGGGTTTCTTCAGATAGATTATATCCGAAAATTATTTCACCAAACGTCTGGTTGTCGAAAAAATGAATAATCATCTTTCAGTCTACCTTACACGCCAACAACTGACAGGAGAAACTGAACTCAAAACAACGCATTACGTCCAAACCATAACAACTGCACCTGACCTGACAAAAAGGCTGGCAATGACGACTCAAAAGCGGGCTTAGGTTGCCAGTCGTGTTGTAGCGGTCACGAAGAGGAGATAAGGGCGAGCGGGGGAAAGGGGGGCGCAGGGGAGAAGGGGAGAAGGGGGGAGAGAGGGAGGCGAAAGGAGGCTCCAGCTGGTAAAAGCAAGGACGGAGAGGAGGGAGGGAAGGAGGAGGGGAGAGAGGAGACGGGCCGCCGAGGAGTAGGGGGGAGAGGGTAAATCGATAGAAAACAGGAGCCGGGGGAGTCCCCCCCCCCTTCCCCTCGTCCTGCCACCCCCGCGCTCACAGCTGATAGCCTTGTTTCCTTCTTCCATGTGACTCGCTGATTCAGGCTTCCCTCTAAAGGCCCCTTCTCTTTCTCTCCACTTCTCTTGCCCCTCTTTCCGAGTGCCACTCCGATCGCGTGCCATCGCCCTAAAAGGGGGCTGTCGCGATGGCACCCCATCGCTGCGAG
>NC_051412.1:18375859-18376111 GCF_015228065.2 Penaeus monodon
TCAGACGGCGGGCGGGGAGAGCTCGGCCAACGTGAGGAGGAAAACAGAGTCTGACGACAGCCTCAAACCGGGGAATAAACAATGTACGTACGGAGCTATTGTCACCCCCCCCCCGTGCCGCGCCAGGCATCCTCGCCAGAAACTATGGAGTGCGGGGAGAACAAAGGCAAAGGCAAGACGAATATACCCAGTGGTGGAAAGAAACAACGTGAAAAAAGGCAGAGGAGCAACAATTTCCTTTCTTCGTCTCTT
>NC_051412.1:18376258-18376410 GCF_015228065.2 Penaeus monodon
GTTCATAAACGTATTGCAACCAAATTCAAAACAACTTTAGACGATAAACAATCCTAAAGACAGTTTCAGAGGCATGGCAATACAAATAACTGAAACATATCCTATAAACACCATCACCTTTATTTTGGTGCTATCAACATGTGGCTTTTTTA
>NC_051412.1:18376523-18376794 GCF_015228065.2 Penaeus monodon
CACTGTCGTCAGTGCATGCATCACCCGAGCCAACACAGAATATACGTGAGGCCGCCGCATCGCAGGAATACACAGAAGAGATAAAGTAAATTACGAACAGGAGAGACCCATTAGGGAGATGAAGACCTTTATCTATGTATCACAAGGAAAGTGGTGTCTTTGCCTTGGTGCTGAAGTGCGCTTAATGGCCATTGGCCATAAATGTATCCGGGCGTACAATATGGTTGCAAAGCGTGCTGGTGACTCTTAATTGCAAGTTATGTAGGTGGAT
>NC_051412.1:18377054-18377390 GCF_015228065.2 Penaeus monodon
TCTGTGCATGTGTCCGAGATCCCATGTACTCAGCAGATACAGAGCCGCAGTGCTCAAATGGAAGAAAGGAAGGAAGGCAGAGATGCGCATCTTCCGGCATCTTTAGTTACATAGCGATTTACAACCACACCTACGAGGCCCATAATGATTTGTCTTCAGTTGCTGGACGTGGCCTGACCTTCTACTGCAAATAAAAAGCGACTAAAAGCAATACAAATGAACACTAACAAGAAGGAAAGCAGAAATTAGATAAAAGATGATACACACACTCTTACATGCTTCGATATCTGCTCAACTATACCAAAACCAAAGTATTTTAACATTGCAACTGAATAC
>NC_051412.1:18377573-18377852 GCF_015228065.2 Penaeus monodon
TGACAAGCGACAATGAGATAACTTTTCGCCTCCTCTGTTGGCAGCAGCATCAAGGGCAGGCATGATGAGAGCACATCAGTCACATAACCGCATGAACGCTCCCACGTCTAGAGTTATGTTGGCCGTCAGCGCTGCCTTTTGGAGCATACCCCGTACGAAAATAATCTCTGTTTAGAAGACGCGAAAGTATATGGATTATCTCGCGCATAACACACATAACATAGTACGACGAAAACTCAATTCCGAGCTCGACTGAAATCTCTAGTTATTATATTTCAT
>NC_051412.1:18377892-18378010 GCF_015228065.2 Penaeus monodon
CTTATTGGATTCCTGTTGATGTCTAAAAATTGGATAGTGGCCTAAAAATAACCCATTTCACTTTCATATACCTTTATCACGACATTGTATGCAAGTAAAAAAATAGCAAATGAAAAAA
>NC_051412.1:18378079-18378156 GCF_015228065.2 Penaeus monodon
TGTTTTCAATGCAAGTGTGTCATAGTCCCAAACTGGTTTTAAGAAATATTCAGAGTAGCCTAAAAAAATACACTGTA
>NC_051412.1:18378871-18379166 GCF_015228065.2 Penaeus monodon
ACCTGCACCTACGTCCTCCATCCTACTTTCCCTGAGCCAAGCCAAGGCACATCCCTCATGCAAAGCCGGAGAGACCGACACCCGTGGGCCCCCCCCCCCCCCCAGCCTTAAAACCAAAGGTGGCGGCGACGATAAGGTTCTCGCTCGGTCAGCCAACCGAACAAAACAATAAAAACAAAAAATAAAAGCTGACAGCTCTTATCAATTTAGGTAATAAAAGCTTGGGAAAATCTTCGGGAAACTCTTAGTGGCGATGTTTGATATATATAACGCGTATGCATAGATGTATATGTAG
>NC_051412.1:18379299-18379463 GCF_015228065.2 Penaeus monodon
TATTAACAAATCCTATGACGGATAGTACTCTAAACATTTTCCCCTTCTTACATGCATGACGAGCACTCCCTCTCGCTCCAACCTCCTCCATTGTCACAACGAAACCCCCTCGCCATTTCCACCTCCCCCCCGGCTGGATGACGGAGATGAGGAAAGCACAGGCG
>NC_051412.1:18379675-18380507 GCF_015228065.2 Penaeus monodon
ACAAAGGGCACCACCAAGGGCCTTCGCTGTAGGGGGCCGCACGAGGGGGGAAGGGGCGCTGCTCCCTTTTGAATAAACAAGTCTCTATGGCCTGGTGTTTACCCGGTGAAAAAGAGGCGAAAACGAGTGGAAAGAAGAGAAAACATGTGGAATGTACAGAAAACAAGTGGAAAGAATAGAATACAAGTGGGGGGAGGGGGAGGGGGAGGAGAAAACTGAAAACAAGCGAAAACGAGTGTAAAGAAGAGTAAAATAAATGGAGAGAAGAGAAGTGGAAAAAAAACAGAAAACAGGAGGCGCCGCGAGGAAACCCGGGACCAGTTTACATACGCACCGCCATCCCCATTACCTCCCGACCGAGACATAACGCGGCGTGGAGCGGCATAACTCATACTGGCGGCGCCCCGTGTGTGAGGGGCGGTTACGACAGCGTTTTATGAACGGCGGCGCGGGACAAATGCCCAAATGGACGCCGTATAAACTAGATAGGGATAGGGGATGTCGCGACCATTACTTCAGGCTCGGTGGGGAAGCAACCATTCGAATAATTACACCTACCGTACTTAGGCAGGCGGACGAACCAGCATTACGGTCTTCTAACTCACCTGCGGAGATAAAGAGAAAGATAATAATTATCAGACCAAACTGCATCCATCTCGTAAAGAAACAGACAATTAGCCATAATAATCTGGTTCTGACGTCATGACAACGACGATCCAACACAATATTTTTGGCGTCACAGAAAACGGACATGTTCCAGCCAATCACAAGCAAGGAAAAAAATCTGATTGGTCGAATCTCGGTTTACAATTCCATGTTTATAAATCCCGAT
>NC_051412.1:18380788-18381527 GCF_015228065.2 Penaeus monodon
CAGAACCACCTCGACCAACAGTGAAAGTAAGAGATAAGAATGCCTAAGGCTATGAGTGTGCTTGTGCATGTGCCTGTGCAAGCGTGTCTATCTGTTTCGTGTGCGCGCGCCTGAGTCAGCGCACTCTCGCACCTTATGCCCTGAGTGGCCTCAAGCTTGGCCATAACCCCGATCATGCAGGCGCTCATGACGCTGCATGCCCACTTGCCCAGACACCCGTGCCTGACCCCCCCACCCACACCCCCACCCACACCCCCTAGGACAAAGGACGGAGACAAGGATCGATCTCTCCGCCCACTTGGTTAACCACAGGTATTTGTCCTCTACTATAAACCTTGTCAGCTAATTATAAATATTTTTAGATTCTTAAATTATGATAACGCCCGTCTCTATTGTCTTTTGAGTGAGTATTTCTCTTGCTCGTGATCACAACATCGGCGCCTGCCCTTATCTATTGTCATCTCGTATAAACCAATTATATGCGCGTGTGTGCGCGTGCTTGCATCGACCAACAAACAAAAAATAAAGCAAACCATGCCACAACAATCACACGATTACATCATAACACCGATTTCCGATTTTCGATTCCCGATACCAACCCCCGGCAGCGCAAACAGGTCTGATCAGCACTTCCCGAAAAAATGTCTTCTGCGACTAAAGACTTACGACCCAGGGCCTCCACGCGACCTCCCACGACCCGCAAAAGACGAGGAGAGTGACCTACGTGGATGCGCAAGGC
>NC_051412.1:18382582-18383084 GCF_015228065.2 Penaeus monodon
CACAAACATTAAAGCACCTGCTCCTTCTCCAGCTTCGCAAACCAAGCAAAGACCCAGAAGCTATACACATTTAGCAGCTCTTAATCACCTGTCTCGTTGCTAATTACCTGGCGTAACTCAACCCAATTAGCGTCCCGGCGCCTCGCTGTCGACCTGCATCTCTGCATACCTCCGAGTGCGTTTATTCAACAGGCATGAATTATGAAACGATGCTTAACAGATATTTCCACAAAAAATCTGACTCTCCAGGTGAAAAAATCCCCCGTAATAATTTACTTTCACAATCGACTCAACAGAACCTTCCTACGCCGATTATGGCAATATCATCACTACATCATCACTACGCCGATAAAACGAGTACTAGTAAAAAGAACAAATATTTAACGTGAAAACTCTCCCAATGCATCTGTGCGAATCTCTGCCCCAGTTACATATCTGTTTCAAAACTGGTTCTGTAATTGTAATGTGAAACCAGTTCCGTAATGGTAATCCCACCCGGGAA
>NC_051412.1:18383217-18383401 GCF_015228065.2 Penaeus monodon
ATTCATATCTAAACTACGGAAAAAATAGTTACAAGAACTAAAACAAGTAATAACATTATGGCCGCAATATTTGCATCAGACATTAATTTAACTTCCTATTAGTGTAACTCTACATGTGTTCAATGTTTTGAATATTCATTTGAATATATGTGAATGATTCTGTTTCTATCCGTCTTCAAATCAC
>NC_051412.1:18383647-18384430 GCF_015228065.2 Penaeus monodon
GCTTGACTGCGATTTGCCTATAGGCTGTTCCAATTCCTAAGTCATTCCCAATGAAGTTGTCTGCCATTCCTACGTCTCCATCATCGCCACCGTCTCCGCTGTTCCTTCACTTTCAAGTAGAAAACCAAAAGGCACGACGCCCTTGTCGTGCCTGCACCGTTCCAGCAGCTTCGCACACAAAAGCAAAACGTACCTTCCCTCCTGCCACGCCTTCGTCGTTCACAAAGGAGAGCGAACTACCATGCAAAGCTGTGCTCACTTCTTGCCTCCTTCCTGCGGCACGGAAGTACTGAAGTTTCTATGGATCACCTGCGGCTGGAAGACCCTGTCCTTTGGCGTCCATAAAGTCAACACTTAGTACGGCAGCAGCTTCTTTTTTCCCTCATATCAAACTCTACAACCGGAAGATGTTTTCCGTATCATTTAGAAGGACGTTTTCAGCATGGCTTCTGACTCTCCCCGCCCGTTCAACAAGCAAAGATATTGCCCCTTAGTTCCTTCCCTCATGGACTACTATACGACGACTTCCTGGTGAGATTGTCTCCGGCGCAGATAAGCTCACATCACAGAGCCATCGGGAGCCATTCTCTGGCCAGCCTCCAAGGGCACTGCAGCATCCCAGGCACTCGCCTTAATGACGGGGACCCTCCGCTCCCAGGGCCACGGAACGACGCTACCAGATCCTGACCGTCCTTCGCTACGTGGTCTTACAGTCCATCTCTTGTCAATAAATCCCTATAACCACCATTGAGTTCAAGTCCCGTGTCAGATGGCTCTTTACAT
>NC_051412.1:18384548-18384640 GCF_015228065.2 Penaeus monodon
ACGTAATAATCAATTAAGCTAGAGCGAACATAAGTCACTACTGAAAGAAGATAAACTAGTTACTTGATTAAGCACACTCATTAAGTAATGGT
>NC_051412.1:18384772-18384916 GCF_015228065.2 Penaeus monodon
AGAGTTATGAAAAATGCTTCCCAGGCAAAAATCCAAAACACAAAACTAATAAAAAATAACCACTTAAAAAAAGAAAAACATGAGGCAACAACAAGGAAAAACCTCTGTGGCGATGACGGCCCTTTGGATCCAACCCCCGAGGGA
>NC_051412.1:18385370-18385772 GCF_015228065.2 Penaeus monodon
CCATTGCCACATTTTCCGAGTCCTTCCTTCACTTTCACTCCGGGCAACCGCCAAACCTTGCCCGAGCTATAAAAAGCGTTGACAATAAAGCCATCAATAAAAGCCAATCCGTCCCTCGCTAAAGCCCGGCCGTCCTTTCCACAAATCAGCTGATTGGCAGGAACCCCATTCCCCAAACCAGATTGTCCCTCGCGGATGCGCCGAGGATTCGCTCGCTTTTTTTTTTTTACTTTTTGTTTATGCATGTGTGTCTGTTTTCTAAATTTCTATCTTTTCTTTCTCTTTCTCTTCTCTCTCTTTTCTCTCCTTTCTCTCTCTTCTCTCTCTTCCATCCTCCCTCTTCTCTTTTCTATCTAACCGCTTTCCTCTTCTTTTCTTTCTCTTCTCTCTCCTTCCCGGTTT
>NC_051412.1:18385830-18385989 GCF_015228065.2 Penaeus monodon
AACTTCCCTCTCCTGTATCCTGTTTCAAGCTGCAATGCCCCATAAAAAGGTTGGATACTATCTGATCAAAATGTATCAGTGTTGGCATAATTGTCCCCAATTTCCTCTTTCTAGCGAACAAATATAAATTATAAAAGAATATCTTCGCATCTTTTCAGG
>NC_051412.1:18386706-18387547 GCF_015228065.2 Penaeus monodon
TCGGGGAGGGGGGGAGGGTAAGGTTGGGAGGGTTAGATCCCCGACGAGAGCAACGCGACCCATAAAAAAACGGCGAATGAACGACCCTGTTGATCCTTCCCCCCCCCCCATCCTCCTCAATTCACAGCCTCTGCTCTATTTTCCGGCTTCGTCTACATTCCACCTGTATGCAAGTCCAATTGTGTGTAAGTCCACCTGTACCTAAGTCCACCTGCATCTCAGTCCACCTGTCTCTAAGTCCACCTGTATTTAAGTCCACCCTTATCAAAGTCACTTGTATCTAAGTCCACCTGCATCAAAGTCCACCCTTATCAAAGTCACTTTACCTAAGTCCACCTATATCCAAGTCCCTTTGTATGTTCACTCACACTTTTAAAAAAAAGTTCTCGTCCTGTTTCATTTCTCTCTTACTTACTTTCTCTTCCTTAGTAATCCATCCGTATTTTACCTTTTATTTCTCCTACGGTTCACTCGCAACGCACCTGTTGCTCATCTACATCTACTGTATATCTTCAGCTTTGTTTATTTTACGTGTACTTTATCTATATTCCTTCTGTTTCATCCGTTACCTATCAAGGCATTTAATCTTAAAAAAATAAAATAAAACTACCTTGAATACCATATACAATAATCTCTCATTAGCTCTGTAAACAAATTGTATATGTATTGTTGATATTACTTTCATTGTTACTGTTATTGCACATGCTCACTTTTTATCGTTACTGAAGTTACCATTGCTGAAATTAAAAATGTAGTGTTTTTCTTAGATCTATTTCGCATACAACATTTCATATGAACGGATCTTCGTGAGCTTCCATAATTTCGTGAATTTAAGGTATTC
>NC_051412.1:18387628-18387727 GCF_015228065.2 Penaeus monodon
TATCCAAACACGAAGTTTTGCAGCAATAATAATCATAAACGATTTATAATCTTCATTACGACACGCGAAACACCAATGCCGCACCAAGAACGTACAGTC
>NC_051412.1:18387833-18387972 GCF_015228065.2 Penaeus monodon
CCCAGTGCACTTGGCTTCGACCACTTTATCAGGTGAACTTAATCTGAAAGTTTTTTGGCTGTGTTTCGCCTCCTTAATCCTCATTAGTATTCATCCTCGGCCGCCTGCGCGCTCTAGGTCTCAGGAGCTGCACTGGCGG
>NC_051412.1:18388210-18388385 GCF_015228065.2 Penaeus monodon
GACGTACACGCACGCACACGTTTCTTCTGCTTCATTTATGTATGCTGATCAATACAAGCCACACGAGGAACCGCCACGGCGCCACAGCCTAACTTACCTGGGCCTACGTGCTGGTGACATGTATACACTAGCTAAGATTAGCCCTGGGAAAGCTCCGATTAAAATTCCTTTTCGT
>NC_051412.1:18388866-18389329 GCF_015228065.2 Penaeus monodon
AAGTTCTTCCCCGTCGGTGCATCTTTTGAAGGCGTCGAAAAGAGCTTTGCTATTGGTTCACCCTTAGGCTTCATTCAGGCCTTATCCCGGCACACCCTTCCGTCTTCCCTCTGCAACCCTGAACAACACCCTCACCGCCATCACACCCTACGCCACCCTGATTACCATACACCCCAAGCACCACACACGCTACCCTCACTACCACAAACAGCACGCTATTTAACCCCCCTCCCCCTTCTACCACACATACACACCCTTAGCCGCGACCCTTAATCCATCTCCGCCCCTAATCCCACCGCAGATTTATCCTCGCGACGCCCTTAATCCTATCAAGGATGCCTCCTTCCGTACGCTAAGTATCCCTGGCCGCATTATCCCGCACTAATGAACATACATTTCCCCAAAAATGAATGAATAAACAAGTACGTTAATAATTAAGTCAATAAGATAGTAAGGATAGTAA
>NC_051412.1:18389530-18390327 GCF_015228065.2 Penaeus monodon
TAGCTCGCCCGTCCGTTCGCCTGCCCATAGTTACGACGCGCGTCCGTCCATCAGTCAATCAGTCTGCCAATCAATGTACCGCTCACTAACTAAATAAAACACCTCATCTGACTTATATTCATCACTCAGCATCACTCCCTCATTCTATGACCCTCACCACCACTCCCTCACCACCACTCCCTCATTCCACGACCCTCACCACCACACCCATTCTACGACCCTCACCACCACTCCCTCATTCTACGACCCTCACCACCACTCCCTCACCATCACTCCCTCATTCCACGATCATCACCATCACTCCCATTCTACGACCCTCATCACCACTCCCTCACCACTATTCCCTCATTCCACGACCCTCACCACCACTCCCTCATTCTACGACCCTCACCACCATTCCCTCATTCCACGAGCCTCACCATCACTCCTTCATTCCATGACCCTCACCAACTCCCTCACTCCACGACCCTCACCACCATTCCCTCATTCCAGGACCCTCACCCCCCCCTCCCTCACTCCACTCACCCCGCCACGACCCTCACCACCATTCCCTCATTCCAGGACCCTCACCCCCACTCCCTCACTCCACTCACCCCGCCACGACCCACGCACACCCCGCTGCCCTTCCAGCATCGAGAGGGCACCGGTGTCCCGCCCGCCCATGGACGCCCCAGCTGGCCGCCCGTGATGAGCCGAAGCCTCGCCTCCTTCCTTTATGCAGCTCATTTCTTATTCAAGCTTCCCTCTCCAAGAGATCCTCATCTAATGAATCACAGACGGAATAAATGGATTGTGAT
>NC_051412.1:18391059-18391260 GCF_015228065.2 Penaeus monodon
ACATACCAAAACTCACCAGAAACAAAAGTAAAAACGAGGGAGACCCCGGGAGACGCCGCCCTGCCCAGAGCCCCACCCACGCTGCTTCCTCCGCCCACCTCCCGGCAGCCGCGACTCCATCCCGCCCGCCCCTCGGGACGTCAACGCCCACCTTATTCTCGTATCCTTCTCACGGCACCGCCCGCTCTCCCGGCAGGCTGG
>NC_051412.1:18391366-18391757 GCF_015228065.2 Penaeus monodon
CGCCGCTTATCCTTATTCTGAACCTCACACTTACATAAACTCTTACTCTTGCTCCACACTTCACACACCTTCCTCCGCTACACCCACAAAGTAATCCCCTCAACCGAGAAACAGCAGACAAGCACCCCAGGACCCCCCACTAACCCCCGCAAGACCCCCGCGCAAACGAGCAACCCCCAACCAAGCGGAATGCATCACACCCCAGCAACAATTCCGCCCCCGGCTCCTCCAGCCCCTCCCCTCCCCCCCTCGTTGCCAGCCGAGTCAAATTGGCCCTTTTCAAGTCGAAAATAAATCTTGCATCGCGTGATGTCAGATTTATCATCCCTTGCTCTCGTGATGTGTGTATAAATGTAAATAATACTTACATGAATGAAGAAGTAAATACGGG
>NC_051412.1:18391895-18392156 GCF_015228065.2 Penaeus monodon
TAAACCGCACATGTAGCACATTTGAAATGCAGACTCTTCACAGGTAAAAAATAACCACAGCTAAAATGACATCAGCCTCAGCAACCATGTGGCTACAAGATATAATTAACTTAAGCAACGATACGTTAACACGAGCTCTCTTCCTCTACTTGTCTTTCTCTCTCTTAATGAGCCCTTTTCTTCTCATCTGCTGATTCCTCTTTCTCTCTATGCCCGTTTCTTTCATTCTTATCTAAATGTCTCTGTCTTTGTCTCTCGACA
>NC_051412.1:18392423-18392687 GCF_015228065.2 Penaeus monodon
AATCTGCTTGCTCTGTTCCCTGGTTACCTGCATGATTCCACGCTAACAGTCAGCCAGCTAGTCATCTGCCCACCAGCGGGTAAGCCTAAGAGTCAAGTCGGTAAAGCCAGGTCACCACCCTCGTAGCCATTTAAACCCAGCCTAATCGCACCTTCCATAGGTCTACGCGCCGAAATCGAACGGGTATCCAACGTCCACTCAAGACCGAAGGGGTCATGGCGTGCCATGCTCGCGTGACCTACGGCATTAGGTTCTTGAGCTCAT
>NC_051412.1:18392738-18393258 GCF_015228065.2 Penaeus monodon
GGTCACATCTCAGCCGTTGACATGGAGTCTCAGCAACCATAATTTAGCCGGCACCCCCAAAAACGTCATGTATAAACTCGACATAAAACAATCTTCAACATTCTTTAAACTCCGTCACGTTTCATCACACAATAAACATCTCTAAAACAAAAATGACAAAGAAAAAACAACCAATCAAGTAATCAAGGATCCCACATCCAACCCACGACAACAAATCAACGCTCTTCCCCCTGCTCACCGGCTGCTTGGACGCGAAGCTCCAGAAGAAAAAAAATGACAAGGCATAGTGCGAATCCCAAGAAGTGAGTGTTAATGGGTCCAAAATAAATCTAGTTTGTGAATCTTACAAGTGAGATGTTGAGGGCAGGAGGCCTTCGGCGGACGCGTTCGCCTCAGCAACCCACGCGTTCCGGCCTTTGTTAATTCCATTAGCTGCCACAATCGTCCAACTTTCCAGCAAAACCACACTGAATAGAAGTAGAAATATAGGGTCATGATCATACGAGATAGTCACACAAGT
>NC_051412.1:18393555-18393835 GCF_015228065.2 Penaeus monodon
GGCATTTCCTGCCCTGCTCAGTGGGGGCATGGAGCGATTCGTACCCCGAGGGAGAGAGGAAGGGGTGCGAGAGGGAAGAGTTGCCTTGTAAGGAAGCGGGGACCCACCTGCCTCAGGGCGGAGGGGTCCTGGGCCGAGGGAAAGCCCTTCCTTCCCCCACGAGGGATCCTGCTGGGCACACGGCAGCCGCACCGCCAGGGAGTCCCATCTCCATTCACTTCGTGTTGTTGCGCCTCCCTAACACCCCTCGCCCCTGTACCGCCGGGATCTAGGGTAAGAC
>NC_051412.1:18393861-18394481 GCF_015228065.2 Penaeus monodon
TCCCGCAAAGGCCTACTTCGCTCGCATGCACAACGTGATCCGTCGGGGCGAGGCAGCGGGGGAATGAGGTTGCCCGAAGCCCCGGCCAGGCCCTAAGCCTCCCAAAGACGTGCAAATGATTCGGCGCCTGCAGTGGCACCGTCGCTCCTCTAAAACGCATTATTCACGCCTTCGCGCTCGCTCTAATTGGAAAAGCTTTGGGTCACGCTCAAAGGAGACGATAAATGGCGTGGGCTGGCAAGGGAGGCTCATTTCACAAGTAGGTCTACGATATAAAATGCAACATCCACGAAGAGTCGAAATGTCTCGTAAATATTTTCCAAGCTTTGAAGATGTATCAAAATAATGATAAATTGATAGGGAGAGAGAACACTACGAAATTGTTCTGAATCTTAAAAATATATCAGAAGAATGATAACATGATTGGGAGAGATAAACCTACGAAATTTTCCTGAATCTTGAAAATATATCAGAATAATGATAAACTGAGGGGGAAAGATAAAAGTACGAAATATCTTCCAGATGGCAGTTATCTCCCTCTCCGTCTTCCCTACAAAACCACAGCAGGAAGCATGGGGAATAAGGACCTCTATTCTGCTCTTCAAAAGATGACTGGCCCG
>NC_051412.1:18394852-18395081 GCF_015228065.2 Penaeus monodon
AGCGAGCATTTTCAGAATGACGACCCCGCTGCCCACAAACGAGCGGAGATGGAGTCCTCGATTTCATTAGCGGAATTAGACTCGTATTCCATTCCAAGGGAGAGACGATGCCCCGGCCCCGTGGTTCACAAAGAAAACTCAGCTGTTACTTACGGTCACTGCACTCCGCCAAACAAAGCAGACTCACCTGGAAAAGAAAGGCATTTAAGAAAACATTCCTTTGGTTGTT
>NC_051412.1:18395818-18396262 GCF_015228065.2 Penaeus monodon
GAAATAATTCACATACCGTTCGTCACATCGTACTAACATATGCTAGCCTACAACCCAAACGTACTGTTCACCCCCGGCCTACTTCGTCTCCCATCCTCGTGCAATCACAGTATTTCCAAAGCAGCCGAGCGTGACTCCAGACTACCAAGCCTCGCGGAATCTCGCGTCTGTAGTCCCGCGAGCAGCCGGCTAACGAGACAACAGGAATACAACAAATACAGATGTTTATCTTGGCTCCCTGTGTGGCCCGAAGCAAGATGTGGTCACCCGCACACCTGACCGCAAACTTCTTGACCGCTGGTGCGGAGCTGGCGCCGACAACAGGGACTGAAGCTGCAACAACCGCCCAAAGCGACCACCGCTGGGTGACTTCTTGCATTCGACAATCATGCAGTCAGCTAGCATGTAGTCAGCAATGTGTTCGTGATTTTATTATTATCATCA
>NC_051412.1:18396744-18397174 GCF_015228065.2 Penaeus monodon
GTTCAGTCAATCTGTCTACTTTCCTCACTGACTCACTCCACCTTCCGTGCGCCATTCACCTTGCCATTCACTCGTGCTTCACTCGCCCCCAACCCTTCAGTGCACCACCTTCCCTTGCACTACATTACGTCGCTTTGTTTCTCCGTGCTATATATGATGCTGCAATCTATGCCCTTCCTTGACCACTTAGCCCGAGTCCATGGTTATCAACCACTTATCAGTCTTGTCAGTCAAACGGTAAGCGAAGAGCTCTCGATGGCGAAGTTCCCAGTGACCACCTGCTTCGACGTTGCACAACGCAGGTACATGGCATTCACAGGTGACCAAAATCGATAACCATAAGATAAAACAACACATGGGACAATTCGTGAAGCCCCGTAATGTTAACCAACAAGCACCACGTAGTACATTTACACATTCACAAGATCAA
>NC_051412.1:18397563-18397837 GCF_015228065.2 Penaeus monodon
ACGCAAACACGCCTAAACCCAGGAATGCCCCTCTCCGCTGCTGACACCCCCACACACACCCATTACAGATGCCACGCGAATCCCCGAATCCCCGAAGCGCCCGCAAGATGGGGCGTAATCCCCCCTCGAGCCGCCCCCGCCTGGTCGGCCTCCCCGCCACGGCGCTGTGGATCCCCGACAGAATTCCGCCTTGATCAATGGTGCGGCGAAGCGCTTCCTCGGAGGACCTCGACTCCTTGAGGAATGTCGGGTGTTGCGTCTCCTCGCGCCGTCG
>NC_051412.1:18397935-18398163 GCF_015228065.2 Penaeus monodon
CCCACCTCCGTCGCTGCTCCTCACCCCTCCTCTCGATCTTACTTTCATTAGTTAGCGCTCTGACTCACTCTATATTCTTCACTTTCTTTTAATTGATGTTGTTTCTGTTCTAACGACCTTCTTGCATCATCCCGGACTCCACCTTTCCTTTCTGTAATCATTCATTCATTCGTTTTCTTCATACCTCCCTCGTCGTCTATCTTACAGCACGCTCCTTTGCCTTCATAC
>NC_051412.1:18398572-18399283 GCF_015228065.2 Penaeus monodon
ACCCCCCCCTCGCCTATCAAAGCCCATCGTTTCTCAGCCTCTCGCTCAGGTCCTCTCGCTGTTTTGGCACCGTCCTTTCCTATCTCGGGGCATCTGAGACAGCGCTCTTGAGAGAAAAACGTAAGAGGTACAGGGAAGAGCCACGTTTACTGCGGGTCTCATAAACTGTTCGGAGAGTGGGAGACTTTCTGGTAACTTCTTTTTTTATATACATCTCTTTTTTAACTACTTGAAGAATTTATATTTCAGGAGAGTACGAACATTTCCACTAAACACGAATTTACTCGACTACGGGACCATAAAAAATAGGCAGGAAGGTATTTGGTCGAAACGCACTAGCGTATCTTCTCGCGGAAATTACAACCCAGTTTCGCCGTTTAAAAATGGAGGAAGAGATACTATCTTGGTGTTTACGTATTCAGCGATTCGCTTCACACGCACGTGCGCGCGCATGTGGAGGTCGTGAGGTTAGTGCGAGCCGAACTGCCTATCTAGTCCGTTCCACGAGCTCTGGGACAAAAAAAAAAAAACGGGATTCGGGACACTAACCCGTAGCGAATTAAATTTTAGTTTTATGTAACATCATCATAACACTAGAGTACAGCAATTTTTGGATATGTTTGGGCCATTTTCGCCTCGAATTTTTCGCAAGACTCCGTGGAACAGACCACAGGGTATTCTTAGTAGTGCAGGAATGGAATGCTACAGAAT
>NC_051412.1:18399957-18400209 GCF_015228065.2 Penaeus monodon
GTGCGTGTGTGCTTGCTTCCGTCCCCTCGTGTTTACCCTCCGCGCAGCAGCACGGGGAAAGACGCAGCCCCGCAAAGGAACCGCAATAATCTCCCCAACATCAAAGGGTGGGGAGGAGGGGGGGACTAGGGTGACTGTTCACATTGTTATGCAACCTGCAATCAACATGCAAAGACCCTGAGGGGCACAGCGCGAGAGAGAGACGCCCTGGCCGCGGGTCTGCGCCCTGCCCTCGACGCTCCCCTACGCCCG
>NC_051412.1:18400492-18401037 GCF_015228065.2 Penaeus monodon
CCCCTCCACGATCCTTCCCCCAGTCTGGTGCTCCTTCTACAACCCCCTCCCCTAGACTGGTGACCTTTTCACAACCCCTTCCAATTTTCTTGGTGCCCATTCGCAACCCCCTCTCCTAGTCTGGTGCCCCTTCCACGACCCCTTCCCTACCTTACTGCCCCTTCCACGACCCCTTCCCTACCTTACTGCCCCTTCCACGACCCCTCCCCTACCTTACTGCCCCTTCCACGACCCCTCCCCTACCTTACTGCCCCTTCCACGACCCCTCCCCTACCTTACTGCCCCTTCCACGACCCCTCCCCTACCTTACTGCCCCTTCCACGACCCCTCCCCTACCTTACTGCCCCTTCCACGACCCCTCCCCTACCTTGAAGCCCCTTTCGCGATCCTCCATCCAGCCTCATGCTCCTTCCATGACTTCCTCTCGCTGCATAGTGCCTCTTCCACCGGCCCCCCCCCTTCCCCCTACCCTTCAGCCTCCATTTCCTCTGCCTCCGCTGCCTGCCCGACCCCCCCCCCCCCAAGCCTACCTGACCCTCAGTGGC
>NC_051412.1:18401187-18402366 GCF_015228065.2 Penaeus monodon
ACTACTACAATTCCCTTTTTTCCCATCCCCTGCGTTTATTCTATATCCAAGTTTATTGCTCTCCCTCCTTCAACTTTTACTCCGTTTCCTCTCGATTCCTCGCTTTAGTGTACCATTTTCATAACTCATGCTTTTATGTAAATGCAAACTAGCCCTTCTCACTTTCATTTATTCTGCTTCGCCTCCCACTGCATTTATTCTGTTCTCTCCACACGCTCGCCACGGCGCTCTGGGTTCGTCGCGCTTATTGAAAGTCATACGGTAAAAGTTGCCATTTGCAGTCGTAAGTGGCAAGTTGTGGGTAATATGGCAATTCGCAAGTCAAAAGTTGGAAGTCTAGAGCCATGGATCGCCGGTCACAATGCCCAGTTTTCAAGTCGCAAATCTGGAGCCAAAAGTCAAGTCGCAAGTCGCAAATCTCAACCCGCAATTCCAAATTCGCTAGTCTCGAGTCGCAAGTCACAATCCCAAAGAATCGAGGAACCTTTCGCAAAATGCCGGCAAATCACGTTACAAGTCGCAAGTCTCCGAGCCACAAATCACAAACCACAAGGTACAAGCAGCCATTCGCAAAAAAAGAAAGAAAAAAAAGTCGCAATTAGCAAGTCGCAAGTCGCCCCTCCCATCCCCCCTCGCTGTCCCACTTCTGTTCCCATCTCGCCATTTACCTTTAACGCGTTTCGCTGTTCGGAAGTTCGAAGGTCAACTCTGGCCCTCGCAATATGCAAATTTGCCAATAAAATGCAGAGTTGAAGCGATACTCACAACGCTAGGATAGGCTTCGCTTTGTCAACTGCACTTATACGAGATGAAAATCAAAATACGGAATTCTAACCTACAGCCTGAGTATAAAAACACATCAGCATTTATAGAAAGTGCCGAATATTTATAAAATCAAGAAATATAAGGGGGAAAAGAAAGGAAATATCAAGTCACATGATAATCCCGATCATTCTCCCCATCTCATATTTTTTCTATTAATCTCCCTTGCGATTCATTCGCACGAGAAAGCAAAAAATAACAACTCCATTTCCGGAGGCGAATATACTTCACTGACACCACTACATTCCTCTACAGAGTCAGAAACGTACTAACTTTCTTATTAAAATATACCATGATTCTTTACGATAGCGACCATGATTACGAGACAAATACTTTAACCAGTCAACTCATGTTCGT
>NC_051412.1:18402795-18403142 GCF_015228065.2 Penaeus monodon
ATCAGCAACGCCGAGGTAAATTCTAATTCTGAAGGCTTCCGCCAGACACTGGCATGATAGCTGAACTGAGGAGAGGACTGAGAAGGGGGTGTCAAGGATGGGGGGGAGGGGAGTCGGGAAGGGGAGGGCTGACAATGTGAAGTTTCACTCGCAAATAACTCCGCCAAGAGGAAGTCCGTGACAAAAAGAAAAATACTGATAGAATGTCTGCAATGATCTGGTGCCAGGCAGCGCTTTCACGCACACGCACGTACGATGCAAAAGTAAATAATCCATTCACTCGCACTGGCATTTCACTACCTTTTTATTACTTTTTTTCGATTTTTCTTTCTTATCCACGTTCCTTA
>NC_051412.1:18403411-18403996 GCF_015228065.2 Penaeus monodon
GCGCTGCTACTCCAAGCACTTACATTCACAAACAATGAAACCAAAAATAACTCAGCTCCCCTTTCCATATACACTGCAACTGCTACATAACAAATCGACGAACCCATGCATATACAGTCACAACAGAAACATATGCCACAGCACCAATCACAGCAACGGAATAGCATATGCCACAGCATCCGAAATATTTCTGACGAATACAGCGCATAAAACAGCATATGACGCAGCACATAACACACCATTACTTGCCACAGCGTCCCAGACACAGTAAGACAAACCAACTATCATGGCACAGCACCAATGATAGCATTAGGAACTTCTAACCCGGCACCACTAACGCATAATATGACTCGCACACAAAAAAACTAACACAGTAACCAAACATAACACCAGCGCAGCACATAGAATTGCACTCAACACATCACCACCCATTTTCCCCACAGCAATGGACCCAACATAACAACACCCAATATAACACCACACAATTTTTTTACAGCACCGAACACACCAGAACATACCTCAATACAACATTGAATAACACAAATTAAAACCACGCAAAAAAAAATCACAGCATCGAGCACACCT
>NC_051412.1:18404142-18404297 GCF_015228065.2 Penaeus monodon
ACAACAACACTCAGCATGCAAAACAACACCTCGCAGATATTCTCACAGCATCGAACACAGCACCCAACGGCCGTGTCTCCACCACATTCCAGCAAAGGACGCCACTGCATACCGGAATCGCGAAGGGCGGAACGTAAATGATCAAATGCCGTGAC
>NC_051412.1:18404679-18404830 GCF_015228065.2 Penaeus monodon
GTATATCCCACGAATTCCATCTCAATCCAAAAGGGAAATTTCGACCCCCATGTTGGAGAGATCGTTCCACGTGGCCCTCGCTCTCGACTCTGCGCGAATGGCAGAGGAAAGGATAACGTAAAGGGGAGAGAGTGCGAGACTAAGGGGGGGG
>NC_051412.1:18404951-18405391 GCF_015228065.2 Penaeus monodon
AACAATTAAACAGAGAAAGGGCGAGGAGAGAGATCATTAGGATCGCAACGAAAATTAAAGAAAAAAAATCGCTCGCTAAAAACACACAATAAAATCCCTATGAGCACTTTGTAAATATTTTTTCATTCGGACGCCAACGCTATTCGAAACAACGATATTGACCATAGAAAACGCTCGACGACACAACGACCGTGTTCCTTCGTCTCATATTGGATCCCGGGACTGACAGCGACATCTTTTTTTTCACTTTCATTGAGATAAAGAGGGAGGGAGAAGGGGGAAAGGAGGAGAGGAGGGAGAGAGGGAGAGAGGAGGGGGAGGAAGAAGGGGGAGAGGAGGGGAGGGGAGAGAGGATGAAGAGGGGGAGAAGAGGGAGGGAATGATAGAAACAGGGAATGAAAGAGGAGAGAGGGAGGGAAAAAGGACAGAGGAAGGGAAGT
>NC_051412.1:18405476-18405576 GCF_015228065.2 Penaeus monodon
TGAGGAGAAATATATGAAGAAAGGGAAATAGAGAGAGGAATGATAAGAAAAGTAGATAAAATGGAAGAGAAAATACCAGCCCACCTACCCACCCAAAATG
>NC_051412.1:18405623-18406229 GCF_015228065.2 Penaeus monodon
GAGTCAGCGAAAGACGGGTGATACAATGCGAGAATTTTAAAAGGAGGAAGCCAACAAGGAAGTGAAAGCGACGAAAGGGATGAGCCAAACGTTTTTGAAATTGAACAACCTCGTCCAAGGCATAACCCCCCACCCCCACCCATCCTCCTTCAATTACATCCTGGTAATTACGCCTAATCATTTCTGTCTTTTTCTCTTCTTTTTTTTTACTCAAATACCCTCTTGCGTGATGAGACAATACCACAACAAAAGCAGATAAATTCCGAACACCGTAAAGCAAATAGCGATAATAGCTTCTTCCTGCTAGCGCCTCACCCTACACTAGCGGCCTCTGTCCTCGTCTCGCACACTTTTCACACCCTTACTTCTTATCAAATCACCCTCATACACGACGACGCAGAGAGAACGCGCTCTTGACATCTGTATTCCTTAGAGGGTCTAATGCCACGATCTACAAGGCGTTAATTACAGTATATCTTAAGAAGGAGAAGGGGCAGGACGGGGAAAGGAAGGGGGGGAGAGCGAGGTGGGGGGAGTGGGAGGGATAGGGAGGAGTGTGGAGGAATGGGGACGAAGGGGTGGAGAGTGGAGTGTGTGGTGAAGAGA
>NC_051412.1:18406270-18406489 GCF_015228065.2 Penaeus monodon
TGGTGGAGAGTGGATTAGGTGGTGGAGAGTCGAGGGGGGGGTGCAGAATGAAGTGGTAGAGAGTGGAACTGGGGTGGACAGTAAGCGTGGGGGGTGGAGTGGGGGGTGGAGAGTGAAGGGAGTGAAGCGAAGTTTGGAAGACGGATGGTGAAAGGAGCAGTGTGGGAAGTTCGGGAAGTTGGGAAAGGGGCGAGTAGTGAAGCAGGGAGCAGTAAACAG
>NC_051412.1:18406543-18407323 GCF_015228065.2 Penaeus monodon
AGACGCCTCACAAGGACGTGGCGAACTTGACGGACAAACAGCCACTTTCCACCCACCGGATGCGAGGATGCTGGAACCGCAGTGGAGCCGACGCAAACCACGCCGCAATTGCCTCTACGTTCCAACGCTGTCAACAATGACGGCGGGTTCTATGCCTTCTCCAAAGCGTTCTGTACGTCACCTAAAGCCGCGTTGGTTCAAAAGGCGTGAAATTGGCTGTAAAACCGAGGGAAATCATGGTGCTTATACGGGGGATGGAAGTTATCAATGGCTGGGACAGGAATAGGGGCATCCAATCGGTTAAAAATATAGAGTTTTTTATCCTTTTATTTTTTTCTTCGTTTATTTCTTTTTTTTTATTTTCCGCGATAGCTTTTAATGAGCACCGGTTCTAACACACTGCTTCACGCACAATAACTGAAAGGCTGTACATAATACAAGTAAAAAAAAAATAGTTCAAAAAGCAAACTACATCAATAAAATCCGGAGAATCTGACAAACATAGAGAGCAGAGAACCCGAGGTTGCAATTTCAAACAATCACGAGAAAGTCCAACAAACAAAGTCCGACGGAAAACAGGGAGCGGCCACCATCATCAACAATGCCGTCGGGATGTTTGTCGCTGCAAATGACACTCTTAGAATTCTGACGAGGATCTGAATAAAAAAAAAATACAGAAAGAAAGAAAACGACCAAAAGATAAGGAAAAGTTTGAAAAGAAATAGAAAAAAAGACAAAAGATCATTTGAGACATCGAGACAAGACGTTGGAGAGCTAGAT
>NC_051412.1:18407358-18407581 GCF_015228065.2 Penaeus monodon
GACGTAATAAAATTAAAGAAATCGCTGGAAGGAAATAGCAAGGAAGATATAAATATACACATACAGAGAGCTTCCGGTCAGCTGTTAAATATCAACTGATTAACAAACTCACCTTCTCCAGAAAGAATTTTTTTGTAATAATTAAATTTTAACGAAAATTAAAAACCAGAAAGAACAGGCAGTCGAGGAAGCAACGCAGGAAACCGAGGCGTTGACGGATGCT
>NC_051412.1:18407663-18407947 GCF_015228065.2 Penaeus monodon
CGCGGGCGAGGAGGCGCGGGAGGACAGGAAGCACGGCGGGCGGTCACCGGCAGACGCCCGCACATTATCTCAAATTATCTTCCTCTCGTCACTTCCACTCTATCAACACGGCCCTTTCGCCGCTCCTTTCGCCGCAGCACAGAAGTCCTTCGCTCCTTCCTCCCGCCGGCGAGCGATCCTACGCTGGCTTCTCCGGGAGTCCTCGTCGCCGCCAGCGCCACACAGCAGGTTCCTCTCAACGTCAGCAGTCGTGCCTCTGCCACGCAAGCAGAACAAGCGCGTCC
>NC_051412.1:18408190-18408471 GCF_015228065.2 Penaeus monodon
AAAAACACAAAAAAAGTTAGAGAAAACAACGGAATTCAAGCCAAAAAGATCGAGAAGAGGAGCGAGCGCGGGGCGTCCCTGACCGGCCGCCCAGCCCGCGATCGGCTCGTCCTCTGCGCCTTCGCCTCCACAACCTGTTTCGTCACGGCCGCCTTGCCTTCCAGCGGCGGCCACTGTGCGCTCCGTCGCCGTTTATGTCCCACTAATCTCTGCAATGATCATAATGCTCGCCAAGAACCTCATCGTGATTCCGACTCTTCCTCATAACAGCTGTCTCCCGT
>NC_051412.1:18408503-18408738 GCF_015228065.2 Penaeus monodon
GGGACGTTGAATTTCGCCCGAGCGTGACAAATCTCATGCAGTCGCTCGCGCTTGGTCACTGTATTTCGCGAAACGGATCGTCACCATCGCAATACATCGCCTGATGACTATCCTCACCTGCTTCGTGCACCATTACACCGCCATGCTGCTCGCACCATCACACCACACGACAGCCTTCACCATGATCTCGATCACGTCGACACAAGGCAATTGCACTACAGAAAACACGGAAGTA
>NC_051412.1:18408958-18409166 GCF_015228065.2 Penaeus monodon
AGTGAATACCAATCTGGCAAACTATCATTTTTTAAAATTCTATTTGATCAGTTTTGAATTGCGGGAAAATATTCTTTTCTTGTTAACTTGCTCTATATAAGCTTTCTTCTCCATGCTTTCAAACAGCATAAATTTGAAGTATTGCCTATTGTCCCCAAACCAATTACGACAAAGTTTGCAGACAATCCTACTGATTGTTATTATTCAA
>NC_051412.1:18409653-18410282 GCF_015228065.2 Penaeus monodon
AGTAAAAATAGGAACGGAGATTGGGATTGAGGTGATCAGAGAAAGAAAGACCGTGAAAAAAAAGTGTGCAAGGGCAACTGAGAGACAAAGACGAGAAACGGCCACGGAGAAATAAATGAAAGGACGAAGGAAAGAGAAATAGAGCAACAACAGTCAAAATAAGCCAATAACTCACTCCACCTGGATGGGTTAAATGACAGGTGTCCCGATATCAACCTTTATTGACAGGTGTTCCTCTAACGGGAGTGAAGGGGGGGGGGGGGTACACCGTTATCTGTATGTTTGTCTGAATAAACATACCTGCCAGAGTCCACAAATCTAAATTCATATTGCCTCTTTATAAATGTGATTACGTTACCCAATAACAGATTACTAAACAAATGCCTACCCGCATATATAGATTCATCCCATTACGGATATTTGCACGGATAACATACGATATGTAAATGTATACGTTATCGTTTATTTCCTCGCCAATGCAATTCAACACAACGCTGTATTCAATCAACCCCATTTCTGCTACACCAAACAATACGAACAGGGTTGTAATCTTATTTCATTCCACTATTATAACCCCTGTTAATATTTATTATTACCTACTGCACCAAACCAACCTCTATCCCGCCCTC
>NC_051412.1:18410332-18410481 GCF_015228065.2 Penaeus monodon
CTTTCTACATTTTAATTAAACAGCTACGGATCTGACCTGATATGTGACCTGATCCTCATCACTCGTTTCCCCTTTGACCCAATCTTGCCTTAACTTTATCCCCGAGCCAATCTTCCCCCGCTCCGAATCTCCACTTACTTGACCTCGTT
>NC_051412.1:18410971-18411062 GCF_015228065.2 Penaeus monodon
AGACCGAATAAGGGACTGAATGTGAGCGCGGACACAAGGGAAAATCGTGAGTAAGTGTGAGAACCAGTGATTGCGTGAATATCAATACCAT
>NC_051412.1:18411115-18411247 GCF_015228065.2 Penaeus monodon
CCATAAAATGAGCGACGAAGGCGAATACGTGAACATGAAAGTCCAAGAATGAAAACAAAGACGTGAACATGAGTGCCACCAAAGACGCAAGGAAAAAAAAAGAACAAACACAAGAAATCGACGACAATTTTA
>NC_051412.1:18411339-18412500 GCF_015228065.2 Penaeus monodon
CATAAACGGGTCAAGGAGGTCGTATCCCTCGCGAAAATAACACGACCGTGAGCAACGACATTACAGCCTGCCTTAATTAAAAAGAATCACGGCAAACTCGCGCTCGTCGTCCCGGAGGTAAATAGTCATTAACTCTAAAAACAAACCTGATCCATGTTTCATTTAAAACGAGTTTACGGCCTCATAACCACACAATGGAAGGAGGTACGAACGGCAGACGAAGACGGGATACAGAAAATTACAGGACGCGAGCTCTCAGATGATTGTTTATTTCTGAAGTCCTTTTGTTTAGCTTTGTTTTGCTTTTGTTGTAGTTGTATTTTTACTGGTTTGTTTGTTTTGGATGACTTGTGACATACGAGTTTAGTTACGTTATAGCTAGCCAGGTGGTTGAGAATCGCTGTATCATGGCCAGACAGATGGTGAGGAGGCATTACGAATTGGATAGTCAATTAGCCGAGAGACGTATAGCATGGTCGGGCTTCTGCCTGGGAGGAACGTCGCGGCCGCGGAAGATAACGAAGATGAAGGGAGGGAAATGGAGGTAAAGGAGAGAAGGATAAATAAGTGAAAAATGGGAGAGAGACGGGAGGAGCAATAGACGGAGAAGAGAAAGACGAAAGATTAGGAGAATGATAGGGGAAGAAGAAAGAGAGGAGGAGTACAAAAGAGTGAAGCTAACTGGGGAGAAGATACGAAAGAAGGGAAGAAAACAAAATGAAGAGAAAACCGAAGGCAAAAGGATAAGGGGATATAAAATACATAGCAATCGATAAAAGAAAGACACAGAAGAGAGGAAAAAACGAGGATCTCAAAATGACACAAATAGACTAATAACTTCAAAAAATCCAACATTAGCATATCCCCGCAAAACAGGACGCCCACACCCCAACCCACAATCAACACACGATCTACAAGGAGACGCAAGCATGAATATCTTAGCCCTTGTTCCGCGGGCGAGGACAGAGCTCCCAGATGTTCTATAAGCAGCGACGGCTCTCAGACGTTGCCGGCTAGCCACACAAAGCGCACTAGATCATGCTTGCAACTGGGCTCGGGCTTTCATTAGGCGACCGTGCAACCCGAGAACAATGCAGTCCTGCAAGCGAAGGCAGGGAGAGACAGTGCGAGAACATAACAACTGCATCAAGAATGCCTTGG
>NC_051412.1:18413267-18413401 GCF_015228065.2 Penaeus monodon
CACCTCGAAAGGGGGAAAATCCTCCTGCGGGCGTGAGGGGAAGAGCCGGAGGAGCCCGAGGAGCCTACAGATGCCAGCGGAGAAGAGGCTGAGCAAGAGGACGAGAACCCCAGCTGGCCGGCTTCCCAGAGCAC
>NC_051412.1:18413657-18413924 GCF_015228065.2 Penaeus monodon
TAAAGCAGAAAAAAATGAAGGAAATAGAAAGGAATGGGTGGGATGAAAGGTTGAACAGCGCGAACGTGGGACGAATAGGAGAAAAGGGTGGAAAACAAAAAAAAAATAAGAGAAGAGAAGCAGAGAAGCCGCGAGGAAAGGGGAATCGCCAGGACAGTAGGAAAGGAAGGATCTGCAAGGGGGTGGAGGAGGAGGGAGATAGACACCGTCAGCATACATCTGGTAAGAATAGGGTCGCGAAGGTGTTTCATCCCTCCTCAGCTGGGT
>NC_051412.1:18413993-18414279 GCF_015228065.2 Penaeus monodon
ATTAGTGAAGAAAAGTGGAAAAGGGAAAGATGGAGTCCCGTTGCCTATCGAGTCTCATTCATTCACTTAATATTCTTGTTGTTCTTCTTTTTCTCTGATTTATTTTTTTTCTGCAGTTCTTTATCGTTACAATACTACTCCCGTTTATTATTTTCATTTACTCTCATTTCCCTAACGTTTTCGCCCACTTCTTCCCAATCCTCCTCCTTCCATTCTCCTTCCTTTTTTACCCACCGTCGATTCTCAGTTCATCGCCTGTGATAGTTTTTCAAACAAAACCCGATGT
>NC_051412.1:18414985-18415527 GCF_015228065.2 Penaeus monodon
TTTATTCACCAGCTCTCAACGCCAAGACTCTTAATTTAAAGAAAAGGCCTCTTGACCTTAGTTTCGATTGATCTAAGGAGATATAACACAACCCACGAGAAAAGGAGGGAGAGAGGAGGGAGAGAGGAGGGAGAGAGGAGGGAGAGAGGATGGAGAGAGGAGGGAGGGGAGAGGGTGGATGAGTAGGAGGCTGGGGGGAGGGAAGGAGGGTGGGATGGGGGGAGTCTGTGGGCATTGAGAGGGAAGGTAAGAGGGAGGGAGGGGAAGGAAGGAGGGTCGAGGGTGTGGGAGGGATGGTGAGGGAAAAGCGGGGAGGGAGTGAGGATAAGTGGACAGGCAGGAAGGGAGGGGGAGGAGGGGACGGGGAAGAAAGGATGTGAACTGAGGGAAGGAAGAACAGAGACGATTATAATGAGGAGGAGGCGAGGAAGGATGGAAATACATACAGAGACTGACACGCAGACAAACAGGAAGAAACGACGAGGCAAGAAAGGACGGCTGGATATATCCTTCAGACACAATCTACGAAACGCATTTCCATG
>NC_051412.1:18416439-18416603 GCF_015228065.2 Penaeus monodon
ATACACATACAAACAAAGGGAAAAACGCAAATGTGGTAAAAAAAAACACAAACGCAGGAAAATAATGACGATAAAACAAGGGATCAAAGAGCCGCTGAGGGAAGAACGAGAGAGAGCGATGAAGGGAGGGCGAAGGGGCAGCAGGTAACGAGCGCGCGCGGTGT
>NC_051412.1:18416648-18417101 GCF_015228065.2 Penaeus monodon
TACAGGTTGGGTTTCGTATCAGGTTTCTACTTTAACGCTCTGCACGAGGCTTCCTCTTCAAGATTCCGCTGCTGCTATTGTTGTTGTTGGAGTTTGTCACAGTGAACGTTTCTTGTGTCAGGACGGGAGTTTATTTTCATCTTACTGTTCACCTTGAATTTTATATCATTGGTATCATTAATATTTTTCTTGCATAATATACATCAGCTACGGCAGACGAAGGCGCGGGAGCGTATCAGATTCTTTCGCAATTAAATGGAACGGCAAGAACAATAATCCCCGCAGAAGGCATGATAGACAATACGGCAAACACAGGATAGACATCACGGGCATAAACACGCTGTTTATTGGAGGAGCCATTGTCGACTCGGCCGCTCCACACCTGCCTTGCCTCACACACGATATGGACCACAACGCGCTACGCATCTGCTGCTACGTCACACTAGGACAAGA